>NC_051155.1:81209302-81509302 GCF_013339745.2 Dermacentor silvarum | reverse complement strand
TGGAACCAAGCATGACATTTATAAACGAAGATTGTTTGTCTGAAGTTGACGTAACTGCGGTTGATCTGAAATGTGAAGAACACAACGGCTCTGGATTCCAGATTTCCGTAAAAAGGTAAGTGCCTGAACTCATGTCATTGTCAAACAATTATTCAACTCTTGAGAAATCGCCCATTGCAAGGAAGTTGAATGCATGGCGATATTTAAGCGCACATTTACTGATTTTTTTTAAATACGTGATGAATGCAACAACAATATCCGATGACACCTAAACACTTCTTATGAGTGGTGAATGCGAAAGCAATAATGTCCAATTGAACGGCGCAGAGTAGTCCTTCGAGATTTGCCCTGCGAGTAAAGTACCATAGGAGTGCGTGCTGCCTGAGCCAGGAAGCAGCAGCAGCCTGCGCTGCCAAAGCCACATGCCACCGACGCAGCGATGCCCTCTCCCGCCACGCAACACCTGGCGCGCTATCGCTACAGCACGGGTTCCATTTCCCCCGCTCTGCTAACGCCTTCTATTAGCACGAGGCCTGAGCACTTCGATCCATGACGTAATGCACCTCGCCCGAGTTCCATAGAATCTAATGTGGATACTCCCGAGTAAGCCTAGCTAATTTTGACGTCACTGCTTTCGTCACGCCTGGCTTGACAGTGGAAATTTTGGTCCAAGTAATATTGCGTCATAAAGTAGAGTGCACAGGCCTTCTCTCTAGGAGGCGTCGGCTCTGCTCCATCGAGGAGCGTCCGTGAGCGAGGGTGACGTGGCGTTGCGGCCATGCCATCTCCCCTCAGGCGAGTCCTGACGCGCCATTGCGGCAGTAGGTGTTCCCCTTCACCCGCTCTGCTCTGTCCAGGCACAGTTCGTGACGTGGCGTCGCCGCCAATGAACACTCCGTCGAGGCTCACTCAGGACGTGGCGTCGCAGCCAATGGTAATGCGAGTTTAGGTGCCGTTTCGCTGATACAGACGACTGACGCCGGCTTTTTCGTTGAATGGGTCATTTGACGCTTTGGAATCAAAGAAGATCGATGTTGTAACAAACATCACCATAACGCCACGTAACCCAGGGCTTACATGCACGTGATAAAAAATATTATTAATGGTTGTTTTTACATTAAAGTTGGCGGCGGTAATTAGCAGACATCAGCAATTTTAGTTCAGTTTAGATTATTATACATCCAATACAATGATTATGTAAAAGATGGTATGCAGATGAGGGTCCCAAATTCAACGAATGCAACGGGACATTTGGCTATTATCTAATTTACTGCCACAAAAGCCACTGTTTTGAAGAGGCTTGTTCTTTTTGAGCTATATATATATATGTATAAGTGTGTGTGTGTGTTCGAGCTGAAAAAAAGACGACCTCGGGCCTTTAAAAGATTTATATAATTTATTTCGTCAGATATATTTGTTTGAGCAGTCCTACCTTGCTTATAAGAGTGGATAGCCACCATTTTAAACGAAAGCTTATCGTATCAAGTACATATTTGTGTTCGTTCTTGCGCTACTCGAGCGGTTGTTTGACTTTTTTTATATTGTACATTTGAAAGCAGTGAACTAACCTATTAGTCTAAGCGAGCATTCTATTCACGCGTATGCTATTTCATGGTCAATTGAAATGATTGCCGATTCAGCAATGTGCATGGTTCATAACTTTACGTTTTTTTTTCTAGGCGGGAGAAGATGCCCCACCGCATTGATGAGCATTTCAAACACAAGTTATTTGATGGTAAGCAAGAATAATAGTCCTTGCATTAATCTTTTAGACTGCGATATCAAGATCACGAGAAAAGCTATCTTTTAGCTGAATGCTAATAGCCGGGATTGAAATGGCTAGATATATAGTGTTGTGGTAAGTCATACCTAACTTTCTAACTGCCGCAACATACGCGAAACAAATATACCTCAGGAACTTCTGATCCACTTTTAAAGTATCAATTATTAAGGATATTCATATATGGATTTATTCGCCGTCGTCAATAGGTCAGGGAAGTGTATTACACAAAGCGATGCGCTGATACAGTCTAAATTTAAAACTATTTTTTAAACATGAGACGACAGTACAGCAGATTAGCGTAATATGAGTGCTTAATCTCCCTAATCATCATTTCAAGTTTTTTTATTGCACGGCTCCAGGCCATGAGTTCATTGGCTAGGATAAACTGTAAACAATTCCCTATTGGCGTGATCACATTACGTAGTTATCTGATAAGCACACACACACACAGGCACACACACACACACGACGTTCTGCACATTTGGTCTGTATATAGCAGAACACATTTGGTCTGTATATAGCAGAACAACAATGCGAGTGTCTACCTATGTACATCACAGATGATTCTTGTCGAGAGGTAAATAACCTTAGTACTCGCTAGATCTAAGGCTCTATTCTGGACACGCATGGCGGCTGCACGGCCGCCATTATCCGCCATCTTGGCTGTCTCATTGGCTGTCCAGAGGTCACGTGTTTTGAAATTTGTGCCGGGAAACGGAAGTTTTGCAAAATGCAATTTTGCGTTTTCGTCAGAATGACGAAGCGTGACGTGGAGCTGCCAGTTTTATCGACTAATACTTTTTTGTGGTCCTTGGCACCTATATTGCGTCTTTAGCGCTTTAGAAAGAAAGTGGACGGTAGCGTGCAGAAGCTCGTACAATGCATCTGCAATTTCGCGAATATGTGGTGGCGTTGCAAGATAGCCGGCATGTCAGCTTGTTCATTGGCTGAAGGAATATCCCGTGAGGAGCGTCACAGGAAGGGCCGTTTCGTAAACATCAATTTGACGTTGCGTGACGTTGCGCTGGGCCGCCATTGCAGAGATTTTCCGCCATAATTTTTGGTGCGACGAGCCGCGCGAATTATGTTAATGAGCGGCCATATGCAACGGCAGTGGAGAGGCATGCGTATCGCCGCATTTTCCCTGTCATTTCGGGCCATAAAAATCTTTTGTTCACGACGTGTGTTCGTAGCATTTGCATCGCTTTCGGGTTGTGTTGGCATTTGTGTTTTGCACCATCATTTTCATTAAAGACACGTTTATTTTAAATAATATTGGTTGAAACTAGCAAACTTTCTGCGACATTTCGCACTTTTCACTATTGTGTTTGTAGTGTAATCAATATTAATGACTTTTCGCATCATCAAAGGCTATGACAACGGTAACTTTATAATTTACAAAAAGAAATGTACGCAAGACGGCGCCTTGAAGTTTCCTCTCGCGGTGCGAGTAAGCAGCGAAGTGCACAAGAGATGGCAGTGCCGGCGTTTGCGTCGCGCTCAAGCGGATACCTGTGGCACGCGCAACGCTATCGATGATATTCGGCCGCTTCTCAGCCAGACGAGTCGGGCTGAGTCACTTGCGGATCACGAGATAGCGATAACGCGGCCTAGAGCGTGCGCTCATCATCACTGGTATGTCGCGTGTGTTCTCTCAAGGTAGAAAGCAAGCGCGTGGGCGCCGATATACGATGACATTTCAGTTTCCCGAGGACACGCATCCTATCTAATGAAGCAGACGACAGCCTGCGCGTATGCAGACGACGGAAGCGAGAAACGATTTTGATGGAATAATCGTACGCTTTGAGCTAGCGGCTTTATTTTTACTGGGGAGGAAAACTGTTTTCCTTTATCAAGAATGCTAGGTTCAATGCCTACATTACCGTTTTTTAGGCGAAACGTCAAATTTGCGTATCGTTACGAAAGCAAAACGGGGCCATCAGCGCCATTTTGTAAGCGTCGCGCCTACGTCACGCCTCGAAGAAAATGGCGGAATGTGCAGAATAGCGGCTCTAGACAATAAAAAGCCGGAATCGTTATCCAGATTGTGTACATCTACCAATCTTGAATAAATGCTGCTGTAGTATAAGACCAATTATTTGACCAACCGCTTATGCTTTTCGCATAGTCAGCTTACGTTTAAACGTCCTATATATGACATATTGTTCATTGCGATAATGGGAAGCGTACAGATTTTTAAGGCGCAGCAGTTATAAACAGCTCAGCCACTGCTCATGAAGGGTAAAATAAATTCCTGAACATGCACGATATGTCATATATTTTAAACGTCTCTTCACCAGAGGTGCTTTTGTTTCGAATGATAATATATAAAAATGTATGTTTTAAGATAACTTTAGAATATTTACAAAATCTGGATAAGCAAAGCGAAGCTTGACACCTTAAAAATGTATTGTGCATTTGATGTGTTGTACATGTTATTTATAGAAGCCTGCCTGAAGAATTAGTAATCCTCATTGAACATTTTCAAGCAGGAACATGCAATCGCTTGGCAATAGGCCTATGCGTTGGCTCGGTCAAAAAATATACTAAAAATATAAAAACACAACAGAACCGCCATTTATCTGTGGCTCATGAAGTATTCATAAAGCATTCTTTCGTTGTTGTGCAGAGCGTGCCTTGAAAAAGGTGGTTCCCCTTGTCTCGGATATCCAAGACCAATGTAGCAAGGTTTCTGACCTGACCGGAGGCAAGGGGTCCTCCCTCGCCATACTGCACTCCATCTCTACTCAACTCAATACGGTAAGCAGCACACATTTCTGACATATGACAGCTAGAGGTTGCAAGTATTTTGCTGCTGATTTGGTACACAAAAAGAGAATTCCACGGGAATGCGTAGCGGAAATATTTCATTTAAAAAAACCCTACGGAGAAAGTGTTTGCTCGCAGCACACGTGGTGCCCATGTACCTTATAAAATAGTATTACTACATAGGTGGTTTGCGCTTACTTCAAAACATTAGGACGGATACAGGGACTTGCCAAACAGAACATATCCTTACCGTATGGTGCTCGGCTCACCACACGAAATGGACGGCTAAGTATTTCAGAACTGAAGGACGCGCACGCCATTACCGTCGACAACAACGCAATGTTCATGCTTGTTAAAGAGGCCCTGAACCACCGCCCTCGGGCTTGGTGAAATAACATAGGGCGCTGATAGCAAACGCTGCTGTGAACATCTCAGACAACTTTTGCTGTCGTACGCGGTTCGTGGAGCTCGCAAGCGGAGCGGGAAGTCACCTTTCTCTCGGACGCTCTCTTTACAACAGAAGCCATGGTCGTCACTCTTTTCTGTGCGCTTTATTACGTAATAAAGCGCATTCCCATCATCATCATCATCATCATCATCATCAGCCTATATTTTATGTCCACTGCAGGACGAAGGCCTATCCCTGCGATCTCCAATTACCCCTGTCTTGCGCTAGCGTATTCCAACTTGCGCCTGCAAATTTCCTAACTTCATCATCCCATCTGGTTTTCTGCCGACCTCGACTGCGCTTCCCTTCTCTTGGTATCCATTCTGTAACCCTAATGGTCCACCGGTTATCCATCCTACGCATTACATGGCCTGCCCAGCTCCATTTTTTCCGCTTAATGTTAACTAGAATATCGGCTATCCCAGTTTGTTCTCTGATCCACACCGCTCTCTTCCTGTCTCTTAACGTTAGTCCTAAGATTTTTCGTTCCATCGCTCTTTGTGCGGTCCTTAACTTGTTCTCGAGCTTCTTTGTTAACCTCCAAGTTTCTGCCCCATATGTTAGCACCGGTAGAATGCAATGATTGTACACTTTTCTTTTCAACGACAGTGGTAAGCTCCCAGTCAGGATTTGGCAATGCCTGCCGTATGCACTCCAGCCCAATTTTATTCTTCTGTAAATTTCTTTCTCATGATCAGGGTCCCCTGTGAGTAATTGACCTAGATAAACGTACTCCTTTACAGACTCTAGAGGCTGACTGGCGATCCTGAATTCTTGTTCCCTTGCCAGGCTATTGAACATTATCTTTGTCTTCTGCATATTCATCTTCAACCCAATTCTTACACTTTCTCGATTAAGGTCCTCAATCATTTGTTGTAATTCGTCTCCATTGTTGCTGAATAGGACAATGTCATCTGCAAACCAAAGGTTGCTGAGATATTCGCCGTTGATCCTCACTCCTAAGCCTTCCCAGTCTAACAGCTTGAATACTTCTTCTAAGCATGCAACAATAGCATTGGAGAGATTGTGTCTCCTTGCCTTACCCCTTTCTTGATAGGTATATTTCTACTTTTCTTGTGGAGAACCAAGGTAGCTGTGAAATCCTTGTAGATGTTTGCTAAGATATTCACGTATGCCTCCTGTACTCCTTGATTACGCAATGCCTCTATGACTGCAGGTATCTCTACTGAATCAAATGCCTTTTCATAATCTATGAAAGCCATGTAGAGAGGTTGATTGTACTCCGCAGATTTCTCGATTACCTGATTTATGACATGGATATGATCCATCGTAGAATATCCCTTCCTGAAGCCAGCCTGTTCTCTTGGTTGGCTGAAGTCAAGTGTTGCCCTGATTCTATTGGAAATTATCTTGGTGAATATTTTATACAATACTGAAAGCAAGCTAATGGGTCTATAATTCTTCAGTTCTTTAACGTCTCCCTTCTTATGGATTAGTATAATGTTGGCGTTCTTCCAGCTCTCTGGTACACATGAAGTTGTGAGGCATTGCGTATAAAGGGCCGCAAGCTTTTCAAGCATGATATCTCCTCCATCTTTGATTAAATCTACTGTTATTCCATCTTCTCCAGCAGCTTTTCTCCTGGTCATGTCTTTCAAGGCCCTTTTAACTTCAGCGCTAGTTATAGAAGGAGCCTCTGTATCCGGTTCATCACTATTTTGAATGAAAGTAGCTTGGCTGTTTTGGGCACTGTACAGGAGGTCAGTATAGAATTCTTCCGCTGCTTCTACTATGTCATCGAAATTGCTGATGATATTACCATGCTTATCTTTCAGTGCATACATCTTGCCTTGTCCTATGCCAAGCTTTCTTCTTACTGATTTAATGCTGCGTCCATATTTTACGGCTTCCTCAATCTTTCCCACGTTATAATTTCGAATTTTTTTTTGTTGATTAGTTTTGACAGTTCAGCGAATTCTATCTGATCTCTTGAGTTGGACATTTTCATCTTCTGTCGTTTCTTTATTAGGTCCTTTGTTTCTTGGGAGACCTTACCTACTGCTTGCTTTGGTGCCCTACCTCCCACTTCAATTGCTGCTTCTGAGATCAACCTAGTTACGGTTTCATTCATTACTTCTATGTTGTCTTTATCTTCCTTTTCTAAAGCTGCATATTTGTTTGCAAGCACCAGCCTAAATTGATCTGCTTTTACCCTTATTGCCTCTAGGTTGGCCTGTTTCCTCTTTACTAATTTCACTCTCTCTCTCTTCAAATTGAGAGAAATCCGAGACCTCACTAACCTATGGTCACTGCACTTAACCTTACCTAACACTTCTACATCCTGCACTATGCTTGGATCGGTAGAGAGTATGAAATCTATTTCATTCCTTGTTTCTCCATTAGGGCTTTTCCAGGTCCACTTCCTGTTGCTGCGCTTCCTAAAGAAGGTATTCATTATTCGGAGCCTATTCCTTTCCGCGAATTCTACTAACATCTCTCCTCTTGCATTCCTAGAATCGATGCCGTAGTTGCCAATTGCTTGCTCACCAACCTGCTTTTTCCCCACTTTTGCATTGAAGTCGCCCATGACTAAAGTATACTGAGTTTGCACCTTTCTCGTTGCTAGTTCAACATCTTCATAAAACTGTTCTATTTCTTCATCATCGTGACTAGAGGTTGGGGCATAGGCTTGTACTACCTTCATTTTGTACCTCCTATTCAGCTTTATTACTACAACTGCGACCCTTTCAATGATGCTGCAGAATTCATCAATGTTGCCCGCTATGTTGTTATGCACTAGAAATCCTACCCCGGATTCTTTCTTATCTGGAAGACCTCTGTAGCAGAGGACGTGGCCGTTAGTCAGCACTGTGTAAGCCTCACCAGTTCTTCTAACCTCACTAAGGCCAATAATATCCCAGGAAATGCCTGATAATTCTTCAAATAGTCCCGCTAAGCTAGCCTCACTCGAGAGGGTGCGCGTGTTCAACGTTGCCAGGTTCAGTTTCCATTGGCGGCCTGTCTTTACCCAGAGATTCTTAGCACCCTCTGCCGCGTAGCAGGTCTGACCGCCGCCTTGGTCAGGTGCTCCGCAGCCACTGGGAACTGAGGGCCATGGCTTAATTCTCGGAGTCATGAGGGAGGTAGTGGCCGAATACTGCACCAGGGAGGCCAATTCCTGTTCTGGTGAGGCAGTGACTTTGATGAAGCTTTATGGGCCTTCCTAGTTTGGTTGCACCTGAACTAGTATAGCCCCACTAGCTCTCGGCGATATATATTTTTTTTCTTGCCCGTGTCAGGCACAACTCCATGCCTGAAAATGTGGTGGACTGGAGTAGGATTCGAACTTACGACCTTCAGAGGTATTCTACCTCTGCTCCACACCACCACGCATTCCCATTCCCAGTCGCGCATTCCCATACGCGACTGCTATTGGTCGTTGCAGTCGGCTACACCACGAGTCCACTGGCCAAGCGTACTGCGGCTCGCTGAGAACAATCGCGTTTGGCGTACGTTTAGGACGTCGTAGACACCAAAATCGGAAGTCGTGGCGTCTACGTTAACGTTCAATTGCGCGCTACAGTGACATTTCGAAGGCGGAGTGTTGTGGCCACGCCCCACGCCGCCGTAGCTTTTGCGGAGGCCGCGTTTGATTGCCAATAACTCCGCTTGTGCTGACGCATTGAAGTAACTTTGCTGCAAAGTATTTCTGAAATAGCCTATTTTCACTTAAAATGCCTCTCTCCACGTCGATAAAAATGTTCAGGACCCCTTTAATAAATATTCGAGGACCGCACCTTTGTTAAGTTGCGTACGAAGGGATCCATATTAATTGCTTTTTTATGCCTTTTCAGTTTACAGTTCCTCGTGGATTTGTTGTGACAACAGAGTCCTACAGGCGTTTTGCCTCGAGAGAAGAGTTTCAAACCCTAATCAAGAAAATTGAGGATTCAAGAAAAAGGTGTGTTTACTGCTCTGCAAGATTCATCCCTACAACGCCCTCTTTAGAATTTAAGAAGAGATTAACGTCGCTACAGATATCGAATGTATTTCTCACTGGTAATCGGAATCGGCGTACCTATAGTCAGCGCACAATGCTTGTCATGTGTAGCCAGGGTCTTGCTTGGTGTGGCTGCACAATACGTCAACAGCCTGAAACACTCAGGTGCGAAGCGAAGCTTGTTGTTACGTATTTCCAGCAAGAATCATGGTCTATCTCATTCATTTGCTCGCCCATCCATGTTACATGAACTATGGAACCAGTCTGAGGCGTCGTAAAGTACCAACTTCTGGATTTCACATGCATTAAACACATGCTGCTGGACATCACTGTTGGAACAATCTTCCATCCTCCTCCCGTCGTGCACATGAAGTAATGGTCACTGCCCTGCCTCTCCACCCCCCCAATATAAAAGAAATAGGTAAATTAAGCACCTTCGAGCATTTGTGTAAACTAAAATATTTTAGGCTATAAAGTAGACCTGAAAAGGCTATGGGACTGTACGTTAAACATGAAAAAGGAGCAGTGAATTATTTTAAGGAAAATTTGATTGGTATCTTCGTGAACGGCAAAACCTGCAATCGGTCTTATTTATTGCGCTATTCAACAGTCTTTCCAGGACATCTCGTGTTCCAAGCAGTGCCCTTAGACAATTTGAACTAATGTGTAGGCCCTACCATACTCGTAATCCGTTTCAGTCACTAGAAAATAGACGTTGGGAGTTTGTTCAGAAAACTACGTTTTTTTATTCTTGTATGAATTAATTCGGTGATGAATATAGTCCCAAAATTAATGCACCAATATTGCACAAAAGAGAACCTTGCTTTGATCGAATTGGTCGTGATTGTAACTCGACAAGTAAGGGCTTGTTATCATTTTGTATGGAGTTGAGCTTGTTGGTGATGCATTGATTGCCGCGATGTACCACAATTTGTGCTCATCAATGCATGTGAATTCAACAAAACTTACGGATTTTTTGATGAGATGCATGTTTCTTGCAGAAACGACAAGCAAACGGATCTAAAAGAAGCTTGTAACAGGTATGTGCAAATTCTATATAGAACAAATTCTATTGGCAAATGACTAATAGCTTTACTTCATGAGTGTTGTTAATGTACGTTACGTTTGTATCAAAGAGAATAGCTTTATTGGACTCTTTCAGACCTTTTCGGGGTTGGCGGTCGGTGGTCGCACTCAGTAAGAAAAATGTTAATTGATAGGTTCACTCGTTCGCTCTCTCACTAGCTAGCGCTCTCTCTCAATCTCTCGTTCTCCTCTCGCTCGCTCGCACTCTCGGAGTCACTCTTTCACACGTTGGCTCGCCAAGTCGTTCGTTCTTTTTTTTCTCCAACAGTGTTGCGCACAAGTTGTCAGGGCACTTTGCTAACATCACCTTTTAGATGTCGAAATAACGTCTCGTATTAAAACGGTACCTCTTAAACAAGCGTTTTTTTTCTTTTTTCTTGTAGTGCAGTTCAGTGTCATGAAGGTGTGGTTATCAGTCAAACATTATTCGCGTCTACTGTTACTGTTTTTCTGTTGAGCTGTTAGTCCATAATTCCTTTAGGAGCCACATTACCAAAGTGTTAGTCAAGAATTTAGAAGAATTTAAGTTGTTCGAGAAATCGAAAGGCACGTAGGCAATGATGCAAGCTGGAGTAGGTAGTTTAGTGGTACCTTGGTCACTCACTTCTTCAGTTGTTTTGCGGTATCTGATCTTCAGTCATTTGCCTTCCCGGCGGTGTAGTCGTTGTCAGCGGCCATAGGCTCGCTCTTGTAGTAATAGCAGGCAGATACTTCCATGTCAATGGAAGTAACGACGCAGGCAGCCCTGGAAAAACTGAAAGCCGTGCGCCTACTAGGGCACGTAAAAGTCTAGTCGTTCTTTGTGTACGGTGATGGAAAGGTGAAGGCGTCGTTTCCTAGTCATGATTGACGTCAGCGATAAATAGTTTCGAACGCTTGTTTTCTCAACAGTGGAGGTCATCAAATTTTGCCGCTTGGGCCGCTCGACGAGTGTCAAGTTTGTTTTTGAAGTAGACACAGTGCCTGATCACATCAAGGTGCGTCCTTACACAAGCTGATGTCCTTACGGACCACGACCATTACCATGCCGCAAGTACAAAAGGCTGAGCCATGTCAAAGCTGTCGGCACAGGGTAGACGGCGTGCCGCCACTGTGCAGGTAGCCATGGCATATCCTTATGCACAGTGAAAGAAATGATGTTCCCGAATGACGATTAACCAATCGAGGCGAATTCCAAGGATTCTCCCGAATAGAAAATAACACGATAAAAATACTGAACCAAATGGCAAGGCAAGTATGCAACCTAAAGAGGAGGCAGAGTCAGTGCACCATCGAAGGAGGCGGTTGCGTCGTCGACGAGGACGAGCTGTAAGTCCTGAGAGCTCAGTGGATCCAATTCCGCCGGTCCAGTAGGAGGTGGTTGAGTCGGCATCGATTGATATTTCCGAGTCATTGCTTCAAGCGAGTCACACAAGCCCGGAATCGAATGCATGGCCACGCTTGCTGCCGCGGCCTCTCACCTTGGAATGTAAGCAAAGGCAACGAGACACCAGACAGTGCGCCGAGATATCTCCATGAGACTTCTGTCAAGACCATGCGGCGGCAACTAATCGACGCCCTGCAGCTGCTACTCTGATTTAAATACGACAGTGCCCCTAACGACTGCAAAAATTGTGATATCTATAGACAGTCCTCTTGCTACGCTGCAGTCTCCTCAACCTATTCCCGCGAAGATGCAAGTACTGGGGATGAAGTGTCCATGTATGGCTTCGCTTAGAAACATTGTACTGTGCAGCTTTCACCTTCATCAACTTCACCATTCCACCATCTTTCCTCGTCACCTATACTTGTTGTCCCAAACTCCTGGTCAAGCATGGAGCACCAGGCTCGAGGCATCGCTCAGACCGTCCTCACCACGTTCTTCCATTAGAGTTATATATATATATATATATATATATATATATATATATATATCAGTACCCACGATGATCCTTCAACTTCTAATTAAAGCACCTTTCGATCTGACCAATGTAACACTTTTCGTAAGACAAATTGTTTTAGGCTGCCCTGTCGGCACACGTGATGAAACACGTTTCATGCTACTTTTTACAAGTGAACGTGGACTCAAATAGGATATCTAAAATAGCGGTTATCAAAGTTTCAGACATCCTAGCGCTCTTGATGCCCTTATACTCTGTTCAGCTGAGCAATCATTGCTGATGTTTATAAAACGAAATGTACGCAAGAAAAGGTTGACGCCTTGGTAGCGAGAACTACATAAAAATATATATTTTATATGTCACTCAGGGTCTACGCATAATCCGTGAATAAAGGCGTAGCTTTATACCAAAAACAAAGTTAATGGCAGCAGCTTAGACGGAGGACGTGCGAGTTCAGAAGTCCGCACTAACTGCAAAAATGGATCGTTCATTTTTTTATCATCAACCGTGTAGAAAGCACAGCCTGATAAATAAATATTATCGTGAAGTTGTCTCACGCGTTCTTTTAAGAAAACACTGGACGTCCACTGCGTGTCCTTAATCGGTGTGTGTTGATCCCCTTAGAGCTCACATAGAGGTCCGGATATTTGAAGTTTTTTTTTGTTTCTTCTATTACAAAATTTTCGTACTTGTTTTCATTTCCGCAGTGTCGTTGCTGGAATTGAAAAGCTCGAAGTACCTGCAGAAATTGCCGAAGAGATTTCACAGCGCATTTCAAAATTTAATGTAGACACGAGGTTTGCTGTGAGATCGTCGGCACTAGGTAAGATTTAATATAAATTGCAGTAAAGTTTTCCTTAGCTTGAAATCATAAACACTGATTTTTATTGCCCGTACAGGAGAAGATTCTGAAGACATGTCAGCAGCCGGTCAGATGACAACATTGCTTGGCCTACGGGGCCAAGAAAAGGTGGGGTGATGTTTAAATCCCATGGGATTGAAACGTTTTCATTTTATTGGTGTTCGAATGGAGCGTTGGAATGTATGTTAACACGTTATTTTTACGTTAAAGGTAATCAGCGGTGTGGTGAAGTGTTGGGCTTCACAGTTCAGTTTCACAAACGTCAACTACAAGAGGTGAGTTTCCTGTTTAAAACGTACTTGGCTGAGGAAAACACTTCTTGCTGTTTTCTTATTTTGCTATGATGCACGTCGTATCTAGCGATGACAATATCTTTCGGAACACGTTTGTAAAGCTCTATTTTAAGTTTGATGCACTAAACTATTAATACGGGCCTGTTTAAGGTGCCTAATAATATTTTATTTACTTTATTTGGGTTAGAAATTACACTTCAGTAAAGATTACATACTTTACTGACCTCAATGCAGCGAAGGAAAGAACAGACTGACAAGTTACCGTCTCTCTTTGTTAGAGATATCAAGTGTCCCAAACATCTCAAAGCTGGCCAATACCAGATTATCATTTGATACAACTGGCGCTTATATTTGAATAAAACACGCAGTTCGTCTGTGCTTGTAAATCATGTTCGACGTAACGCACCTGTTAGTTTCTTTCACAAGAAGATTTTCTCCCATTTAGCGCATACGAATAGTATTTGTAAGACAGAAACGTTTTGCAAGAGCATGAGCAGAACAACAAGCAGTCTTATGAGCATGGGACCCGTGGAAGTTATTTGTCAGATAAAACAGAGCTGCTGTTCAGTTATGCCTATTCCACAGCCAGTGTCCCAACATTTGTGTACAAAAGTTTGAATCACGCCGAGTGCTTTTTTATATTTGCCATTTGCAAACATGCAGGCAGTATGGACAACCTTTGAACGTACCAATGGCAGTAGTTGTGCAAGAATTGGTCGATGCAAATGCTGCCGGAGTGATGTTCACCTGTGATCCGCTCACTGGTAGCCCAGCGCTAATCACCGTTACAGCTAACTACGGGCTCGGAGAGGTAAGCATTGCACCTGCTGTATTCTTAAAGCGATTCATTTATGCTGGAGGCGTGCTTGAAAACTCTACTTTTTCTCTAGGCTGCAAAATGCCTTTACTACGGAGAAACAGCGCGAAAAGAAAAAAAACGAGGCAACAAACACGGGAGCGTCTGTCCTACCCGTCTTTCTTGTCGCGTTTTTTTCCTGTTGTTTCTTCGTAATGAAGCCACACCAACACGCTCAAGTTCAGGACCTTTCAAATTCCTTTACGTATACAGTGAATTACGTAGCTGTTTGAAACGAAATTGTGGAACTGTAGGTGCACAAAATAGGTAGTGGGGGGATTCGGAACTACCCTGGCATGACTTGCAGCAAGATCCCTCAGATAGATATACTAGCATGATACTTTGTATTGACAAAACCAATATTCATGAAATGAGTTTTGAAGCACTTGTTTATTATTCTTGGTTACACGCACACTGGTCCGCAGGATCTAAATTGCTCGCGGCGGGCTTGAAGATTTGCACGATAACAGAGAATTGCCTTCATTGGAATCATGTGGTCACCTTAAAGAAAACAGCATCGTTTCCAGCGAAACTCATCATTTATTCTCGGCCTGTTCAATACACATTAATTTGCATGTTTTCAGAGTGAAAAAATTATCGGCTAGTTTGGTTTTCTCGACCTGCGTATTCCTTACTTTTGCCTTTAATCTGACGTTTGCACTATGTTCTCGAAACTCCAGCTGCAGCCTAATGAAATAAGATATAGCTGTTCCCTGCGTTGCGCGCACGGGCGTATCAGATGACGGCGTCCGGCCTACAGACGTGCATATCGTGCTCACAATATCGCTGCGTTCAATAAAGCAACTTCTTAGTGGTGAGAATTTTATGCTATTTGCACATATCGAAGACGCCTTTTGTTTGGCCGCACTGTACATAGTAAAATAATATTTACTGCTGCGTGAAGTGCTCGATAGTGATGAATATTTCTAGTTGATTTATTTTCTGATTGGCGATTGACTGAGACAGTACTACAGCTAGAATAAAAAAGAAGGAACGAACTGTATGGCACACGCTGTATTCCAAGCTGAATCTCATTATTCAAAAAACGAAGGCTTTCACTACTGGGCTACGACACCGATAAGACTGGCTGCATTGGCTTATGAATATGAAGTTTCTTAGACCTCAGAGTATGGTTGCACCAAAAAAAATGTAATAAGCGATTGAATATTCATGAGCGCACTCGGAAAGATTATTCGAGAACTATGTCAAAATTTTGTATTTGTGCACTGATGGTTCACTCCAGAAAGTGTGTTTATACTGATCTATGGGCATTATTACACATAAGTTATCTGTCTTTATACTGGCAGTCAGTGGTCTCGGCGACAGCGGAACCCGACACTTTCGTCCTCAAAAGGGCAGGTTTGAGCAGGCCTGCGGTCATGTCAACTCAATTGGGCCACAAGTCGGTCTACACGACATCCTCTGGTAAGTTTGCAAAGTATGCACGGCGTATGCATGTTTTGCATGCATAAGTGAAGATCAACATTCATGGGTGTAGGACAGCCCAGCTCTGGAGCATTTGCTTCAAGCAAACACGTCGAAAACGGAGTATGAAAAATGTCCTTTCCAGCATTGTTGAGATCTCACTTAAAAAGCTTGTCACGTTTGTTGAAAATCTGAATTGAAATTTAGCAGTAATTTGAGATTTTGATGTCGCAAATCAGTTCTGTGGAAGCCCGTAAACTGGAAGAAAGTTATGGAATGAAAAATTTTGGTCGTCTTGTAACACGATGCTACAAGTCGAGTGGATGTCACGTGTTTTCCTTTCAAGGTTTTTGAGCTGCTTCTCTTGCAGACAGTGACGGCGTGGTGACGGCGCCGGTCAGTGACGAAAAGGCTCGCAGTGCGTGCATGTCAAATGAAGATGTTGAGACTTTGGCCTTCATTGGCATGCAGGTAAAGTATGCTCAATTGATTACGCTGCATTGAAAGAGGAATCCTTAAAATTCTAGGGGTGCGCCAATAGCGGTAGCTTTCGTATAACGAATCAAATGATCCCCTGATTGATTCGGTGCTCGAATCGAATAGTGAATGTCAGAAAACCTTAATATTTTTGAAACACTTTTATAATGCTATGTTGCCTCCTATATGCGCGACCAAACATAAAATTTCAGCCACAAATGTGCAACTTTTACCGCATCCACAATGGACATATTGTACATACCATCGCACGCGGCATATCTCAGGACGCAAGGTTTTTCCGGCAAAACCACAATCAGTTGCAATACATTTTTTAGATGCGACAATCATCAGCGGGTATTGTTTGGTAGTATTATATACCGGGTGTTTCAGCGAACACATTCAAAAATTTTTAAACGTTGCATGTGGAAGGTAGCTCAATTCTAGTTCACGAGCTGATCTACTCGAAGAGGTGGACATTACTTCAACAAAAATTGAAAAACATAATCGACTAACTAGGAAAAATTCACTAATTGAGTTTTAACTAAAACCTTATGGACCATATTTCAATTTACAAATTCTAGCCGTCGAGTTCGCAAGGCGGATCCGCTTGGAACGAATTCTCAGGATAACACTCTGCCTTCTGCTTTCCTCCTCCTCGTCATTAGTAAAATATTTCATATTTGATGTAATTCGATTCGATTCTGGCATCATTCCATTCTCATTCGATTCGATATCAAAAACTACTATTTGGACATGCGTATTAAATTATGTTTGTGGGTTTTCCTGCTTCTACACATGTGCTTTTTAGCTGTTGGTGAATTTACGCTCGCGTGCAATCTTACCCTTCCTCCTAGTCTGCATGGCAGCCGGTTGCATGGTGGCCTCCAACCAAGTCGTTTTGGAGTGGATGGATTAATGCTATCGTTCGTAATTCTCAATGATCTGAAGAAAAAGATACCTGGGCAGATGTATGCAAATAATAGCAAATCATACATAAAAGATCTATGCCAAGCTCCATAAAAGAGTTGTCGCTCCCTTTGGAAATTCTAGAGGTCTTGTTTTCCACTGCCCGACAGGTGTCCACGGCTTTCCAGATGCTTCAATATATTCGGTGCCATCCATTCACTATATTGTAGTAATTTCAATCTCTTCGCTATATCCTGCCATAGTATCTTTACAATATCTACTATAGCTGTCATACGTTCCTGTGCGCTGCGTCAGCTCAATTACGCTGGCTCCGGTCTCCACACGTTGCCGTTCCTACTACGTAGGAACTGTTGTGGTACTTACCTGGACAACTTCGCTGGAATTATTCATTATTGCGTGATCATCGGGCGTGTCACAATGAAAAAAAGTGTATGTGTAGGAAGTGTGCAAAATCCCAGTCACATGGCAAATCTAGAGAGGGATACATATGTATAGTAACTGGCTTTGTCAATGGGCTAAGCGTATGTAGAAAGAAGCGAAGCACAACTTCGTGGTTATCTTAGGTTTATTTATTCAACAGTTCCAGTCAGTTGCCCAACCTTGTTCAAGGGATCCCTTGAAGAAGGTATCAATATATATATATATATATATATATATATAGAGTGCAAATGTCGGTGGCAAACCGGTCACGTGGCAGATCTAGCGAGGGATATATATATTAGTGCAAGTGTCGACTGTCTGCTCCGTACTACTGTCGCTTACATTTCGCTCGTCGAAGAGGCAGGACGCGTGTCGAGTGAGCTCCTGAGTAATACTTTGCAATGTGGTGAACGTGGCTTAAATCATATATACGGTACCTCCAAGAGAGGCGATGTAATGATAAGACATTTTTGACGATTTTACCGCTTAATCGTCAATAAAATGTTTTATGTATTGATTATTGCATTATCTATCTATCTATTTCATTATTTATTTATTATTAGACCTCGAAACACTCGATAATGAAGAATGTGCGGCCCGGAGTAAAAATGTTTTAATACGTGGCTAAGAAATGTTCCACGGTGAACTTATGGCGTCGCTATGTTTAAACGAGTTGCGTGAAAAAATAACCCTTTGGCGCTCGTGCACTGTTTTAAAATAATTTTTTTATTCTTGTTGTAAATTCTGATTTCATTTTGAATGAATAATGTCGATGTCCTGATAACAATGGGATTGTTCACTTCTATTGTCTGCTTTCCTGTAGATTGAGAAAACTTACACCACACCACAAGATATCGAGTGGGCGATCAGCAATGGGCGTTTCTTTATGCTACAGGTAAGGGTTTGTTTGGCGATGTTAAAGTAGGTGTAAAACTACGCACACTGGAGAATCATGCTCGTGTATACGCGCTACGCCATGCAGTGTCGACCGGTGACAACGTTCTTCAGGGAGTCGGACTGCGAGATGATACACGAATTCGACAACGGCCTTAAATGCGAGAAGGAAGTACTCTGCAAGGCAAACATGGCGTGAGTACCCAATACTTTTCAATAATAAGGTCTCCTCTTATTGGTGGACATGCACTTGCAGCAAAGTTGTCACCATGGCCTTATTACGCTGAAAAAAAGAACGCGGCCGTCCTTTCGCGTTTATTTACGTGCAGCATTTACCACCAGTAGTAACGATTACTCAAACGCATGCGTGTAAACATTATTGCGGCTTTATACCCATAGTCATTGATGTAGCTGTGATAGGGGGAAGAATTTGCACGCTGCGCTAATGTTTCGATTGACGTTGGACGGTCCCTACTATCAGCCTATGTTTTGTTTTTTACAGTTCTGTGGGTATAAGCACCTAATATCCTATAAATCACAGTATGAACAGTTCTGTGAAGCTTTCCGCAAGGTTCACTGAACTCCCACGATAAAAAAAGAATGCCCCAGTTAGAATCGCGTGTTCAAGCTAGCTAAGCTGTTTGTTGACTTCTGGCAGTGAGTTACATGCATACATCAGTAGTGATAAAGAACGTCAGTGTTTTCATCATACGCCAAGTAGCGTGATTGCCTTCTTATATAAAGCCGAAAAGTGGTACGCATATTTTAAAACAAATAACACTATTGAAAGTATTCTAGAGAAAATGTGTTTTATCGGGCATTTGCACACAGTAGCACAGTTACTACTGGAACATTCACGAGCATCCATCAATATAAGGACTACTGGCATTTTTTCACTTTATTTAGTTTTATAGATATTGAAAAACTTCGGTTATCAAATATGTTTTTGCTTCTTGCTACACTCCGCTTCTGCTTGCTTGGTTACGTACATAGTCAGTACCTAGTATACCGAGTGTTTAGCGTAACTTCAACCGAGGAATAAAACAACGCAGGAAATCGCAGCTGGGTGTAACCAACAATATATTGTTTGCCGTCACGTGGAGCTCCACAGACAGAATATTTTTCTATTCTGTCTAATTAGTTTTTTGACTAACATGAAATATCAGAAACTATTTAATATTCATTTTAGGGACAAGTGCGTTTTATTACGTCGTATAGAAGCTACCGATTTAGCACTTTGTTGAAACTTACATCCTGCGTACGGCATTTTACCGGCATAAAGAAAGCAGCCCAAGTTTGAAAAAAAAAGAACATGCGCCTGCACTCATACGCTATCGTTTTGCAGCACTCTCAACCATGGTTCCAGGGAACAAAGCGTGCGGTGGCCTTGGTAACGCGAATCAGAGACGGTGGCGCGCCGAAAGAATGCGCCGCCGTCCCTAACAAGCTATAGCCAGGCCGCAAAGTGAATTTTAAAATGTTTCGGTTCATATTTATTCCTGGCTTAGGGCGTAATTAGGCGGAATATATTAAAAATTGGCTGTGGTTTAGCTCTGGTTAAACCTAGTCGAGTAGCGATAGCTACAGACCCCCGGCTGCGCTTAGGTTTCGCTTTTAGTTAGACATGTTCTTATTACACTTAGTGGTTTCCCACTAGACTAAGAAAGTAGAGACGTGGTGGTCAACCAACGGGTAAAACTGCATTTTCACACTAATGAATACGCTTCTATTATCAGAAAAGTAATGGGCTTTATTGGCGACATCGTCAATGGCATAGTTAGACTCATCAAAGTTCCGCTGAAGAACCAGGTCTTAACTACTTTCCCACTGCGTAGTGGTACTGGGCTGCAACTGATTCACCTCAAGTTGATATCGTTCTTCCAGGCCTTGAATGAATGCAGGGTCTCGTTTCGGGTCCTTGATGTTGAGCTTCGGCGACGCGCGATCTCCCCTTCTATACTCCCGGTTATCACAGCTACGGAGCGCGGGATGTGACGTCATACAGAGGACGCAGGGAGCGCCCAACGGATAAGGTCCCTGTATGTTCCATAGGTAGCGCAAACCACTGTTCAAACAGGAAAGGAGAATTTCCTCCCCGCCCTCTACCCCTCTCCTGACTTCTTCGCCGTTTTCCGCTCTCCCATTGGACGAGGCTTGACACGTGACGAATAACCCGCGCGACTTTCGTTATCGCGGGAAAACGGCGCCATTAGTGAGCGTAGAAACACCGGGGCACATGTGCGCTGTGCGTGAGCGTAGGCTTTTTACATTTTTGAAGACGCGCTCGGCTGCAGCACGATGCCGACTTGCTGTGCTGTTGGATGTTCGAATAGCATTGCGAAGAAGGGCAAGATTTTTGCGGTTCCGCGCTGCAAACGAAACCTCAAACGGCGAGCGATATGACTTCACCGTATCGAAAGACAGAAATTTGACTGCCACCGAGGGAGGTCATTACTGAGGGGGTTTCTGATCGCTGTTCTCCCCCAGTTAGTGATGAACGCGGGAAGGTGGGTGCGTCCGCGAGTTCACCATCAGCCGAAAACTGAGTAAAAAAAAAAGTCAAAGTTTATGCTCTGCGGCGAACAAAAGGGCGCATTTTGGCAATATGAATACCAGCATGACTTCTAATGACATGAGCATAATGAAAGAGTCGACAATTAAAGAGCAACACGAAGAAAGCGCGCCCACACGGGAACCAATGGATATAACTGACGGGGAAAGAAAAGTGCGCTTATGCATTTTGGAAAAAAAAAACACGTTGAGGGTATATAGCACATAAATGTCTCCGCCGTGTTGTGTGCGCATAGTTTGATGCAGCTCTTTGTTTCCGTAAATGTGTCAGGTAAACAGAACAACATGCGATTCCGAGGAACAATCAGCAGTGGTAAAGACTGCTTGGGATTGCGTTTAACTTGTTGTACCTTTCGTTTTCCTCGTCTGAGTGACGCAGGGTCTACTAATAGTTGAAGGCACTACATATCTTACGTAGATATCTTACGTACGAACAGCCTTGTGAAAATGCGGCCAGAACAGTCGCGTTTCGAGCAAGCGCTTCAACGCACCGCATGCCAACGATATGAAGCGGGCGGTAGCG
Organism: Dermacentor silvarum; assembly: GCF_013339745.2. Classification (NCBI taxonomy): domain Eukaryota; kingdom Metazoa; phylum Arthropoda; class Arachnida; order Ixodida; family Ixodidae; genus Dermacentor; species Dermacentor silvarum. The sequence continues at coordinate 81,488,127 of NC_051155.1, read as the reverse complement.
GCCGCGCGCTTCACTCACTGGGCGAGGAGGACGCGGCGCGGAGAGGAGGAGTTTGCGCTACCATTGAAAAATACAGGGACCTTAGACAGTTTTAGTTACACGTACGTAGAGGCTTTGCTTACGTAGAGCTTCTACGTGTAAGCAGTGCGCATGCGCAGAACGTAGCGGCCGCGCGCTGGTCTCACGGACGTACGTGAGATTTGATTTTTTACGTGCGTTTCTCGCGCACGTAGACAGCTTCGCGCGGGGGTTTCGCGAGATCACGAACAAGCGATAGCGTGCTGAGCGCGCGCAGATGGCTTGCATGGAAACACGGCGACAGGATGACTGGTCATCTATTTCATTCCGTGTCAACGATGACAGCAGATAACGCTTGCCCAACACACTTCCGGGCATTGCGGAGACGATGACCGGCACGTATCAATGCACATCACTGGCTTCGCTGAAATACTCATCTTGAATTGAATTGTTCATATTTACCGATAGATGTAGCTACGTGGTGCGTCGCGTACGTGTAGCTAAAAGCGTTTCAGATGGCGTGCACGTAAGGTACGTAGACTGTTCACGTTTGCGTACGTGAAGTCTCCACGTACGTGTAACTAAAACTGTCTCTTACCAACGGCAGGAGCGGTGGCCGCGCGGCGAACGCGACGACGCGAGTTGCCGGAAAATCGAGGGGCGTGGTGTGACGTCACACAGAAGGCGCGGTGAGCGCGCCAGCTGTGGCGGTTGCCAAGCAACGGCGAACGCGCGCCTGTAGGAGTGGTGGCCGCACGGCGAACGTGACGAGCCGAGTCGCCGGAGAATGGAGGCCCGTGGTGTGACGTCATACAGAGGGCGCGGCGAGCGCCCAACGGCAGGAGCGGTGGCCGCGCGGCGACCGCGACGAGCCGAGTTGCTGGAGAATCGAGGGCCGTGGTGTGACGTTACAGTGCGGCCACGGCTCAAAGTGCGGCGACGGCGAAGAGGCGAAAACCTGGCGTAATGTCATCATCATAAGCCTATATTTTAAGTCCACTGCAGGACGAAGGCCTCTCCCTGCGATCTCCAATTACCCCAGTCTGTAATGTAGCTCGCTACAAAAACATAATATGAGGCGCACCACATGAGGGCAAACAACATGTCGCTGGTGTCACCTAGGTGTGGTTTACCATTTTGTGTACACCCAGTGCACAAACCTAGATGGTCACTCGCACTTTACTGTCCTCTTCATACGTTCCTTTGCTCTGCGTCGGCTCATTTGTCTACCGGTGACCGTGATGTGACTGAATTCGAAGTTTTCTTACCGTGTAATCATTCTTGTCGTTTTTCTTTCTTTCTTTCAGAGAAGTGCTTCCCGGAGCAACGTCTCCACTAAGTTTCTCCTTTATTCGTGTTGGCATCGACACATATTGCAAGGTGACATATGCAATCGAGATTGATACTCACGTGCTGGTTGTCTCGTTCTGACTCACCACCTAAAACGTTCTACGTGTCGTAGCTGCTGGAGAAGCCAAATGCGATGCTACGCAAAGCATACAAAATGTATGGACTTGCAGTATTCGCACAACAATACACACACATTCATGTAGCAGACACGCAAACTACTCTACCGTGGCACAAAGAAGTCGCAGCCGTGCTTTATAAGTTGAGTGAATGAACCCGCTCAAAATACAATCAGTAAACCATGCCTCAATATTACAAAAGGAGATAAGGATGTTTTTGTTAGTCATAACCATATAAAGCATGCACTTAATTCGGACAAGCCAAGACAATAAAGAAATGTATTTGCTTTTACTTGCAGCCTAGAAATTATGAGGTAAAGGAAAATGAAAGCGGGATTAAGAGTGTACCATGTCAATAAAGGGCAAAATTTCATAATGTTATGAACCCATTTGGCAATGCGCTTTACTATACTTGCCTTACTGCGGATCGTGCCAATTTGACACTCGTGATTTTCAAAAATGTTTGGCAAATGATGCATTCTTAGAAAGTGATAACACGACGAAGTTTTCGTTGTCCAGTCCAGAACTTGGCAACTATATTGAGATCCAATAGCGAGATTTTTCAATTTCGTTCTGAACAGTTCAACGTAGGATTAAGGTTCGTGAACGTTATTGATTTGTTACCTTCAAAAAACGAATAAATCCGCCCTCTTCATACAGGGGCGTAGCCAGAAATTTTTTTTTTTTTTTGGGGGGGGGGGGGTTACCGGCCCGACCGGGGGGGGGGGGGGAGCAGCAGGCGTCTGCTTTCCTCTACGTGACGTGATCGATAACAAATATCGGTGGTTTAAGCAGACTCTATACATGTAAATCAAAGACATGGGACCCACCCCTCGCGTGTGCTTGTGAAGAAATTAAGTAAAAACTAAAGTAAGCTCAGTAAAATACAGTATAGTACGACAGGTACAGTGGGCGTTAGGGGCAACGGTCTCTCATCGCGCCACTGAATGGACCAGTCTTCGAACACGCATCATTTACACGACCCGCACGATCGTAGAAGACATCATTAATTGTTAATCTTCGTTAAGCGTAGATGGCGTCGTCCTCGTCGGCGCGAGGTGCGTTTCACAAGTCAAGGACGGCTATGCGCGTGAAAATGCACGTGTGACCAGGCTATACCTACTCCCATAGCAATAGCTTGTTCGCTGCGGCTTTGCGCTAGAAAACTTAAGTACGCGCAAAAAACGCGTAAGGCTTTTTTTTTCCGAAGCGTTCGTCGCCCTGCTCCCTCATACGAGAGGGTTGCATTTCCTGCGGCAAGTTCATGGGCCGCTGTGTCTTCCGCTGTGTGCGAGCGTGCAGCCGCCATTTGCCTTTACGTCAACAGATTCAGAATTGTACAGAATATTTCACCGCACAGCATAGATATGGCATGTGTACGCATTTTAAGTACTGCGTGCTAGAGCACTGCACGAGTCGATTATTTAAGCCCGGGCCCGGCCCGGGCCCGTTTTTACGTTGGGCTGCCCGCCCGAGCCTGACCAAAAAATTTATGGGGAGACGCGGGCCCGGCCCGGGCCCGGAAATTTTCTACGTTACCCGCCCGGCCCGACCCGCCACCCCTTTACCTTAGGCCCGAGCCCGGCTCTAAACAGGCCCGAGACCGAAAAAGACATGTTTTTCAGAGTCGAGACGCGCGAGGATAACTCGCTGCACGTTACAGGCACACCACCAGAAAGCCCGAGCTTGCCCCGGCCTGGGTGAAAAAGCACATGCAGTGCCCGAGCCCTGCCCGAACCCGTGAAAAAACTGCAGAGCCCGAGCCCATGCAGTGCTCTAGTGCGTGCAACTCATTTCTGCTTCACTTACGCCGGTGCAAACAGGAAGCGGTCTCGTACCTCACAGAATTTCGACTGTTTGGTGTACTAGTGATGCAGGAATGAACTCCGGTCTTGTTCAGTGCCTAGTGCACATAATGAATTTCTCAGGACGCGTGAACTCCGACGAGAACTGTCAGCGCCTGCAACAAGAGCTTACTTACGCTGTACTGCGCACAACAGTAATCCATGCTTGTCGGCTGTCTGTTTCGTGCATTCTGTTGCGAGTCGGTGGAATTTCACTGCTGGCATTTGTTGCTTCAGAATGCGGCCGCCACATTCTCGCCCAAAACCTCAGAGAGTGTCAAAGCCTTGACAAACACTGTGACAGTTTTTTCCATATGCAAAAATGATTCGCTGTAAATTACCAACCCAAACGGAAGCGCCCAGGAATGAAATTGTGATAGTAGCACCGGTTCCTTGAATTATGTCAGTGCGAAGCGACGAGAACAAAGGGCGGGTAAGTGGGGCGGGGGGGGGGCGGGTTGCGGAAAAAATTTCGGGGGGGGGGGGGTTTGAACCCCCCAAACCCCCCCCCCTTCCTGGCTACGCCCCTGTCTTCATACAAGTACTAGCCCACAAATCCATCAGCATGCACTGCAGAAGAATGCATCCTTGTTCAGCCCTCACGGTTCCCAGCGGGTGGGGATCATGTTTGCCATAAGAAAGGAAAACTCAGCGATATGCCCGAAAATAAAGCTATACAGTGTGCCTATCCAGTCCAATAATATGTGTTTTGCGTAGTGGCAATTCAGGCTTGTACTTCGCGTGAAGGTCATTGCGCAAGGGCTGTTTCCTACAAAAAAACTGACACAATGCAGTTACACGCCAAGGTGCTGAACACTTAATACCGCACTTCAAGTGCACATTTCGGACAAGGTCGTATCACATCTATCTCTCTCCAATGCACTACGTAGTATGTTACCTGTGAAACACCTTCTACTCTCTTACCTATCTTATTCAGACTTCATCCTTTCCAAACACTAACTCAACTAGGGGAGACTTCAGTGATAGGCGAGTTCTGCGAGCTGCCTTAGATCTCTTGCAGCAGTCAGTCGCAGGTTGCTTCTGCTAGCATGAATGCCTGAGCAGGACCCACTAACTTCCGCCTTTGACTAACAGACATAGCTTATGTACTACTGCTCATTTAGACAGAGAATTACCGCAATCGCTTTCCTGCCTCATATTGCCTTTTGAGAAAGTTCTTCTCGAGTTCTTTGAGAAAACAAGGTTTTCTGGTTCGTTAACAATACGTTATACTACGGACGTTATAGCAGGAAGTAGCCGAATTCGAAAAAAAAAGATATATTGGCTGCATTAGTAGCCATTGTCCCAGTACGCGGTTAAATTCCTTAAACAAAGCCTTCGCAATGTGCAAAGAGCTCATAGGCAAGTACGCAGCGTGGCTGTCGATGTCCTTCTGATATGTGCTCCAGGGATTTTGCGTCTTAGGGATTCCCATTAAAGTTCAGAAATGAGTATCTTTAGTTACCGTAATAATTCTTGTTTACTGCAAACTTCACACACACGCACATGCACGCACACACTCGCACGCAAGCGCACACCCGCAGATTATGTATGTGCGCCTGGTGTGTAGCATCATAGATTTTTTTTCTCCTCAAGGTCTTCACAAATATAATCCTGCTATTTTACTTAGCGTTTCTTGTGAATTATGACTTGCATTTTGTTTCAAGGTGGATAGTCGGACTCGTTACTTCGGCTCCTAACGTCTATATTAAATAACAGCAACGTTTCCTCGGAAAGCGGTTGAGATCCTTCATTTTGTTCCAGAAGGATGCTAACATCAATGACTAGCCGTCTGTAAATGCTCACAGGTTTTGGGGAGAAATCTAATGTGTCAGTTTCAAAACATTACATTCCTTTGGTCTCAAAAGGGGACCAGTCATCACATTCATACATTGTCTAGCCTGGCCTCCGTCTTGGCTTCAAATGACCACTCTTTCCATAAAATCACTTTTTATAGAAACGCTACAGTTAATTTTCATTGTTTGACGCACTTTACATTACAAGCGCACTATGTCGACAATTAGAGATAAACGAAAAGAAATTACTTCCCGTGTTTCACGATCAATATATTCCCTTAAACATTTCCGTTAATACCCTAAATAGGATTGCCCGGGGCCACGCCAATTATTTTTAGCAATGATGCTTTATTATAGTTCAATTTGGTAAATTATGGTATCATTCTCATGCGTAGAACACACTCCATAAACTTTGTCAGTTTTGTACATTTTCATATTACGTATGCTATTACCATATACGAACTCACGTACCCCACCACTTTATTGCCAATTATTGCAGCACAAAATACCGCACTTCCAGCTATTCTCTTCCTAAAATGAACGGAGTCAATCACATTCGCCTACCCATTGCTTAATATACTACCGGTGAAACATTGCATTGATTAAGACGTTCTCCGTTTTTCTCTATAAAATCATTTACAAAATCATACAATGTCATTACGTAAAAATTATTATCAAAATACCACATATCCTTTACGATCAGTAACCTAGAAAACTCTAACCGTTCCAAAATGTCGCACTAATTACGGATCATTTACATTCTCGCATACCGCATCGCAAATCTGGAATAAAAAAACCAACAGATCTTACAGCACAACAGCCCTTTATCAGCTACAAAACTAATCTTCGCTCTTTTATGCTCGCGTCACTTGCTTCATGAGTATGTACCATATTTGTGCTGTCTCACACATTCTTTTTTCGCACACGGTGTAGTGTTTATATAACAGCGTATAACTTAGGGGCCCCCTCCAAAACTCCTGCGAGAGTTATAGGGCCCCACCTTTATATCATACCCAATGTACATATCTTCGTGTGATTATTAAATTCAGAAATCAACTTCAAAATTAAAATTCATTATTAACCATACGTTTTTGAGGGCGAAAAAGCGCTTTTCCAGTGTTTTACTAGCAGTGATAGATCAATCGGGTTGACATCAGAAGTTTTCTCAGTGAGAATATAGCCAAAGGACTCCAGTGAATGAATAATCATGCTTCTTTTTTCTCGCAGGACTTGTGCATTCGTTTGGTGCAAGCCTATGAGCCTGACCCAACGCAATACCATTCCTTGTGGATGCCTTTGCAACGTTACAACTATTTCATGTGGCTCTCTGACGTAAGTTTATGCGCCTAGAATTGTACATAGCAAAACGGGGATACTTAGGGGTGCGATTGTGTCACCTTGCAGACGGTATGTAAAAAGAAAATGGCGGTCCGTGTAATACATAAAGCTTTAAAGAGCATGCAATCTCGCCATCGACAACGCACACTTACCGTCATACTTAACCTGATCACGGCTTGAGCGCTATTTTGATTCTTCTGCGAAATGTACACTTGAAGTTTCAGTGTTCGATTGCTTGAATGCAATAGCCTAATGGCTCTTCCCGCCAAAGTATAGGATGTTTGCTTTTTAACACCCGCGTTCGTTAACGTTGGACCACTGTATATGTATTTTCATTGTTTGCGATACGTCTCAGGCCGGGTATACATATGTGACGGCATATACGGTTAGTGATGACTCTAATCTACTTGTGTGCGTGAAGGTGTCACTACAGCATTGTAAATGCGCGAAAGATAACCTCTTCGACAACCGTAAGCGTATTTGCCATGCCACGCGGAAGGTTATGCAACTTACACAATTATATAGAGACCTCTCTAAGGCAATCATTGCAGACGTGTAGGAGACGTCATCAGCGACACATGCATCCCGGTTGTGGTGGCTCTTTGCGAAAAACCAGCTATCTTCGTGCCGGCTACGTCACTGTGAACCTTCCGTATATGAAATTGGATTCAAGAATGCACTGGTTCCTGTAGGTGGCGCCTGCTATTCCTTTCTCTGACCTTATAAGTCGGCTCAAGCCCCGATCCTAATATAAGCTACGATGACAGAAATATTGTGATCTCTTCCTAAAGTTCACGTAGAAACCTAATGTTCCTGCGAGTTCACAAATTACGTTCTCTTAGAGAATAAATACAATGATAGCGCGCGCACGTTAAACGCCGAGCTTACATCTTCTAGGCAGAACCATCTTTATCTGCGTGAGCTCGATGTTCGCTGCTTCCTAGAAAATATACCAGAGCAGGAGACCACCTTCAGAGGCTTGGTCGAGCGTTCCAAATACACCACATGTAACGTGTACGGTATCGTATTCTCTTCGCGTAAAATGAAACGAAAACTTTATCTCAAAGTTTAACACGTCGTGTTCACAGCTATATATTTCCCTGCGCGGCCATTGGCTCAATCCATAGGAGTGCCTGACGACTAACAATTTGCTTTTATTCGTCGAAGTTTAAAAGCATAATTTTCATTGAATGCTATTAACTTTGCTATGAACTCTCACTGAATTTTGAGTACTTTGTTGGAATGTAAAGCTCTCTAAAACTGCTACGGCGTGGAGAAGAAGCATTTCATTCCCAAATCCACTGTGTCGATTCACGCAGCATGACATGAAGTGGCGACGCGGGCTATGTGTGTGGCTCCAGCTAAATCACTAATTTGCGTTTCTCACAGGAACGGGATTCTGTAGAGCGTTCCTTTTCATCATGAGGACTTGAACAAAATATCAGCGCTTGGGCAATCTGTAATTAGGGTGTGTCGCCACTGCAATAAACGTAGTGCGTTTTAAGTACCCACTTATACAGTATACGTAATTAGTCTTGTGGCTTTCGACCGCAGTTTACTTCATTTTACTTTGCGAGAAATTGTCATTTGATGGTAGTTGTTAAAGTGTGGCCCTAATATCAGTGCCACGCATGCACATCTCCGTCCGTATGCCAATGAATAGCTTTAAAATTGCGAGGTAGTTCGTGGTGATCAAGACCCATCAATGCTCACCTGAATGGGTCCATTGTCCTTCTACCACCTTACAGGAGCTGCTTCAGCTCGGCGTCATGAAGGCTTAGCAAGGGGATGCTCCTTCGAATATTTCTTTCGCCCTTTTCGACAGCATGGTTGTGGGTATTAGTCGAGTAGCGGAATGCTGAGCGTGTTGGTTGTAAGCTATTGAGGCAGACGCAACCCTAGTGACAAGATCATCGTAAATAGCAGCATGTGCAGCCGCCACTAATTTGTACGTACTCTCTCTCTTTCAGAACTGAGTGTTTAATTTGAATATTTAAAATATTGATTCCATTTAGGCACATCTACACAAATGGATACAGATCGCGCAAATAAAGACGAACGGAAAAACAGTGGTACTTGGACCTCTTTAGTACATTACAAAGAATAACAATACCTTTATACAACAAAAAATATAACTAAAATTATTAGCAGTAAAAATACCAGCAGCTGACGTTCAACACAAACAAAACCAATATAATTAGGTAAAGAAAAAAAGAATATTTCATTATAGCAGAACAACATGGCTTGATGTATCTTACAAAGTTGGTATTTATTCTGAAATCCTGTTGCAGGCTAAAACAGAGTTACGGCGTTTCCTTATTTTCTTTTTCATACGCCCTAAGTCACTCTCTTAGCGCGTTTCCTATCAACATTTTGCTTTGGGCTGTAACAAGCCTACAGTTCAGTAAATTCATGCAGGAAATGCAAAGGTTTCGCGCTTTCATAATTATATTAAATCCTGCTGTTGATGCAACATATTCAACATTGTTATGCTTCAGGGACAAAGGAAAACAGGTCCAGGGTCCACCCTCCTCGACAAATCACTAATGTACAGTATCATGGGGCGGGACGTTAGCACCGAAGTGGACGCTGGCGTGCAGAGAGTAAGGCAGATGAACAAAAAAAGGCTACCGGAGCAGATACTCTTCACCACGAAGGTGAGTAATACTTTACTGTTGAAGTAGTGAATCCTATACACTCAGTTTATTTATTACAATAAAATTGTCGCGCATTTCGCTATTACGAATACTAAATTATGTTACTGAAGTACAGCTGCTATTTTACAATGCAGCCTACACTTTTAAATGAGTTTGTTCGCAATGACTACTAAAGAAATAACAAGCCCTCTCTCTTTCAGTCAGGAACTTGTGAGTTTTTTTAGAAGCCGTATGTATTATATTTTACAACGAACAGCAGTTACGAACTATGGCCCAATCGATCTCTTTTGTTCATCACGCGGTTTGACGAGGCATAGCACTGCGTATGTCTACGGCCTTCACGTTACAGCTGAATGGCTCTAACGCAATAGCGTTATGACGTCCTATAATTTGAGAACTATTCGCAGACAGTCATCGATCGAAAACTGCACGTCTGAGGCTTAAGAGAACATTTCGAGAAGAGGGACTTGGTCGTTGTCAGCGTGTCGACAATGTTCCCTTTTGTAAACGTCGGCTTCAAACCCACACACCACACACCGCAGAACTGTCTTTTCGGAAGGTTTGGTGCAGACTTCCGGCTCCAACAAAAATTACGAAATCACCTGACAAGGTGGCAGCTGACCTGCTTCATGCCAGTGTAGCCGTTTCTTAGCCGTTTGCCCCCTCCGCAGGAAATGAATGGTGTTGTAGCCTTTCGCTACGCTTTATCGCACCTCAGCAACACGGTTCGGCTGTCATTTTGGCGACCTTCTTGATTTTGTTTCTCAGTATCAAGGAATCAAGGCCAAGGCTACACTCACACAAAGGCAGCTTGGGATGTCGCTACAACCTAATGGGGACCCGCCGTGGTTGCTCAGTGGCTATGGTGTTGGGCTGCTGAGCACGAGGTCGCGGGATCGAATCCCGGCCACGGCGGCCGCATTTCGATGGGGGCGAAATGCGAAAACACCCATGTACTTAGATTTAGGTGCACGTTAAAGAACCCCAGGTGGTCCAAGTTTCCGGAGTCCCTCACTACGGCGTGCCTCATAATCAGAACTGGTTTTGGCACGTAAAAACCCATAATTATTAACAACCTAATGGTGGTGCGAATGGGTACCGCTACGGCAATAAAAAAGAAAGAAAGAATTCCCTGTGCGACGATGACGCCGCGGCCGTTTGAGAAAAATCGCAGTGTGTTGAGCCGACACGCACTTGCAGCTGCCTCTATTTGGCGGTGATTCTGGCAGCATACGCCAGTCTATACGTTTCTTTCGCTCGTGCATCGGTGCTGGCACGCCTCAAAAACGCTTTACAAATATGTCATGTATCCTTAACGCACCCTACATGCGTGAGCTTCTCGTGGCTTAACTTAATGTTTCAGTAAGGTGCGTTGCAAGCCTGCATGCCTCCATCAGGAGTGATAGATGTATCACCGGAAAAGAATTCAACCGAGCAATCTAGGTTGTTGAGGTAGTTTTACAGAAGCTAAAGGTAATTCTAAATTTCGCAAACTCTGTCAGTTTTCCGTCGCTTTATCTCGTGCACGGTTGAGGTACAACATACCTGTAAAGGCATGGACGTTCGTCGAGCCTGTAGTTTCTTTGAATCTATCTCCCGTTTGAAAGCGCCTAGCTTTCTTTGCTTCTTTCGCCAAACTTGTACTCGGAATTTTTTTTTCTGATCAGCGCGCTTGCTTGCACGCAACCGAGTTCTCGGGCGCACCAGCAGCAGAACACCCATAGCTCTTCGTGGGCTGCGTCGACAAGTGCAGCAGCACCCACATCGAGCTCCGCAATATCCATGTTTTCGTTGGTTATAGTTCCAGTAACCGACTAAAATTGTGTTTCATCGTCACCGTGAACTACGGAACCCAGGGACACCATCTTTCTGGGCCTAGGTATGTTTTCTGTGGCTCCAGGACCTTGAGAAGATACCAGCCACGCGGCGTCGGAGGTAGCCCAAATCAGCGCTTAGTCGAGGTGGTTGCGGCCACGCCGCGTCCGTGCGGCGTCTGTCACACGACACCTACGCATATGGCGTCTCAGCACCTCGCCTCTGTTGCGGCAGGCGACTCAAACGGCGCGTCGGCTCAACGGAAACTTCCCACAGAGGAAGACGACATGAATTTCTCTGTGACCTTGACTTCTCGGCAACATACTTCTCCAACGCTTCTCCCGGACGCTATGGATCTACGGCGGACTACGAGAGAACCTGACGAACGCTCCGCCAAGAACGACAACAAGCGAAGGAGCGCCTACAGTCGAAACGGAACGAACCTTCGCAGACGGAACAGTACAAATCACCCCCCAACCGCAGTCGCAGGTCGCGAAGGAACAAACTCCCACCACTGCGGCGGGACGACTTCAAGATCATTCTCCGTTCACACCGAGGACTTCCGTTGAAGACTCTGACCAGCCCAATGCTAGCAGAAGCAGTGATCGCCATCCTGCCACAACAAAGTAAGGGGTGAGCAATTTATACTGCGCATAAAACAACGCTCAAACACCGCAATAGTTTCAACACGTGAGCAAGAGACTGCTGATCTCCTGCGGAAGATCACAGCTCTCACACTCAATGGCAAGAAGCACGCGTTCAATGCCTACGCTGCCACTGGAGAAGGTGCCGTAGACTCCCCCCGCATACGCCCGGAGAGACAATCAAGGCAAATCTCCGAGTCCGGACACAAGGTATAGAAATAATCCATGCAAGAATGCTAGGGGACTCGAAAAGCGCAGCTATCACTTTCCTCGGAACGGTCCTACCGCGGTTCGTCTACTATTGCGGTGGGAGATCACATGCCATTCATTCCGCAACTCGGTGCAAGTTTGCGAGACTTGTCACAGTGTCGGCCATCGCACGAACGTTTGCCAGCAGCCGGACACGAAAGTGCGCGCAATCTGTGGGGTTCGCGAGACTGAAGACTGACACGACTGCTCACCACGATGTGCCGTCTGCGGGGAGCAGTACCTCACGGGCGACCGCAGCTGCCAGAAAAGCCTGAAGCGAACGCGACCACAAAGTAGACCGACGAGCGGAAAGCACGGATCTGCTCCACAACACCGTTCACGGTGGTTTGCAAATGAAGACGAAGAATTGGAGCTCCGCGATTTCCCAGATCTCTCTCAACGGCAAGAAAGGACCCACTCCGACCCTTGGTAAGCAAGAAAATCAATATCAAGGCCGAGATCGACGTCGAGTACCCGACGACTAAATTATCACAGATCTAGTTCAACATCCTGGGCGCGCAATATCAAGACTCCAGCACCCAAACAGAAGAGGGCTCCACAGGCTAAACGTCCGACAGCGGCCACAGACAAACAACAGGTTAGCGGGGCGCGAGTAGTGTCTCCCACTGCCGATGCAGTAACTCAGAGTCCAGCATATAAAAAAATTTAGAGGAGAAGAGAATGTTAAAAGCTAGTCTTGGAGAAATTCGATGAGAGCTAGCTGATCTCAAACAAAGGCATGACTACCATACAAATAAACGCACACCAGAAACCACGAACGCGATGCCACAGGCGACAGGAAAAGACGATAAGCTGGACAATATAGCGCAACGAATACAGCTTCTTTTTGCTGAGCTGTAGAAGCTCAAACGACAGGTAGAAGAATTCTCTTCCCACACCACGAAAGAGGGACCGAACAAACGCAGAAATGCCAGCCCAGGAACTCCGACACGCAGGCCCAAACCGATGGCGCTGACCGACAGCGAAAGCACTATCGATGACTAATCACCACACGAAAGTAGCCGAAAACCTCGAGATCTGGCCGTGGAATTGCAGTATTCTTAGAACGAAACGCGCAGCACTTTAGCGTTTCATAGAGACGACGCCTGTCCCCCCGGATATCATATGCCTACAAGAACCCGGTAAGGGCATATCGAACCTCATTGGATACAAGATACACACGCACCCTGACAATCCTGAGATAGCAATGCTGACATGGTCGGGCATAGCGGTGAGCGTGGACTACGTGCCTAACTGCAATATCCAACACCAAATCCTCACGGTCTGGCCATGTAAGCGCGGCAAACCGAAAACAGTTATTGCCAACGTCTACATCCCACCTAGGGACAGGAAGGCAAAATTCGACGTGCTAGTTATAGCCACTTTGCGCAAAGTGAAATGAAATGACCGGGCGATCATCCTAGGTGACTCTAACGCTCCGCATTCTGATTGGGGATACGATCGAGATACACCCAAGGGCCAAAGGCTAGTCGACCTCGCGGAGGAGCATGAGCTGGTCTTCCTCACAAAGCCTTGCGAACCAACCAGAGCGGGAAACAGTGTAGCAGAGGACACGTCACCGGACCTAACTTTCGGAAACAATGGCAGAGGCATCACCTGGACAAACCTAGGGGAAGACCTCGGCAGTGACCACTGTATAATCAGTGTTTCAATTAATACAACGCGGGTTCGGCATAGATTAGGAAAAGCCACCATAACCGATTGGGTAGCTTACAAAGATAAGCAGAGGCAACCCGCACCATGTGATAGTACTACAGAATGGACGCAATTTATCAAGGCCATACACAGAAGTACTACACGGGAAATTGCGACAACGGTCGAAACACCGGCAGTCGATGGACACTTACTACACCCGTGGGAAGTGCGGAGAAGACTGAGCAGACGGTGAAAGAGACCGAGACATAACAGAAAGCTCACGATCAGGATAGCCCAGCTTGCGCAGGAATCCAATGAGTACGCACAGCAGCTGCAAGACACCAATTTGCTTCAGCTTTGTGATACACTTAAAGGAACGCTTAGCACAAAGCGAACATGGGCTATTCTCCGCGGTATGGTAGATCCCGCAGGAACAAGGACCACCACAAGCCGAACACTGAAGTTAATCGAACATGAATACGATGGCACGACCGATTCCCTCATTGAGGACATTAAAAGCATATACATAGGAGCGCATGACACAAAAGCAATGCAATACAGCTATAGGGGACCTGACAATGCCAAGCTGGACGAGCCCATAACAACGGCAGAGCTCTATGCAGCCGCACACTCTTTCCGCAAAAACACCGCACCGGGTCTGGACCAGGTTACGAATGCGATGCTGCGCGACCTGAGCCGGGAGTCACTGAAGCAGCTCACAACCTACTTCAACGATAACGTATGGTCCGACGGAGGGGCAGCACCGGAAAACTGGAAAGAGGCTACAAACATGCTCATACCAAAACCGGATGAACCTAGACATGTACATAACATCAGGACATTATCGCTCAAGTGGTGCACAGGGAAGCTTTTTGAGAAGGTGATCCAAACCAGACTGAGCAACCACATCGAGTGGCATGGACTTTTTCCTGACTCTGCTTGGCTTCAGGCCACATGTGTCGGCACAGGACGCCTTCCTCATGCTCCGTGACGAAGTTTTGGACCCGCTGCAAAACAAAGAAGCCAGGATAGTTGTGGCGCTTGATGTCAAGAAAGCGTTTGACACAATAGGCTCATGAAACAATCCTCGAAGGCCTAGAAAACATAGGTTGCGGAAGGAGGCTGTTTCGGTAGGTCCTTACCTTCCTTCGCGAGAGGAAGGCAACGATTAGTTTGGGCAGCACTCGCTCTGACATCTTTGCAATGCCCAATCGAGGGACTCCACAGGGCTCAATCTTGCCACCGCTTCCTTTCAACGTTGGGATCACGCGACTGGCCCTAGAACTTGAACAAGCACGAGACTTAGGATGTACAATCTATGCCAATGACATAACGCTCTGGGCACACCAGGGTTCCTATGGAAAGAAACAAGACCTACTACAGGAGGCCATAGACAAAGAGGTAAATTTCACCAAACACGCGGGTATGACGTGCGCACCCAAAAAAATCTAAGTTCATGAAAGTACGCCGCAAGCGTCGTAAGAAAGTTGCCACCCCAAGGATTGACCTAAATCTGAATGGCTGCGCCATTCGCGAAGTCACCCACAGGAGAGCGCTGAGCTTACTTATCCAAGATGACGGCAACGTCTATGCCACAATTCCAAGTTTAAAACCAACCGTTAAGAACGTAGCACGCATGATCTGTCGAGTGGGATGCAGCCGCAACGGGCTCGCGGAGGACGAAACTATCAGACTGGTGCAAGCGCTTGTGATTAATCGCATCGCTTACGGCTCCCCTTTCCAAAACCTCAACAAAACTGAAATGATGCAAGTGGACATCTTTATCAGAACAGCATGCAAATCTGCTCTGGGTCTCCCGAACTACTGTCAGCATGGATCGCCTGGAGCGGTTGGGTATTTACAAGAAATATGAAGAACATTTCGCTGCAGTTCTGATATCACAAAGAGAAAGGCTGAGCTCCACGCCGCAGGGCCGCTCTATCCTCCGACGGCAGGGATACGAACCTCGACCCCTGTTCTGTGGCGACGACACAGACTTCTTGTCTCGAAATTTGAGGGACCACCTCTACGTCTCACCCATTCCACGAAACATGAATGCTAAATACCACGCAGGAACAGACAGGCCAGGACGAGGGCTCTGAGGACGCGAGTCGACAATGATCCGGCCGCCTACTACACGAAGCGAGTGCAACTACTCGCAGAGACTTCTACACAATCACCTCAACCAACCAAGTCATTACGATAACTGCCACAGTGAAGACTAGCTCGGTATGTACAGCAGAGGCTGCAGCCATAGCGCTGACCATACGGGACGCCGACTTTAAGGGTCAACCGGCTTACGTGCTTACAAACTCGCAGGCAGCGTGTCGACTCTTTATGCGGAGAATTCTCCCGCGCAGCGCTACAAGAATACTCGGCTGACGCCTCGACCGGGCTCACGGCATAATGTGGTGCTCAGCGCACAACGGACTGGATGGGAACGATAGTGCAGACCGCATAGCTCTAGGAAGTAACAACCGAGCGGCGGCCCGAACCCTAGAGGAACCTATGTCCGCAGTGCGTGACATATTGGAAAACCCGAGAAGGGAGAGACGGACATTCGGCCTCCGAACTCCTAACTAACCAGAATACAAGCGCGGGACTGGCGTCGCATACAAACGAACACATACCCACACCTAAATCTCCTATGCAAGATGCACCCGGTGCATTACACAGACAACCCTGGTGTGGTGCCCGTGGTTTGGTGCCCACACGCCCGTGGTGTGGTGCCCCAGACGCCCGTGGTGTGGTGCAAAACCCACGCTGGCTCAGATAACGTGGGACTGTATGGCTAGGCCGAGAGATATCACCCCTTCACGGCGGCCGCATTTCGATGGGGACGAAATACGACAACACCCCTGTACTTAGATTTAGGTGCACGTTAAAGAACGCCAGGTGGTCCAAATTTCCGGAGTCCCCCACTACGGCGTGCCTCATAATCAGATCGTGGTTTTGGCACGTAAAACCACTTAATTGAATTCAATTTAGTTTTAACTCACCCCTTCTAAGGCTGACAGACTTCGTACGGCAGTGGGAGGCACTGCTCGCTAGCGAGGACCGGGACAGCCAACTGGCCCTCCTGGACGACCAAGCTCAGCGAGCCGCTAGAGTGAGTGGAGCCCTGACTGAGGGCCCCACCCAGACCTGCCGTTAAACCTTTTACCTATTTAATAAAGGCTTTGCTCCTCCTCCTCCCATAGCTCTTTGAGGTGCACGTGTTCTCACGCGAGACCTTTATGGCGTCTGAAGGTTTGGAAAACTGTGGTCAATGGTAGCACTGCGTCGCGTTTCTCCGCTGCCCGGTATTGTGACTCGGGGTCGGGGACGAGAGACGGAGTCTTGAGGCAGGCGAAGAGGAGACGAAAGCTTTATACAGTATGTACAAATATGTACAGATATAGCAGGAATAGCAGGTAATAGCTGGTAATAGCTGCCATTAGCTGGGGATAGCTGGTCAAAGCAGTGAGAGCTGGTAAGAGCGCACCAGACCGACGGGGCGGCCGGTGGCGACTCTCTCGTTTCACAATGGGCCGGTTCTTCCTTAAATCCCCTTGGCGGCGGCTGCTCGTCGACAGGAGCCAGAGGGGACGGTTGCTGACGTCGCCCGCGCCGTATTGTGTCGTCGCGTCCCCTTGGCGACTCGTCGACAGGACCCAGACGGGCGGTTTCTGGCGATGATGGCCGGGGCTGCTTGCACGTCGGCAGGACACAGACGGGGCAGTTGCCGAGGTCCCCCCGCGCCGTATTGTTCTTTCCACGGGGGGGAAGACCTGGTGCCGCTTGAAATGACACGCGTCTATTGCTTCGCCGCGGCAAAGATGGGTGCTTTTTGAAGTCTCCCCGCGCGTTGAATTCTTGATTTGTCGCGCAGAGGTGGGAGCTCCCGTCGCCTCGATCATAGGCACGTAGCACGGCACAACACCGGGAAGACCGTTCCAGGCTGCGTTTACCGCCGAAATTTACCGCACGTCTCTTGTCGAGATGAACCTATACTCCATCTCACATCTCCCGCTCCCATGTGTAGGGTAGCAAACCGGTTGTGCTGAGCTGGTTAACCTTCCTGCCTTTCCTTCTCTACTCTTTCCTTCCTTTGTTGCAGCAGTGTGAAAGCTACACAAATTCTCAGCCGCTAGGCAGGCCGAATGCCCCTCGAGATGTGCTTATCTGTGCCGCTTCGTCTGCTCAGCGTCTGCGTGCCATCCTGCTACATGATCCAGGATTGGTGGATTGACGAAAAAAATATAGTTTTGACGCCGTAAGCACAAACTGCGTTCACATGCATGCGACAGCAGGGCTTCGCTTTACCTATACGCTTTCCCTGCAGTTACCTTGTAGCCTCCTTCGGAAGTAGTAAGGACGAATGAACTCATAAATGTTCACCTGCGGCACAGCGTCCTCTCGGCGTCTACACTTGGCGTTTACTCGCTACCGTCATCCCGTACCATGCTAGAGCGGGGTAGTAAATTAACGATGAAGTGAACTTTTATAGTGCTCCTCATCGTCAACGCATCGCGAATGCTAATGCTGTGGCGCCATCTGCAAACTAGATATCAAACCAGTTTTACGGCTCAGAAACGTGTCTGTAGCCCCATCAGCGTGAAAACAAACAGCTGATCTCAATAATTACGACAAAACATACCAAATGATTTCACCTCAGCTTGAGGTGAGACTTAACAAGCGGCAGATTTTGCCACTTGTTTCTAGCTGACAGGGCGCAGAGCCCAAGGAGGTTAAACCTCCTTGGGAGAGCCAGTAGTAAGCGCGAATTCGGAGCAAAGCGGGTGGTCGGCCCTGTATGGCCGCTGCCATGTTGCCACGGTTAGGGTGAGTATTACGGCCAGCGGCTATAACTGCCACAGTTTATCTTCGTACATGACGTGCATACGCAAAGCTCCTAACATGTCACGTATTGCTGTACTGTATCATGTAGCGAGCAAACATAAAACTCTCTAGTGTATCCAATAATCAGCCAGTTACTCCCGGAACTATATGCCGCTGCGCAAGGATATGGCCTGTCTACGCCTCGTAACTTTGGCAGTGCTGCAACGAGCTTGTGAGATGAAGTATGAATGTACTCTCATACTATTGGTAATACACAGTTCAGTGCCATTATTTGTAAACCTACTTGTGACTACTGTTTCGGTGTCACTGAGCGACCGCCTCTTCTTCCGTAACGTATTTTAGCTTAGAGATGTAATTCTCATTTTTTTTTCGGTTGTTTTCGATCCTTTCGTCTTGACCTCCTTGGGGACCACGGTCTTATTTGGGCTCCTGTACTCAGGGCCTATCGTTTAACTAGTTGAGACCCTATTATTCTATCAAATGATCTACGATCTGTACTCGATTTGTTCATGATGCGTTCACCTTCTTGGCAGCCTGTTTCGCATTCGCTCTTCTGTTACAGTTGAACCCCGGCACTAAGAAGCCAACTGTAAATAGTCAAACCTTCGTAAAATTGGCAATTTTGTGAAATCCAAAAATACGAGAAAGCTGAGGACAGTGTATTATCAGCGGAACATGCCGTTTTATTGGCTTTCCTTTAAAGGCTCCCCGCAGTCCTCATACCTCACGAGAAGGGCGATCAACGCGACTGGTTCCTGGCCGTTGGCGGCTTTTCTTCCCTTAATGCGAAATCTGGATTTGGGAAATTTGAAATACAGGATTTAAAATTGACTTTTAAATTATTGGGTTCAGCACCCAAGTTGCATTTAGAATATCACAATAAGTTTTAGGAAAAATTACGCTTAGCTAGGCATGGTGCATCTTCACGTTTTTCGGAAACCCCAGTGCTCAAGGCGTTGTGCTTTGTAGAAAAGCATTGCGGATAAGTATACATGCGGACCTTTAAGTTGACTGCGTGTCCGAGGATTGGAAACGTACTACCGTGCCAAATGAATGAATATATATCCTGCCAAATGAGTACTGCGCCTTATAGAAGAGCCCAGTATTAGGCTTGTAGCTATTATTGGCAGTTGCAGTGGTCGGTTTGTGGCTCTGGAACGCAGGTGAGCCAGAAGAGTGACGCAATTTGTGATCATGACTATGTCACATATTTAGCACTATTAGCAAAATTCAGATATTTGTTCTGGCTTCCTTCTTTGTAAACATTTCCCTAATTTCATATTGTAGCTCATGCTTTCCGGTGCTCAAGGTTTGGATAAAGTTGCAGCTAAAGCTGCGGAACTGCAGTTGTCAGCTGACGGAATGATCACTGCGGAGCAAATATACGAATACATCGGTTGCAACTTGCACCACATGCGAGAGGTATGTAAGTTTTTTAAATTAAATTGTCAATTATTTTTGTCTTTTCATATTTCGATGCACTTATGATGTGAAATGCCTGCTAATATTTATTTTGCACTTTCACTAGAAATCATAGGCCGGTAGGTTAACTTAGTCAGGTGGAATGTCTTCACTCTTCAGGCTTACAACATCTGCAAAAATAGACCTTTCGTTTTAATTAGCAAGCAATATTGATGAGACACGTTTGCATGTGACTATATGGAGCTATTCATTTCTCGATATAGTTAAAGTGAGAATGTCCGAATTTCGGCCAGAGGCCAGACACATGCTCCTAGTAACGAATATTTGTCTTCTCAACATAATAATATATTCACTATGCCCGCTTGAAAACATCACGCAGAAAAACACGCTATTCTCTGAATTGTCATGCCCATCTATATGAACTGTCATATAAAGTAATTATTGTAGCTATGAATTGAATGACAGTTAGGTCTTCAGTGGCGTCCCGTCACAAGTGAGCTGCAACATTGCTTGGCCAGTTCCGCTTCGTTGACCATTCTGTTCCTCTCAAAATACCTTGTGTTGTTTTTTCCAGCCCGCCACGCTCTTAGTAAAGGCATTTGCAGCATCATCGATGTACAACCTCATTATTATACAGGTACTAGCAACCGCCAGTGGAGGTTAGTAAAGCTCAGTGTTTTCACTTCACTGTCATGCGAGATGTTTGTTCTTTTTCCATGATATAACTATAAAAATTATTAGGTAATATTAGTACTCATATAAATGACCCTTAAAATCTTCTCACTGCAAATAAAATTAATTTCAAAGGTACGAATCTGCAAACTGTGTTTCAGTTTTCTAACTTTTTATTGTTCGGGCATTTTCTGTAACTCTTTCATCACAACTAAATCAAAATTCTGCTTCCTAGAACTAAGTAACGAAGGCAGTGCTTACGCACTGAGAAAAAAAAGATTTTAAAAGTTTACACGCAGAATTGGCGGGCATTATTTTTCAACAAATTTTATCGACATGCACGGCGCACGTTTGCACTGCAATAGCACTTCACCCATTTACCTCTATATACTTCCAATATCAAAGCCTCAATGTTTCTTCAGTTCCGTGGTGTCGAGAAAAAATGTAACTGCCACCCAGGCTTGACCGCTAGAAAGCAGCCGAAACATCCTTCAGCCTGCATAGCTCGAGCTTACCTAGTTCCTAACATCCACGAAGTCAGCGAACGCGTGCGGCAGCCGAGCGAACCGGAGCAAGCGGCGTCTTGCAGTGAATGTCACTCGCAAGAGGACGACACTCCTACTACTCAATGCTAATCGAGCATACTTTTCATTGTTTTCGTACTACGACCAATGCAGTCGTCAAATATTGCTGGGGTGTAAGTGTACTAGATAGCCTGGAGCTGCACATTTCTTAGCCACATTTCCTTAATATCAACTTACCTGCAAATAAAACAAACTGTGCGCCTTTTTTGCAGAACTGAACAATGAAGTCTTCAGCGAGCTGTCAAAGATTCTTCTAGGAGGAGATGTCGAAAGTGCTGGTGTTCCTCGAATGATTCAGGTAAACAACACCATTGCACAGAACCGCATGTCCTTGAAATTTCTACTGTTACTGCCGACGACATTGAGGTTGCTTCGGAGAGATACCATGATGAATGGTACTGAATATACAATGGTTTAATTACAAATGCGCGTTCACGTCGCTAGTTTCTGCAAATGTATCTGAATGGTTAAAACTAGCAATGTGCGTCTACGCAGCGAGTGTGTTTGATTTGAGAGCATGAAACATGGCAGAAAAGATTTGGTTTCACAGACCAGCCTTAGGCGGGGACGTTTCTTAATGAGATAAGCCGATGGGTTGATTCTGGCTGATGTCTTGCGCCATAATCTAGCACGTAGTGTTTCATAAAGGAGGAGGAGTGGAGGAAGAACTTTAATGAAGCACCAGTCAATGGACGTCAGGAGAGAAATCGATCTCCCCCGTCGCCATTAGCCGTCGGCGAGAAAACCTTGAGACCCAACCGCAGCAAGGGCTTGACCGATGATGTCCTGCTGGACGTCGTGGTCGGGGCTGCGGAGCAAAGCCTCCTAGGATTCTAGAGTGTGCGAGTTATCATACTTAGACTCCAAAAACGCTGTGAGAAATTACAAATCGGGGAGGGTGACGGAGACTGCCATCCGTATATTAAGCAGGGAAGGAGGACGCAGACAAATGGTATTGGTAGTTTGGGCACCCAGGTTACCAGGGACTTAGGGGGAGCTGAGGAGGCTCATTGGTCGCCCGAGGTCTCACTTACCGGTCGACCCCCTGAACGTCCCAAGTCACCGAAACTATAAACAGAAGAGAGGATATGCGTGCATACCAGGAAATCACAGTACACTACAGACTAAATCGACAAATTTACCCGGGAGCGGACAGAATGCTCAGTAAGCAAGAGGAGGTTATGTCGAGCCAATTACAAAGGGGGTTTCCCGAACCCCGTACTCTACAGTAAATTGCACCCAGGAGTATTCACGTCAAAGTGCAAATGCTGTGATGAGGCAGCAAATATGGATCGCACTGTGTGGACATGCCTGTGGAAGTGTTTCATAAAGAAATTACCAGATATATCTCAGGCGGCATACTCCATTTCATACATAGCTCGCAGCG
The DNA here is from genome assembly GCF_013339745.2 of Dermacentor silvarum. Lineage (NCBI taxonomy): Eukaryota > Metazoa > Arthropoda > Arachnida > Ixodida > Ixodidae > Dermacentor > Dermacentor silvarum. The sequence continues at coordinate 81,465,737 of NC_051155.1, read as the reverse complement.
TTGCGGTAGCTGAGAAGACTTGTTTCAATGGCTGTGTTCACACCAAGAAATAGTTCGTTTTTTAACAGCGGATGTGTTAAAACACTGAACAGAAATGTGAAAATGATGTAACTTTTAGGCGCGGCTGTGCACACCTTCAGGATCGGCCCACGCGAGAGGCCGTGTTTCTACCAGAAAGCTCGCCTTCGAGCATAGCATTCGCCGCCAGTGTTTGCCAGTAAACATTACGGTTACCTAAGCTGCAGTTGTCGGGAAGCGTTAGAAGTAGTGAGGGATGCTATCGCGTTCCACTCTTAAAGGCGAAGCTTAAGCGTCTCTTATTTCATTAGTCAGCACAAGCATGGTACCTATACTCTGTTCCATACACACGCACGAGCACCGCTTGGCTTGCGCTCGTGCCATTGGATGCCGTGCCGAGCACAAGCCCGCGCTCGTGCCAATGCTCCTGCGTTCGTCGTCGTCGTCTGCGTTCACAGCTGGCTGCGCGTTGCCGCTTATAATTCCATCGTAGAGTTTCACTTCTGTCGCTGTAATCGGGAGGCCGCGTTTACGGGGATATGAGCCATTGCTTAAGGGGATATGAACCATTCATGAGCAACTGACGACAAGTCCTAACGCGTTTGAGCAGCACAGCCGCGAACGCGCTCGGTAAAGCGCTGGCCGTCGACGTACCGATTCTAGCTTGAGGGCTTCCAAAGCCCAGGCGATTTGTTAGCGAAGAGCCATGGACCCCGAGTGGAGGGAGCACAATGTTAAGGCAAATCGTCAATGAAGAGCCGCCGATCCCGAGTTCAGGGAGCGCGATGTTGAGGCCAAACGTCCGCGTCGTCTCGCTCTCCAGGAATCCGACAGCGGTGGCGCACACCTAGGCAACGTCAGCGCCAACTTGCCCGGTGCGAAGGCCAAGTTTCAACGTGAGTTTCTCAACCGAAACGCTCATGATAGGCATGTTCGGTTGGGTGCTGCCCACCGACGATACACTCATTCTCATCGAGGAGGAAATATTCACTACAGCCGTCCCACCATAGTAACAGCTTCGCTGGCTTCCATCTTCACAGTGGTTGAAGGGCTCTGCATTTTTTAACAGGGAAGCTGTTTAAGCTGCAGGTAGTGCAGATAGGGTCCTAACGCAATAGCACATACCTCTGAACTAGAGAAGCTGTTTAAGCTCGAGGATGATACGTCGAGTGCACGCCGCAAAACCTCCGCCTAGCAATGAAGTCACATGTTTCGCCTAGCAACGCTTCGCCCCGACTGCGCCGACCGCGCCAAGCCTCGCCACAGCTGCGTGAGCTGTGACGTCATCGTGCGCACCGCATCGCTTCGGCTTAGCTTTGCTGAGCCATGACGTGATGGGTGGTTGCCACAGCTGCGCAGATGCGGAGCTAAGCCGTGACGTCACTGCGCCGACCCACGCGATATATACCTCCGAGTCTCCGCCGCGGCGACACAAAAGCCCGCCGTCTCCGCGCCGAGCACATCGCCGCGAAGATGAGGTGGCGGAAGAAGAGCGTCACTCCCGAAGAAGAGGACCCGGCATGTCGAGCGCGATTGAGACGACTTCGGTTCGATCCCGAGTATCGCGTCGCCGAAGCAGCGGCGAAACGTCGACGATTTGTAGAAGATCCGGAGTTAGGAGCCCGCGAAACCGAGCAAAAGGGTTTGAGCGTCCAGAAGCTTCCAGATACTTTAATTACCGAGTGTTCGTGGCTCCTTGGGCTGTCAATGATTCCGCGGCGATCTTGCGCAAAACGTGGTCGATTATCGAAGCATCACCTCACAAAAACTTGGCCGAACCGAGATAAGGCTAGGTGGGGTCCCCAACTTCGCGGTTTGCCCAGTCTTCGCACCACTAGTGTGAAGCTGCCCGTATTTTTATTTCGGGTTTTTTATTTGAAACCCGTCGCGAGGAGCCTTATGGGCATGCTCAAGCAAGCGAACGCTATTGGCGCGCCGCGAAGTATGAACAGAACGCCCAGCGAAGCATAGACTGGACGCGCGTAGTGATAACTTCACCGACCTTCTTGCGTACCTTCCACGGCGTTGACTGCTGTGTATGGAACTGAGTATAATTGTAGTGTAATATGTGCAAGTTCCTGATTTAAATATATGGGCGCCTGCATCTGACTATTCGATGTTCGATTCGTATTTGTTTCATATTCGAAAAAGATTATTATCGCCGCAGCTTATTAAATCGAAGCTGTTAAGCGCTATGTTCCCCAGGGCCGTGTCCGTGTGTAGAAAAAAAAGCCATCACCATTGGCTTTGGCTCCATGTGCGTGGCAGCTTCCCGCCAGTTATGCCTTAGCACAGGTGTCAAAACGGATAATGGATGGCCCATTGTTATACCCCTCGCCACCGCCGATGCCTCTTTCAAAAGTGCCGCGATACTCGGCGGCGGTACGTCGCACCAATTGTTGTGCCCCTTTGTCTCGTGACGTAGAGATCGCGCTAGCGTGGTTGTCAGCAGTTGCCCTTCGGACTCGCTACGGGGTGGACGCTCCTTTAACCAAATCTTCTAGGATCCTGACGTCAGGATTCTGATGAGTCTGTGCAGGTCTGCCGCGGGTATGAACGCTGTGGCTCACGCTTGTCTATGAACTGGCTTGGCGCAGCAAACGCACTACTTGGCCATCGTGCCGGGCAAAAACAAGACGCCGGTGCCCGTGCTCTTTGACGAACATGCCGAATATGCTCAATGTAGTCAGTCAATAATGACAATATATAAATTCACTATAGCAAGATTCAGCACAGCAGCCGCACCGTAGTCACAGCTTCGCTGGCTTCCATCTCCACAGTAGTAGAAAGGCTCTGATTTTTTTTGCCCACTATTTCAGCTATTCATTAGCACTCAACATTAAGCAGCACATTTTCAGGCGAATATTGCCTTTATTTGGTGATATTTTATGAAAAGTTATGAAAGATATCTCAAAAGTAATTATATCCCTGGTTCTCTGTTCAGGCGCCCGGAACACTAAGTAGATATGCTGACAAAATATGGAGACGAGCTAGAGCAAGAATGGTGGCTTTTCCTAGTAGCTTACATGATCAGTTGCTTAACACATGCGGCAACTTACACGTGTCTAGTGTGGTCCAACAGGGAGTTTGATGACACTCTGCAGTCCCTTTGGCAACGCTTGTGTGAGACATTGAACTGCTGCACACCAGCAGTGTCCAGCACTCACCAATTCTAACTGTGTTAATTTATAACGTTAATAAAGCGTCGCATATAATCCAATAAACTGTTGAAGACCAGTTAAGCTCACGCCACCATAATAAGCACACTAGCATTCTTATTGACCTGCTGTGTTTATGAACTTCTTCTTTCTGGGATTTGACGGGCCAAAACCCGTTCTGATTATGACGCACGCCGTAGTGGAGGGCTCCGGATGAATTTCGACCACCTGGGGTTCTTCGACGTGCAATACTACGCAAGCACACGGCCGTTTTTGCATTTCGCCTCCATCGAAATGCGGCCGCCGCAGTCAGGATTCGATCCCGTGATCTCGTGCTCAGCAGGGCAGCGCCTTAGCTGACTAAGCCACCGCGGCGGGTGTGTATATGCACTGATCTGAGCGGTAGGGGCAGTTAACGTCAAGCTAACGTTATTTAACATTTCAGTGGAAGCTGTCCAACACCTACGGTTTCCCGTCGGTCTCACCTCGTGCACGACCGTGGTACGACGTCTGCAACGCCATTGGCGGAGCGCGTATGACGCCCGCGTTGTGAGACGGCTGGTAGCTGCGAGGGCGCTGTTCCTTCAACCCAGCAGGAGTTGCCTGGAGTACTGCGTGGAGCCGACACCTGGCACCCGCGTATTTAGTTAGAATACCGTCCGAGCAGTCCAAGGGCAACGCTAAACCGCTATAAATGGTTCGCTCTTCGGGCAGAACTGCCACTTGTCGGTTGTCGAAGTACTTGCGTAGCTTCGCTATTGTTGTACGCTAAGTATGAAACGGAGTATACTGCATGCGGCAGCTGTAATTAGTGCGCCTCAGCTAGTCTTAGTTACACGTATTTGCCTAAACATTGCCTTTCTTCTTTTAAAGGATTGGTTACTTGCGATGCTGTGGCAGAATTATTTGTTATGCTTTAGGTTTGTAATTTTCTAAGCGCTCATAGATTTCTAAACGCAGCAAGGCACTTAATTTTATGTCTGCTCACATGTGTAACGCTGCAAATTTTTGCACTTTTGTTGTGATATTTTGTCGGACATCATCAATTCGCAAAGTCCCAAGCCGAGTCAGGCAAAAAGGCGGAAGTTTAGGCTAGTGCATGTATTGCCCATTGTTTTCATGCAGCCTAAACTGGCACAGTTGGAGCTCTCTGCCTGTCCAATAAATTATCTCTCCTGCCCCATAATTATTATACCCAGAGCTTTCTCCAGCAGTTTTTGTTGCAAATTCAATGTCTCTATATAACCGCTCGCATACTGCACTGGAACCAAAGCTACGCAGCCCTTAGGAACAATTTGCGCCAGAACCACGTTACACTGCAACAATTTGTTTACAGAAGCGCGTGCGCTCGCGTCTTTTGTCATTAGAACACAGACACGGAAACTCAAGGCAACAATTTTATTTGCATGCGTCTCGTTTCCGAAAAACGGGTTGGTTAATAAAGGAAAAGTACGCCAGTTTCTCTCATTCACCCTTCATTGCCGCTAGCGTTATGTAGTAGACGCTGTGCTACATGGTACCGCCTTCGGAAGCGGCCCAGGTTGTAACGGAACAGGTTGCAAGATTTCTTCAGTGTACAAACACTCAGTCGTCATTTCATCTCCACTGCCATCATAGTGGTGCAGTCGCCGTGGTCCCACGCAAGCTGACACTGATGCGCCTTACACACAAACGCTAACTCTCCATACGGAAGCACGTTGGTCCATCTGGTAACGCATAGATTCCCACGGTTCTTGGGATTCGAATAATTGTTATGTCTGTTTAAACACTTTATCCTGCTGTAAAGCTTTGGTAGGTTTAATGGACTTGTTCCTTACAGTAAAAGCATTCCCTCTAAGCTTATGACAAATTTTCCTTCTAGTTTGCAACTTTTCTCTCTAGCACAGGTTTTTTTCGTGCGGTGATTGTGTGCTCCCTCTATTCATCCTCTGATTGTACCGGTTCGCCAAGTGCATACCCATAAAGAGCAGGCAGTAAGACAAGCAGACGGTGCCGTTCTTGAGCAGCCAAAACAATAGCGTGACGTCTTTCATTTTAATCATTTTTTTCATGGCACTGCTTACTGGATCTCTTACAGTATGCGGGGCTTGCTAGGCGCCAAAACTAGAAGGATGTGCATTTGTGTTATGCGCTTTCCTGTGCGAGCACGTCCATTTAGTGAAAGAGAAAATACAGACTCTATGAATGACCTTAATATAACCTCTTTTGTGTTGATGAGAAATGACGATTAACACATTGTTTTGGCCTAACTTCTGTGACGCTTCAAGTACGCACAGCGCCAGCGGACGACTACAAAACAAGGAATGATGCAGGACAGTGCGCTGATGACGCTTTTTCTATTCCAGCTGTGAATACTTCAATATAAACACGATGTGCGTAATTTAAACGTACTGCCCAAAATACTGCCAATGAAAACCATTTACTTCGGGGTTGCCATTGCCTTGTAGTCAAAAAGACAAAAAACTGAGTTTTTGTGACAGCTGCTTGATTTCGATAACGCTGTCGTAGATAGAACAGGGCGTATGGGACAGGTACGGGTCGAAGATGTAGACATAGAGCATTTGGCGTAATGGCATAATGGGCAGAATGACACGAGGGCTTTCTTGTCGTCTTCCTAATATTTTCCTTCATCCATGTCCCATTCATGCTTCTTTTTGTTTTGCTATGAGCGCTAGCTCACCCAATTTAACAACCTGCGATAATGGTTTATGGGTATATTTCTCTTTCACCGCTTTATTAAGAGCGTGAGTATACAGCTAAAACAGCGTGGTGGATTTCCTGGCCGATGCATGGTGCCTGCTTTAGGGTCTACAAGCTTCAAATCTTTATAACCACGGCTCCGAAGATTTAATACTTTTCTTGAAACTACATCATGGTTGAAGTAAAAAAGCGTAAGCTTTCTATTTTGCTCGCCTCTTACAGGGAAATTGTACTGCTAATTCTGCTAATGTTGCTTGTAGATGGAATACACAGGGGTTTTATTGGAATATGCCATGCACCAGTAACAGACACATCACACTGAGCTGCACAGCTGTTGTGATGTTAAATCTTCCCAACCAGCACTTTATTGACTCGCCAGACTTTCTCCTTTTCTATACTTTTACTGTCAGACCCGTATACTGCAGGAGGCAAACTCGATTTTATGAAATCTTAAGCCCTCTTTGCCCCTGCAGGAACTAGGCTCCTTATTGAGAGACTCCCCGGACAAGGAACGCTTCCTCAATATGAGCACTGAGGTGAGTACACTTAAGAAAGAAGCGATGATGTTTGCGTTTGGCGAGGGACATAGGAATGAATGAAGCAAACTGGTTTTACCCTGGTCAAAGCTTATCGGCATCTTTTCTGCAAGTGCCACGATTCCCATATTCCTATCTGCTTTTTCACTACACTTCAGTTGAAGGAAACCGTGTGCCCAATGCTCAGGCTAACGGCATTGTGAATTTTGCCAGCAAATTAGTGGAACAGGGAGATGAGACTTTAGCGTAGATTGCCTGTATTTTTGCCAAATTGGTCATCACTAGTGTTAATGCTAATTGGTGATGGTAAAACAAAAAGTAAAAACTAATTATAATGTGAGCGTCCACCGAAATTACCATTAGGTCCCGAGTAAAGCCTGCCACTACTGCAATCTTTTGAGGCAGCGTTGACTGAACAAAAGCAGAAGCGACACCGGCCTATTGAAACGTATTTCGCACATACACGGTTTGAGAAGGGTGCTAATTGCCGTAACATTTCCGCACCGGCGCCATATGTGGAACGTCGGCACTTGTCTCAGTTTTACAAAATATTTTATATTACACTTGCCCAAAGCTGGCTTTGCAGAGTCGACTTCACAATAGCTGCACAACTGTACGTTTTATGTAAGTAAGAACTAATCAAGATAGTGAGCACTGAGCATGCAGGACACATTTCAAGTGGCGTGCCTGACTTTCGCCCAGGTAGTGTGGTGCGACATCTCATGATTTTCGTACGCTCTCGTGTTACAGGCGTTGACCTTTGAAAGCCAGAAAACGAAAGATTTACGTGTGTTCGAAAATGATAGATACATGTATTTAAGTTTGAGGAGCTTCTATTTAAGTACTAATTGTTGCGATGTTGTGTTCGCTTCCAGTGCATATCTTCAGTCATCTCTTTTCAATTGGCTAATGCCAATTTGCCACCTATCTAAGATGTCAGGAAAGATTGCACCGAAAGGGAATTCTGAATCAGACTGTAAGAAATGTAACCCGCAGTTGACGTGTATCATGCCTTTTATCACAAAATAGGAAGCATCGGAGTGGTTGTCGAGTGCAGAGAACACCTGCGGTGAGAAGTTTCGAGAATTCATCAAGAAGCACGGCCATCGAGCAGTAAAGGAGGTAACGCAGATGTTTTAATTTAAATCTGGTTATCATAATGTTTTAAGTGTGCTCTCTGCGATTTCCTTACATTTAACTTTATGCAAGATACCGATGCGCGCTGGTGATGTTATGAGCGGCTGTTAAAACATCACCTTCATTTTTGTCTTGACAGATATTCTAGCTTGTCCGTTACATGCTCTGTTTCACTGTTACACAAAGCACAAGGCAGAACGTTGGGCAGGAGAACTTAAGCATAACGCGTTTACAATCCCGTGATTGCCAAATTGTATGATGACGATCCCGCAAATATGGCTGACATTTGACAGTCATGTTACTACGGCCTATGAAAATTTTCCGTTCTCGTTTTATTGGAAAAAGTAACAACGTTATAAATGACTGAAACATAGAAACGTACAACATTAAAACTATTATAAGCATTCACATTTCTTTGATGGACTTACCGAAGTACCACACAACGGGAGCAATGACGGGAACAAAGATTTTATGTACCGAAGTAAAGTAGGCTACATCAATGATCAACTACAGATGCACTATTACAGGTGCAGCATGTGCGCTGTCCTGTGTATAATTCCATTTCGAGTGCTCGGGATAATAGTCGACGGTGCGCAGCTTTTCATTAGCAGACGTAAGGTGATCTGAATGTAGAAGAATCAAGCGTAAGGTGCGAAAACTCCTGCAAGTTAACCGGTTGCGCAAGTAAACCTACGTGAAAAGTGGAATAGCGGTAATGGTATTACTTGTATCAGTTACCTACATTTCCGAGTTTCACGAGCTCGTACTCTATTTCAGTTTGATGTGTACACAAAACCATGGTCGCTGGATCCGTCATCACTGGTCAAGTCTCTAAAGGTATGATATTAGAAAATGCTTTCAGAAATTGCAAAAACATCATAACCCGGCGCATTCCGTAGCTTCTCGCAGGGAACCACAGAGCAAGCCCTTTCGCTTTTAGGTTTAAAACATTTTACTACGCTTACGGAGTTTATACCACGTGGCGCGTGTAACTTGTGCCAAAATTTAGAAATATGCCAATGTTACGTAGCTGGACAGATCCAATGGGATGTTTTTTTTACTGTCACTTGTAACGAGTAAGGCTATTTTTTGTGTTTCGCCTCATTACATAATCAATTATTATTATGGGATTTCGGAAATATTACATTCAGAGCAAAAGTACCAATGAGAACATCCTAAAAGATTCCCGATCCAGCTTTTCGCTGACCTTTACGCCGCGCGGCGCTATTTTGGGTTTCGTGGGCTTTCTTTCAGGCTTGGCAAACGAAAAAAACTTTTATATAGCACGTGTTCAGCCACGGTAAGTTGGATCGGAAACTTTTCAGTATTGTTTCCAATTTTCTCATTGGCACTTTTGCTCTGAATGTATATTTGAGAAGTTGATTTTAATAAAAATAACCAATTACCTAAGTAGGCGAAATACAACCAATTATCCGACTTGCTCCAAGCGGCGGCCGAAAACATGTTTTGCTACGTGGCAATTTCATGTATTTAAATTTTGGGACTACCTACCTGGGACCCCCATTATAAAGAATGAACAGCCTTGGTAGTATTTGGCACCTCATTGCGCGAACACTAATACCTAATTGTCCATTCATGCTTAGAGCGTTAATGTGAGCAATTAAAAGTATTGGTCGCGTTTTTGGTCCGCGTGCACCGGGACTAAGAAGTAAGCATGCACCATGTTAGGCTGTCTCACTTTCATTAAATTAAATTACCGAAATGTTTCAACAGCGTTGACCAGTTAATGACCCTGCTGTTGCTACGTGTGTATTTATTTCAATAACTTTTAACGTATTATAATGCAGGGGTGCCTGGAAAACCAATGTAATTAGTGGCTGTCTGTACTCGTCGCCAGTAAATTAGTACCTGTAACTGGCTGTCCTCGTCAGGTAAACGAAATTTACTAGATCATACTGGGAATTACTTGATCGAATTTACGGATACAGCGAGACGTTTCACAGGCCGCCAAAAGACGAAATTAGTTGTTGTAGTCATGGTGCAGGTAAAAAAACTGTATTATCCTATGAAATTGAAAATTAAAATAAGAATGTGAATGATTGGCGTCAAAATTGTCCACAATCTTACTTTGGCATGACAAAGTTCGTGTCCTGCAATTTATTTCGTTTGAAGAGCGTGTGGTGGGATGTCATATAACAGGCTAAAGAAGAGTTACGTACTACGTTTACATTTACCGGTTGCTAGCTCTCGCGATCGTTTGGTAAAAAAACAATGGGTCGGCTGTATCAGGGACGCAGCTGCAGTGGGGCGTGCGAAACATCTTGTGCGTGCTGCAGACGTTGTAGGGGCTCAATGGCACAAAAGTGACGTAACCAAATACACACTAACATTTATTCACGCATTAGAAAGCCCACATGCTAGACCTTTGATGCAGCTAGTGGGCGACTTGCGGTCTGATTTTATAATCGTGCTGGCTCCCTATTCGTAGTGGGCCTGTTTCTTTTGCAGAGGGCATTCGGACACTAGCGTAAGGAAATGACCCCCTACTGGTGGCTACCAAGTCTGCACTGCGTCGCCCCCGTCCGTCACAGTCGCTCATTAATGCAGCTACCCTTAATATCCTGTGATTGTGCTTCTTACGGAGACGGACACAATCAGCCGTGGTCACAGGGGTTGGATATCTCTTTGTTGTGAAAAGGCTCGTGGTATGTCCCGAGCCTTTCCACGCTACTTCCAGATTGCACGTGTCGAATGCAGTGTGGAATCATAGCGGAACAAGCGTGAAACTTTTGCAACCGCTTGCACACTTGTCTGCTTTATCGCTCATGATGAACACCAGTATGTATTTGATAACTTCTACCTAATGTGAAGTAGTCAGCTGTCTCTAACGCTACCATTCCTTCTCAAGTGAACAAATGTACTGTTGAACTACTCCTCTCTAAACGCCGTCTTCTATCTGGGGTTTTACGTGCCAAAACCAGTTTAGATTATGAAGCACGCCGTAGTCGAGGGCTCCGGATTAATTTTCACCATCTGGGGTTCTTGAACGTGCGCTACAACGCAAGCACACAGGCGTTTTTGCATTTCGCCTCCATTCAAATGAGGCCGCTGCGGCCTGATTCGATCCCGCGATCTCGTGCTCAGCAGCGCAACGCCTTAGCTGACTAATCCACCGCGGCGGGTTCTGAACGCCGTGGGTGAGGCTAAAGTTATCTCGGATTGCGTCATGCGCGGCGTGAAAACTGCACTATCTGCGCACGTGGTACATCCACGATCGAGTAATGCCCACTGGGCCGCATCAGTTTATCAATTTTGTACTCTGTGTTGCCACAATAGATCATTACAGAAAGTTTACATATGGTTACTCATCTGTCGCCTCGAATTATTTCGCGTTGTGTTTATTGCGGCCAGTGCAAGTCCATCCAATCGCCTCCCTGAAAGTGCTTCTTCCTAGAGGGAAGTTACTAATCCAGCTTATTCAGCTTACAACGTTCACGCAGCTTGTTCAACGTGCTTAAATACTTCCTAGTTAGAAATATCAAAACCAGCAAGCGATGAAACGTAAAATGATTACAAGACACCATAACAACAAATAATTGCTCCCATACAGCAACTGGTAGCCGTTATCTCCAATAAGTCGGGGAGCCTGCAGCTGGTTAATTGTGCCAGTGCCTGTGTCGTGCTGGTAGACAGAGCCCAGCAGACGAAACGTAGGCTTCCACTGAACCTTGTGCGTATGCGCTACTCTTGCTGATCGCGTCATTGGAAGGCCATGTCCGGTTGGCCGGTCGAAGCTCGAGCGCTACTGTTAAAGAATCGAGAGACTGTGCCAGTTATAACACTGGCCAAGTCAAATTTGTGGGGTAAGCAACCGCCTACTCTCCGCACAAATAATGCTAAACAGAGAATGACTGAGACAATACCACAGGTTTTTCTTTTGAAAGTTAAATCAAGTCAATACTTTTACCACACATTTACCATACAACAGTCATCGGCCAGGCTGTAAGGGCCTTCGCTATGACCGTAGCATGCCTGAAACTGTGGCTCGAAGCGATCTCAACAAATCAATAGCAAGAAGAGACAATTCAAGAAGGCACGACGCCATGAATCTTTTATGGATCCTACGCTTATGTGGGAATCAGCATTAGGCAAGATTTATTTTTATGCTTACGATAAGTACACAAATAATGCAACCCTAATTGCGGGAAACGCACAAAATGACGAAAATTTCTCCCGTGTATCGACAGTCATCTTGAATGATCTTGGTTACTCTGATCTCAGCTCACTTTAACCCAACTTTCAAAATATTCTTCTTCATTAGAGGCGGACGTGACATAAAGCGTGTTGTTCACTATTTTGTTGCATAATTATTCAAGATTGTTTCAAAAAATCGCAAGTCTTCTAGTTAGAGGAATCAGTGGAGTGAAATGTGACAGCCACGAACGACCAGTGCTCTTAAAGTACAGCGCTCTGCCACTGAGAATGCAACAGGACAGTGACTCAAGAACACGGGCGTTGGCAACCAAATTCACGCCACATGTGCACCGCCTAAAGCAAAGGACAAGGCTGTTGGTGATAATGAAAGCAGAACCAAAAACTTGAAACTGTTGCCGCCCTGTTACATTTATAGTGGCAGCGTGCCGTAGCTTAAACCAATGATTGGTTCAGCACGAATGAGAGAACAGCGATCACGTCTCTGAAATAGACAACCACACTAGTGATTTTTCATATTGGCCAGGCTTTCTGTATAAGACAAGAAAAAAAAAAGAACAAGAATGTCTAACAGGTAAAGACTCGTACTGCTTAATCGGACGTTTCTGACAACTCTCAACAACGTTCTCACTAAAAATCTTGCTTCCGATTTAGAAATTACGAAGCTGACGAAAACTATTGCAGCTAATAAGTAAGAAAAAGTATTGCAGAAAAGTGTGATTTGCTTCATAGAGCGGCAAATAACATATCCTGTCACGCTAGAGTGCATCCAAATATTCTAATGTTGACTTAACTTCGTGGCGTCAAATTCCACAGTGGACATATGGAAGTAAAGAAGGAACAAGAATTTTTTATATTCAGTGCATCACTACTCTTTTCAACGTGCTGTTCTTGCGATGGTTGCTTTAACTTTCAGAACGTACCGAACTACCGAGTTCAACAAGCTTCTGATGACACACGCGGCATAATCGCCACTGCCAGCAGCGCTGTTATGGGTAGTGTGACAGAATAATCGGTAATGCAGATGTGGGCAAGTACATTGGCTAACCAATAGGAAACATATAATGACGGGCTGTTGGAAGACGTGTTCCGCAATGTGGATACGCTTCTAAGGCTTTCCTTTGAGAGGCCATTGGCAGTTTTACCTTCCACTCCCTGATTTAGGTAACGTACAAAGATATCCTGAGATGCTAATATATATAAGAAAAAAATGCCTGAAACCACATGTCCGTTTTACGAAGCAGGACGTCCGATAAATATTGCCACAGGAAACGGTATAAACGAAAATATATTTACAAACTATTGACAGAGAGCTGCCGCACTGTCAAGATGGGGGAAAGACATGCTTTAGAATCGTTGTTTTCTTCACTCCAGAGGCCAGCATCGTCTTTGTCACATCACTCGCAGCCTCGTCACATTAACCTCCTGCCTGAAAAGGGCCGACACGGCGCTTTCTTTTCCTCCCTCTTTCTGGGGTTTTACGTGCCTAAATGAGTTCTGATTACGAGGCACGCCGTGGTGGAGAGATCCGTATTTTTTCACCACCTGGTTTTTTTTAACGTGCACTACAACGCAAGCACACGGTCGTTTTCTTTTTTTTTTGCGTTGCGGCGCTCCATCGAAATGCGGCTGCCGGGGCCGGGATACGATCTTGCGAACCCGGCGCCTGAGACAGTGTGGTGGGTGAAAGGTATGACTTGAGGCGGGCCACGTGCACGACGTCTGCCGAAGTAGAAGACGCGGTAGAATTGAGCGGGGCTATTTTGTAAGTAACGTCAGTCACTTGTCGCAGGACACTGATAAGGGCCAGTTCGATCTTCAAAGTAGTTTTTCAGAAAGGCCAACGCGCCGAGACGGGGACCAGAGACCGGACAAGGTCACCTGCACTGAGGCGGGCGTCCCGGTCGTGGGTGTCGTACAACTTCTGCCGTGTCTGCGACGCAGAGGGGCGTAGGCGGGCAAAGTGACGTGCCTTTTCTCCTGTAGCGATGGTGTCGCGAGGGTATTAAGTTCGGCAGGGGTCGAAATGAGTGTTTCAAAAGGGAGCGTTGGTTCTCGTCCATACAGACGATAGAAGTAGAGAGTAGCCGGTGGTGTCATGGCGTGAGGAGTTATACGCAAAGGTGACAAAAGGTAGCGCATTGTCCGAGTCGTGATTATCAGATGAAACTTACATAGAGAGCATATAAGTGATTGTGCGAGTCAAGCGTTCAGTAAGACTGTTCGTTTGAGGGTGGTAGGCAGTCATAAGCTTGCGTTTAGTGGCACAAGAACGACGTAAGTCTTCGATGATATTATTTGAGAAGTAGCGACCCCGGTCGGTGACCTACACCAGAATGCCACGGGAAACGGCATGAATGAAAATATATTTGTAAACTATTTACAGCGAGCTGCAGCACTGCCAAGATGGCGGAAAGAGAATCTTTACAGTCGCCGTTTTCTTCACTCACATGTCGAACGTCGTCTTTGTCATTGTTCGCATTCTCGTGCCAATATGTTACCACTACTCGTTCACTGTTTAGGTCCTCCGTAAACACTCGTGTCTGTTTTAAAAGGGCGTGTCTAATTTTGTACATCAAGATAAGGAACTGTTGAACTTAACATAGGCTGCTTCTGAAAAATATCACGTCTAAAACGCTGTACACATTCTACGCTGATCTCGCATTAGTTTATTCGATAATTGCCTTCAGTGTCAAGAACATTGAACTCTTATCCTGATCATACTCTTCAGGCTGCCGCAAAGGCTCCCCTGACTGGAAACAAAAAGGAGCTGCCTCCATGGGACGCATGCAAATGCGCATTCCAGCTATCGGCTCTCCAAAGGTAGATTTTATTGTTTTTATTTATATAACAATGAGTGTCTTATACAGTGCAATAAACACAAGTCAGGTGGTGATTTTCAGATTCAGGTAATAGGGGTGACGCACGTTAGCTATGTCGATGTGCTGAGCGAGGAATTAAACACACATCGGCGTGTTAGTGCGTGCGTAGTTTTCAATGTGAGTGACCTACGCGAGGGGTCTTATCGTCTCATGAGGGCTGCAGAGAATTCCACAGTTGCGTAGAATAAAAGTCATTCTTTGTGCTTGGCGGCCATTTTTCTCACAACAAACAAACAGTGCCATTAGGACATTATTGCGGTAGGTTCGTTCTTTCTTTCTAACTATAGCCAAATAATACTCTAGGTTTCCCAAACTTGTCGTTCTGTCAAATGCGAGCTCCACCAATCGAATAAAAATGATATGGCCCATAACTTCGGCGTGAAGCAATCTTATGTGATAATATGCAAATCTTCGTAAAACGATTTAGAATTTGATATTCTGTATGGATCCCTTGAATGTAATTGGACATGGGGACTCTTACATAGCGAAATATAAAGCAACGGGAGCCATTTGCTGACGTCGTTGTAAGGAGAGTCGCATACAAAATTTGCTATGAAGTTAGCATCCATGCTTAGAGGATTGTGCATGCTAATGAAGAGCTCTTATTTTCAGATTCATTTTGAAGCTGGTCGTTCCAAGAGCACGAAATGCTGTTGCAGCACGTGAAACCGGGAAGGTGAGCTTGAGAAGAAGGAAGTTACTTGAAGAAAGTTAAAGGCGTACTGCATGGAAGTTTGGACCACGTAAAAATTCTAGTTTCAGATGGTGTAATTATGGATGCAAGGAAAATTTCACGTATGAAATACGAGTAGATCGAGAAAGTTTGCAAACGTAGACAGTTTTGTACCTGAAACTGAGAAATGTCCAAGCAGCTCACTGGCGACCTCACGACGTATGTGAGCGCACGACGTATACGTATATATATATATATACCTACAAGGAAGCAATCTCGTACAGCCCATGTCTTCGTTTCAGTCTGCTATGCACTAAAACAGAGTAGTTTGCGTCGAACTGTGAACAATTCCGTAACGACGTACTACGCCAGCGTTATCCTCCCTTAGTTATCAGCGACTCGATTAAAACAGCAGATAACCTTGACCGTCATGCGCGCATAGACAGCAAACCAGCTCCCCTGATTCATGGACTAACGTTATAGCTGAGTATTCATCATTAACTCCTAACATAAATTGTATCCTCCGGAAATATCATACCATACACTTACAGCGCGAGAAAATGCGCAAAACTTTTCCTGAATCTCCGCGGGTGGTATAAAGACGGGCCATCAACCTCAGAGATGTAGTAACCTCCTCCTGCGCAGCCTTTGAAGTGCTAACTTCAAAGGCTGTTGACCATGCGGAAAACTTCGATGCAAACTCTGCCCATGATGAGTACCGCCAATGTTGCCAAGAGCATCACCTCTTCATTTTCATTCATAATCCAAGGGGATTACAACTGCGACAATACGCAGTGTCGACGTCGTACATCTCTCCGAATGCGCCATTTGCCACGCAAATTACATGACGGACAATTTCTAATGGCGTGAGCGTGCAGTCAGAGCAGCTGTCAAACACAGATAGCTATGCAGGCCACTGTGTCGTAAAACCATAGTTTCTCGAGTGTTTGAGTATTACAATCGTTAATATTCGTCCCCTAAGTGTGCATTGTCGCTAGATTGGTGCAGGTAACCAATAGCCATGAAAGTGTCATTTATTTAGTGGCCTGCGCTCTTTCTGCCACGTTGGCTTGCTTCTTTAGTTGCGGCGCGCTCTGACGCCACATAAAAGCGTTTCTTGGTAAATAGTGATACATGTAGTTTATTTAGGGTTTGCGAGGGAAGAGATCGAAGCTCTAACGTTCTCGCAAATTTCACAGAATACGAACGAGAGTGCTATTTCTCAAATGTTCTTCTGCTAGACGAGCATTTTATTTCGTCTTACAGTCTGCGCTAGTTCGCGTCATCCACCAACTCCGACTGATGTGCCACCAGTTGGCGCGCCGCATGGTGCACGAGGGCAGACTTCCTTCGCCGGATCTACTCTTCTTCCTGAGCTACGAAGAGATCGGCATCTTGCTCCGTACGAGGGCCCCAGAGCTGGTTCTGAAGTAAGAGAAAATTTGTGCCCTCGAGTGACGCACTGCTGGACTCAATAATTTTGAGTGGAACATTATTTCTTCTATATACAAAAGGGAAAATCACATACCAATGGTCTCTTTTGTGTTTGACAGTTAGGCCGTAGGTAACAGCGTGTTTTCGATATTACGAGAATACAGCGAAGGTATGAAGTATGAACTAGCCCTCATCAAGTTGTTACTACGAGAATACATTTCCTTGAAAAAGCGTGCGAAGGCTAGAGAATCTTGCATAGAGAAACTATTCCCGTTAATGAGAACACTTACGCGTGCCTTCATATGCAAAATTGTTTTTCAAATTTTAGTGACCACGCTCCTGGGTAGATTTGAAGGCAAATTTTTCCAGCATATCAATATTGTTTTCGATTTATAGGTGCTAAATATAAAGTATAAGAACAGTAAGAAATGCTGGTATTCTTAGTTCGGTTCAATACTGCTGTCCCAACTATTTCGACAGTTTTTATCTGTCACTTCAGCGGTATGGCTGTTATCATTCACATAACTGAACTACGGCGCAGAAAGATAAATGGAAAGAGCGCACGCGACGGGAAGTACGCCAAGTGCCACTTGAGATTAGTATGGGTGGAGGGTCGTATCTTGCATTCTTCTTTTCTGGTTATCAATCGGGCATTCCCAATCGCCCCAAGTGGTGATAATGGCGGTGCGGAGGGAACCGAGCCTACCATGATGAGTGAAAAATATAGTCCTTGAGACCAGTCAATACAAACCGAGGTTTTTTTAATGCATTTACGAACCTAAATCACAACAGAAAAGCAGTAAAATTGCCTACCGGTGAGTGTGCGTGATGTGAGTGTGTAGTATCAATAGGTTCGGGTAACTAAAGCTGCTAATAAACTGTATCCTTCAGAGACCGCGAGTGCATGCAACAGACACACACACACACACACACACGCACACACACACACACAGACACATATATATATATATATATATATATATATATATATATATATATATATAACCAATATTCGTTTGATGCGGCAGGCTTGAATGCCTTTCTCTGTAGCACTCGATTCGATGTTTTCTCTTGTTCAGACGAAAGCCGTCCTTGCCGTAATTGATTCCAGTACAGTATATGTCGAGAAATACCAGGCTCCCATAAACCGCCGCTACAACAGTTGCCTTGAGGCCAATCTATATTTTGCGCAGTTTAGTGGGTCGCAGTACCTAAAGGCAATGAGTGAACATCGCCACAAGCTTGTTCATGCCGCAAATATTAATTGGACATGCAGAGTACGCATCTAACTCTGAATCGCATATGCGATGCGTATATCGCATTAAAGTTACTGTGAATAACTGCACAATGAAAGAGTAATTCCGCCTATTTTCTTCTTATGCGTGTTTACTTTGAATTGCACAAGGCATCGTTTCCTTTTTAACGTTGTTAACTTTTCTTTGACTTTCAAAGCACGACCGACGTTTTATTGAATCGAGCATGCCAACTAAAAGCGGCAAATTCAATTTTTAATAATGTCACATATATCCACTTTCTTTGTCGGTGGCTCGTGTCACAGCGTTAAGCCTTCACCATGCGCTGTAATGAGGGCTGTGTGCTGCGATCATCGTTGCTCCTCAATCTTGCTCGTATTTGCGCACTGAAAACAAAACAATGCACTTCAGGAAAGACATTATTTAGTCTTTGTCGAGTGCTTTTTGCGTGTAGTTTTCAATTGTAACTTTTTTAAGTTTGTTATTCTAGATACCCTTTTTAGTAGTAGTTACGCCCTAATTATAAGAGTGCGTGAGTGAAGCTATTTTGTGGTAAGATCTCCTAAAGCTTCTCGCTAATTTCGATGGACAAGGTGGATACCGGCTCACGACAAAAGAAAAGGGCTATGTGCTGCAAAAACGCCAGTATTTCAATTTTTGAAAAGTGCTCATTCTACTCGAACACTAAATATTTCCATCTGCTGGTTATATTATTGTGGAAAACCTTAGTCCTGTAATCTCGTTCTGTAGTACGAAAGTTTGCATTTTGCAGTATATCTTATATTTGAATTATCTTTAAATTAGTTTACTCAGCCCAATTGCCGGTTTGCTATTGTTTCAATTCTATTTTCCTTCTTCCTAGAGCTCAGCGGCGACAGAAACTTTATGAACAGTTGGATAAGGACAAGTATCCCACAATTCTAATTGGAGTGCCAAAGCCCGTAAGTATTTCTTATTTCAAGATAGGCTGATAACCTTTTAGATCGGAAACAGAACATAGTTTACACATCCCGCGGCGTCTGATGAAAGAATGTCAGGGCATTCGGTCAGCGTGTTATCATGAAAACAAACATTTGTTTGGTACGCACGTGCACTTTGCTTAGTTCTTAAGTCCGCGGGTTAATTTTCAAGAGGCAAGAGGTGGATTTAAGAAGAGCACACCCGTAGAAGCTGAATACGAGGTCCAAGTCAGTACAGAAGTATTCCAGAGTGTAGAAGTATCTTTCGTATTCCTGTATTCCCTACAGCACTACTTCACTTCGTATGCGGTGGTTGAAGCATTTGGTGCTCAGCTTTCCCCATTGCACCATCCTCCGGAAAGGTGACGCGCCGTAAATGTTGCCAAGTATAATGAACGTGGCACAGCGCCTTTGAAACCACACCGCATTGACCAAGACCTCGCTACCTGCCGAGGTAAACAATAGCAGTTAAACTATTCCTGAAGCACAGCAGAAATTGCAGGGTATTTAGTAACAGCAGATGGTGGCGTGAGATATATGGTGGCGTTGGTGCACAGTCACATAATGCCGGGTCACGCTTCTTGCCTTCGGCGGAGTGTGTCTTGTTGTATATCTGCGATGGCATCAATGACGAGTGCGGCAAGAGATTAGGAGTGGATGAATGGTCAGTCCTCATCTGAAAAGAGGAAAGTCGATCAAGGCGATGACGCCAGCACCGGTGCATTTGGTATTGTTGTGCGCTGTTCTCTCTGTATCACTAATACCCGGGATATTTTGTGCACAGAAGCTGGTAGTGCTGATAGTGCGCACGAATTAGGGGGCCAAGTTCACTCGTTCGAAACGATCACTGTGTCAGAGCTCCTGCGCGCGTCATCCACCTGTGTTTGTAGGCAATGATCTTGTCTCCCGGTGTCAGCATTTTCCGCAGGCCCAGCTTCCATCACAGAAATTACGATAAGCTGCTAACGCTTCAGAATTCAACATAGATGGTTATGTTGCCGCAATATATCGTTTCTACACGGAAGATGCATTCCGGAGTGGTGTGCGATTCCATCTGAGCTGTTTTGCACTGCTCGTTACTGTTTCCCGTAGGCCGGTGTAACTTTGAAACTGTAACTTGCGACTTTTTGTCTGCGCTTCATCGGTAGTGCCGTGTGAACACGCCCCTGGAAAGCCATCATCTGTTACACGGATCCGTATTTGCCCCACATAGCTCTGCTTGATCGGTATATTCTTATTTTGCTCTGTATGGGTGAAGTGAGCTATTAAACAATTAACCCTAAATTACATTTGTGTGAGCAAGAAATCAAACAGATAACTGCAGATTTGCTTTTCAGAATCGCAGAGCAAATAAGCGTAGCAAACATGCTGCTAACGAACATATTTGTTCAGCTTGTCATGCATTGGTGAAATTGATTGTGCTAAATTTGCCGTAATATTTTAAAACACATCTTTTCTGGTTGTATTACAGATTGAAAGAGTCAGGAAACGCGTTGAAGGAGACTTCGAAATCAAAGGTAAGTTCAATTTTTTAATTTGAGTAGTATTAGAGCTATTAGGCTAGAGGCTGGACGGACGTGCATTCCTAAGGTAAAGTAAATCCAGCTCAGCTCTACAACTCGAGCGTATCTCCTTTCAGGCTCCAACTTTAGCTACCGTCCCCGTTAAAGCACTTTCGCTAAGTCAATAACATATAGGCGGATGTAGAAAGATTACTCTCGAAAAGTATAGGACGCGTTCAAAACAGTTCGGTCCAATTCGCACAATCCCCCTCTCGCGCTGTAATTGTAGTGGAAAGGGAAAGAGAGTTCGAGAGGTGGTAGTCGCTAGTTTTAGTAGCTCCATACAAATCCGATTATTAGTATTCTGGGGCACGTAATCATGCATCTTAAATTATGAATTTCTGTAAAGAACGCTGCCACCAGCTGATATGAGTGCTCTCTGTATGTCATGAATGTACCCGAAACCTCACAAGGGTGGAGGAAGTTTCCCTGAGGAGAATGTGGTCTGAGGTAGCCCTCACCTCTGCTGTCACCTGCAAGTTGAAGGGCACCGCCAATGGCAATGCCACCTAGAGCACTGCACGGGCCCATTTTACGTTGAGCTGCCCGCCCGAACACGACGAAAAGTTTTATGTTGAGACCCGGGCCCGGCCTGGGCCGGGAAATATTCTACGTAGCCCGCCCGGCCCGGCCCGCCACCCCTTTACCTTAGGCCCGAGCCCGGCTCGAAACTGGCCCGAACCCGGCCCGAGACCGAAAAAGATCACCGAGCGGCATTAAAAAAATGCCGCTTGGTGAAAAAAGACGACAGTGAAAGGAATTTATTCTTAAGGTATACATACTTGTAATATGCAATTATGAACACCATTTGAGCGGTCTGAACGCCAATACCAGCGTGCGAAATAGTACGAATGACCCTGCCGATCAGTATCGCCAGCAGTTCCCAACGGCGCGACCTTGATGCGGCCCAATCCACTTCTATCGCAGCGCCGCCACAGTATTTTTACACGTCGGGCACATCACTGCAAAGCATGCGCCGCCCCAGCCGCTCTTCCAACTCGACCGTATTCTAGTACACTATAGCCGAAGGGCAGCCACGAGCGGTCGTGAGCGCAGCGCATGGATGTAGTAAATGGAGAAAGAAAGCTTCTCGTTCTTCCACGGTGCAGCGTAATGCGCCGCTGCTAGGCGGCCTGGTTGAGAACATGCATGCAATCATGTATGGAAGCATTGCCATGTTTCAGGCGCGTGACGAATTATCTTATCTTACCAGTCTTCGTTTTACCAATTCGCGTTTGAACAATCAGCAAGTCGCGAACGCGCTTGCACAGCGCTGAAAGCAATAACTACATAGATTTAGGTAAGGAATACAATGGCATCCTTTGGTTTGAGGTGACTTCGGTCTTTCTGGACTTTTACATTCTGCTCCAACAGCGCAAAATACGACCGAAGAAGAAAGGGGAAGTACACCGGAGTGGCACTGTTAGCTTCCAGCTGCGCCGGGGCAACATGTTTTTCAGAGTCGAGACGCGCGGGGATAACTCGCTGTACGTGACATGCATGCACACCACCAGAAAGGCCGAGCCCTGCGCGGTCCCACGTCAAAATACCCGTGCCCTTCCCGGGCCCGGGTCAAAAAGCATATGTCGTGCCCGAGCCCGTGAAAAAAACTGCTCTACCCGGCCCGGCCCGACCCACGGGCTGGGCCGGGCCTGGGCTTTTGGGTAAGCCCGAGCCCATGCAGTGCTCTCATGCCACCTGCCCAAGCTGTAGAACCCAGGCGTAATATACGGATATGTGTCACTTGCTGTGGACTTGCCCAGGTACACGACCTATCCGAGAGCCATCGCTCATATGGTCTGACCTGCAGAGCGACTGTCTTGCTGACTTCAGCAAGTGGAGTCAAGACGGCTCTGATTACAGAGCCATGCTAGACTTCCTGCATGATGCAACATTGCATTCATACATAAAAGTTTTTCTTAGTTTATTTTCCATGCCGTAAGGCAGCCCTCCTCGAAATTAAAGAAAGAAAGACAACACGGAAAGTCTCGAAATTTAAGCAAACACTTTACAATATTTCAGCATCTTACCTTCCTACAAAACCATAAAATGCGGTATTTAGGTTACCGTAACAGGTGCGTTAGACGTAAACTGTGGCGTCAGAGAAGTGTGAAACAAATATAGGCTCTTCGTGCATGCTTAGCATTTCGTAGAGGTCGCTAGGGTGAAAATTAGTCTCATTAAAATATAGTCTTTCCTTGTACTTCTAAGCGAGGTCATCGTAATTTGCATGAAGCGCTTGGTTCCTTATGTACATGGAATAAAAAGGAAAAATGTGAATCTCGAAGTAGGAACATTTTTAAAGGAATGCTCAGACGCTCCCGTGCGGGCGTGTGCAGGCTTCTCAATTCAAGTCTGTTTCATTTCTCATAATTTGTAAAGATAATGCACCTTCTCTACTACAACCTCGATCTTCCCTAGTGATCTCGATAGTAAGAAGTCTCACTGCATGGCGTAACAATAATTTCTGTATACAACACGACTGGTGTGTGTGTGTGTTATGGAAAACTAAAAAAATATGCATAAGTCATCGCGTATGATTTACGATGCAAGAAAATCGCCGAAGGCGTCTAGAAAGCTCTTCACGCTACCAAAATAATTATGAGCTTAAAGACGTATATTTGTTGCAGTATATTTAGGTTGCGTTTGTTGTTTTACAACGTAATTCCGCAGATAACAGAGTTGTTAACCTGCAGATTTGTAGCGGTAATGCACGTAGATATACATGTAATCCGATTCGTGAAATGTGCGTTGCCACCACCGGCACGAGCGCCCGCTTGGAAGCATGGCTCCCAGCTGCAGCCGCCATAGGGGGAGAGGGCTGGGGGAGAAAAGGAGGACTGTCCTTCCTGGACGATCCACCAAAGCATCTAGCGCTTCAGACTACCCAATCCTCTCGCGCGACCGCACGTGGTCTGAAAGAGATAATTAGTTCGCGTTCGACGACGAATGCACCCATGAAACACTGCGATGCTAGAGCACGCGCCTTTGCATCGGCGCAGTCCGGCCACTGCCCATCACAACGCTAACGGGCGAAACAGCCAATGAAAGATCTTCGCTTTAAAGAAAAACTCTACAATGTACGTGTTTTGACGATAGCACTGCAGTGTGAGCTAGCCAGGCATGCTCTCTGGCTTTCTCTCCCTCGTCATTGAGGGTGGTATTTGAAATACCCATAGCATGGGAAATGCTAATACGACTGTGTTCATGTCAGCTGTGGAACAATACTACTGAAATCGAAAAAGCCTTTGTTTGATAATATCACGAAAAAACAAAAAAAAAAAAACAGCGTAATGTTATTGGTGGGAGATAGGACAGCACTTGTATATCATTCGCGAGTTCTGTTCGATAATATAAATTCGTCCTTTGTATATTGCCATTCGCGTCGCATTTCTTCTCGGCTGTAGTTGACCGTGTGAAAATTTCATTTGGGGCTTCGACAGGAAGGCCATAAATTCAAGAAAAGAATGTGGAGCATATATTCAAGCATACAATAGACAAGCATGCGACGTATCTTGTGATCGATAACAGGCGGCGTTTCCTAAACTTATAACTGCTATTTCTTTCGATTCTCGCATTTATAAATTGTTTCTGCTTTTCATCCAGGAAACCCGATGTCTCAGGGTGTCGCCGAGGGCAAAGCTCGAGTGGTGCCGACGTTCGAAGAAGCCCATTTAATAGAGGTAACGTCCCAACGTGATCGGTCTACAAGCCATGTCATTAAAGCCTCCTTCAAGGACGATACTCTCAAAAATAAAGCCGAGTACAGCAAGATATCGAAGCGAAATGTACTTCTTTGGTGCGCCATTTCTAGCATAGAATGAGAGGCTGTGAAGTACACCAAAACAAAATTATCTTTGCAACAGCAGTTCTTGGAGAGAATAATAGGTGGATCCATCGCATATTATATTACCATTTTGATACTATCACCCCAATTCAGTATTAGAATATACCAATAAGTTCAACGTATTAGCTTTGCTGGTAGAAATGATTAAGTCCTAGTAACGTTGAAGGTAGTCAATTGCGACATACCATGTGAACACCTATAGTTGTCATACACAAGGACGGTAATCGTGTTTTGCTGAAAATAAAGCTTTGTATACCGGCGTAAGTTCCTCCGTATCTTTCTTCTAAAAGAGAAAAGATGAAGTTACAGATGTGACACGAAGTTCAACATATGTATTTGTGTAAAGCTTTGTTTTTTTTCTTTACATGACGCGAAGCCATTTGTTTGATAAGGGGGATATTCTGCCTGTTTTATACCTACGCGTTTATTACGTGTGCCAGTTCATAATATTTAAAGTATAATGCCAAATTCTGCATTTGTTGGAAAGGGCGAGGAGGAAGAATACAGATAGAGCACATTTTCCTAGGCGAGTCAAACAGGAGTAAAAAAGTGTAATTTTTTAGGTTTTTATTTAGAATTGTTAATAAATGTATACCTGATGTCAACAATCATAAGCTTCATTTAGTTCATCACAACGAAACATTTTTTGGAAGATACATATGCGAGTACTTGGTCTGTGCAATGAACAAAAACTCATAAGGCCTGCAGAATCCTGGGAGCGTAATGATGAAATAACGAGAAAAAAAACAGCCTCTTCTGATGGCTATGCCTTCAATAAAATGAAGACATATGCGTAGTACAATTTCACGTGTTGGAGTTAGTGAACGAAAAATAAACAACCTCTTCTGATGCGTATGCCTTCAATAAAATGAACACATATGAGTAGTACAATTTTACGTGTTGGAGTTAATTCACACCCCAGCTCTGTAGCAATAAGTTTACTACGTACGCTTCATTTAGCAATATCTATTAGAAAAAGTTATGCTTGTTGGCGTAATAAAGAACTGTGAACGATAAAATGGGTACCGACAACATCCACCACAATTTTAAAGACCCGCTTTGTCCAAACACATACAGGACATACATACATACAAACATATACAGGGAAGCTGAATTCCCCCAGATTTCTAGCTCGTCTTATTCTGATGCTTGGTTTTGCGTGTTCGGCCGTGTGGCTCGTCATTTCTTTCTTGACTTTGTTTCGCAGCATCACTGCTGTGACAGGTGGCCATTGCAATGAGCGGCCGATGATTTGTCACACGTTTTGATTGTGTGAAGGCCAGGTTCCATTGTAACTTGCTTCAGCATAACAGGTATACCTCTGTTTCCTTATTTAAACTGGCGCAGCATCATATAGATGCAAATGTGAGAGTCGGAAGGCTCGTGTGGGTGTATTTTGTTGATCTTTGCCTAATGGTGACATTGAATCACTCATTCAAAGCAATAGAACGCTTGAGAGAGTGCCTAAACATATGAACGTTTCCTTCACATTCAGATATTTTCTCCAGGATACTGCAGCCACCCTCCAAATTACCAAATTTTAATGCCCCTCCTGATTTACTCCCATGACTGGGTTCATCACGCACTGAGCTTTTTGTAATGATTCCCGGTAAACTTTTTTTCCCTCACCTTCGCACCATTTTGCCACTAACAATTTAAATCGGCAAACCACAGTGTATAAACACTACCAAGAAACGTAAACCGGCGTTGCTTAGACGAGCAAGAAGCCTCAGGAGTGTAAACATGTTTCAATCGTCGTATATTCACATTTGAAGAGCCCATGTTTCTTAATATTGCTACATGCTTGAAATTCCCTTAAAATGGCAAATATTAGCAAGGGAATTATACAGGTGATTGCAATGGGTGGTGTGTTCTGGAATGAAATCACAATGGCCCCTCGAAAATTTTAAGATCATTTCCTTAGTCGCACTGACTGCCTATATGAAACAATCACTGGTTACAGATCACTGATGCATGTCTCCCTCTAAATATTTGTCCCGTGTTATATGAAACTTTTCGTCGTTAGAAATTTCAATGCACATCACCTTGTAACATGAGAGATGATACGTTGATTATTATAGCGATTTTGTCAACTTGGTTAGATGGCTGGATTTGGCTTCTAGCGCTAGGAAACAAAGGTATACACAAAATATACGCCGGACCAAAAGCAGCTCTCTGTGTGCATCGCATCGTTTCCTATTGTCATTCTTCATTATTGCCGAAAGCCATTGTAAAACAAATAGTAACGCACTACTGATAATCTCAAAGTTTACTGCATTATTTATTGCCCACGCAACCACGCGTTCTTATAACTGAATTATAAAAGAGGTTGTGCGATAGAGTGAAGTACGTTATCGGAACAGAAAACAATTATTTGCGTATATGTTTGACGCATATAGAACAACGGTAATTGAGTGGTTCAAAGGACACTATTCTTAATTTTATGGCATTCACTGTTAGATTTTGCTCCAAACTAAGTCGTCTTCTTTAGCAGCCAATGATGATATCCTTAACGGCATGCATGTGCCGGTACAGCTCGCGGTAAATGATTGATTCGGTTCGGTAGGCCGAATTGCAATTTATTCAATAATAACTCTGCACAATGCTGGGCAGTATCTTTTACTTTCTTTCAGAAGTAAGGTATCTTTAATCATTATTCCTTCATCAGATTCAGCAGAAACATGGTAACAGTTTTGCTAGCGTAAATGCTGATGTCATTCGCATTCTGCACAATAAGTTAATACAGAAACTCTTTAAGAATCTTGAAAAAGAAAGACAAAATTGTACGTCAATGCATGCAGAGATGCCTTCTTAAATGCTTCCAGGTAAAAAACCGACTTGGATAAAATGAACTTTGCGCAGAAGGGCTCTAAGGGAAGTTGACATGTTCGTAATGGAATATCTTTATTTTTTATAACGTGCAGAAGGGTGAAATACTCATCACAACAGCGACGGACACTGGTTGGACACCGTACTTTCCTCTGCTAGCTGGGGTCGTGACGGAAATAGGAGGCCCACTGTCACATGGTGAGTTCTCTCGCAGGATAAAGATGCAGAATTTCAAAGTTCTTGCTGAAATGTCTGCTACTTTTTAACCTATTTATGAGTTCAATGTATTGCGGGCTAAAACGTAGGAGGCACTAGTTTGCACACCTAGATGGCTTTCTTGCTTCTTTCGGGTGTTCCACGTCTATGTATCCAATCACCGTATGCCTTTCAAATAGGTTTCCTGCTTACCAATACGTCGGCTAGGAAGAATACTATCCATTACAACATTTGCGGTCTAAACGCGAGATTTTTGTGGATGACTGCGCTGAGCACCTTAGGTAGTTTAGGAGCCAGTATAACTGACTTTGTGTAAATACCTAAAGATCAGTTGTCAGATTACGACGAAAGAGACCGAAAGAATTAGAAGATGATACGGTGAGATGTCAAGTTTGTTTGCTTTACGTGTTAGGGCTACGCGCCAAAAAATGCTTTAACGGACTCTCCAGCAAGTTTTCATTTTGTCTTGACCACCAGAATATGAGGTTCAGGCAATGAAAAGCCAATGTAATTGCTAGGAAGTTTTAAACATAACATGTGCACATAACGTCAGGTCATATAGTTTACTCATCCGTGATTTGAGAGATATTGCACTTAAATATAGGAGGAAAATGAGATGATGCTATTGACAAGTTAGTTGTTTACATGTTACTGTCTCTAACGCAACAATTCTAATCAAATCTTTTGTTGCAAGCTGTGAATTTACCTCACCGTGCCCTAAGTGGTTGGCTTGCGAAATATATTAATGAAGTGTGACAGTTAAGGTTGTAAGAAGCAGTAGCGACCTTGGTGTACATAACTACAGTTTATATGAATGTTATTCCAGCACTTGCCTCTCAAGCAAAATGTTTTATGGGCTGCATTAGCTCCAATCAATTTGCATTTATTGACCTCAAATTTGCAGCTTCAAGCTGATTACGCAACAGGCAGCTCTATCTGTGTTAGGACAGAAAACTCGGTTGGAGGAATCTTACCATCACGTCCGCAACCAACCAATACCTCAGAAATTCGAGAAAAGTAATCACAAACACAGCTCAAGTGAGAGATGCCCGAACCGAGCCTAGAAGTGAACGCATCATGGCGATATATGGTGCCGTATTATCAATATATTTATATTTTATGTGTGACAAAAATCCAGAATGCAGCCAGTATTCTTACGGCCTCAGCATCTGTACCGTTGCATGTGGGCGCTAGTTCTTATG
The DNA here is from genome assembly GCF_013339745.2 of Dermacentor silvarum. Lineage (NCBI taxonomy): Eukaryota > Metazoa > Arthropoda > Arachnida > Ixodida > Ixodidae > Dermacentor > Dermacentor silvarum. The sequence continues at coordinate 81,437,158 of NC_051155.1, read as the reverse complement.
ATTTCGAACATTGATAGACTTTGTTAACTTATTGCGAAGATCCGCTTGGACGTGCTTAAGCGTTCTTACTGGTATTTGCATAAACTTAACGTATTGCAAGAACAACGCACTCGAATTATGAAAGGTGTAAGTGACGACAAGTTTTTGCAAGGCGGATACTGCCGGATAATGCAATTGTTTTAATGGTTCAGTAGGACATCTGTATCATGCGCGCTGAAATAGCCGCAGGGTAATTTAAACGTACGAAAGAACCTACGCGCTTCTTTGAACTAAAGGCCGTCGCTTAAGCTTCGTGTGGTGAGGGGCACCAGGGGCTTCACTGTGCAATAAAATCAAGATCGCGACGGACTTCTCATCATATCAGAACCTGGCTTCAGTGCGTGAGTACTGCTTACGATCGAGCTATCCTGACCGCTGCTTTCTACCTAGTCCAAGTGTGCATGGAAAAAATCTTAGGAAATAATTTGCAGTTTTGCGAGAAAGCCAAGCATCGACAGTGACAGCAAGGTTAAGCGCAAGTGCTTGAACTTCTCGCGCAAATATGCGGGTCTGAATACATCGATATTAAAGTCTCCTGTTATATTCATTGGCATTTTCTTCTGCCGTCATTTCCATTCTTCTACCGCGGCAGCTGATGAGGATCTCAGAGGTGGCATGTCCTAACTGCAAAAGAGGCAGATGTAACCGGATTTGTATATGATCGAATTAAACATTTGCTGTTGGTATCATGGGCACTAAGTATTTGTGTATACATTAGCGAAATGAACATTGCTTATAATAAATCACCTGCTAGGGATGTATATTAGCTGTTGCCTCTAGTGCTATTTTTTGTGTATATAGATGTTAGGCGAGGCTGATTCGGCACGCTTTCCATGTTTGAATGGCTGTAACCATAAAAACTACTCCTTGTGTATGTGACGTGCGTTTTGTATTATTCACAGTATTTCTTAATGTTTCATGTTAAGTTGTATACATGATACACTTTCTATCATCTGCTGTTTGGCGCTGCTTGTAAAGTGGGGCCGTGGACAACGCCATGCCTTATGGGCTTTTTTGACCACGGTCCTCCACATCATCATCATCATTATCATCATCCTATAATTATGTCCACTGCAGGACGAAGGCCTCTTCTGTGATCTACAATTACCCCTGTCTTGCGCGAACTGATTCAAGCTGCTCCTACAAATTTCCTAATTTCATGACCTCACCTAGTTTGCTGCCGTCCTCGACTGCGTTTTCCTTCTCTTCCACATCATTGGTGTTGAAATAAAGCTGAAGCAGACCAAAACAAGGGAAATAGGCGAAGAATGTTGAATGCATAAAAACGCCTGCGCGGTAGTATGGCAATCTGAGCAACTGATAGATCAAATACAGCGAAGTGAGTTCTCTCAGATTTCCTGGCGGCCTATTTGCTGGTTGTCCAAAGTGATGATTCATTACCTCCACCACCTGAGCGTTCGCATCGGCGGCCTGGTCATACGGCCCTTTTGGGGCTCCGCATAGGCTTTGTTGCTGGACCACTGCTAAACCTTCACTGCCACAGGCGTACAACCTGCTTGATAACATCAAACACGCAGCCGGTAAAACGTGTCGTAAGGAAAAAAATTACTGCTCATTGTTTAAAGAAACTGCGCGAAGGAGGGGTTGGCTATTTGAGTGAGGTATACGCAAGGTAGCTTTTATTTTATGATCATTAATATATACCACAAAAAGAAAACATTTCTGCACTCCTATTCAGGATTTGTTGATTGTTGCTATTTTATGGACATTCGATACCAAGCACGCCGCTGCGCGCCATCGTAGTATGAAAATGGTTGCGAGTTTTAAAACGCTTGGCTGTGGGTTTTAACGCGATAGCGTTCAGGGCTCCGTGTCGCAGAAAATCCGGCATCAGCGTCGGCATTGGCGCCCGCGGCCGGGAAAATCATCCCCAACTACGTTTAGGCATGTCACACCATTCTATCATTAATGTTCCTCATATCTTGTCTTGAATTCTTGGCGAAGCTATTCCTCGGAATTTTGAAAACGATAATCCACAAACAAATGTCATGAAACAAAACACCTACAGCGCATGCCTTTTATGTTAAACCTTCTCATACTGAAATATTAAAAGAGCGAAACAAATACGGAAACCTGAAAATGATGTTATTTCTTTGGCTCGGATGTGCACTATCTCCGGGATCGGCCCACGCCAGAGGCCGCGTTTCCACCAGAAAGATCGCTTACGTGCATAGCGTTCGCCGCCAGTGTTGGCCAATAACCATTACAGTTGCATAAGCTGAAGTCGTCGGGAACCATTAGTAGCAGTCAGGGATCTTTGAATGCTATCGCGTAGCACTCTTAAGAGCGAAGCTTAAGCGCCCTCCCACGTTTTAAACAGCGACGTTGTGCTGCAGCAAAACTGAATTGCTTCAGCTTGAACTGCAACCAGCGATAGAAGAAGTAGTTTAATTATTTGAAAATGTGGAGAGGTCGGCCGGAAAATGGAGCATCTGGCCTGCTACTCTACGTAAGGGAAGAGGAAGAGGTGAAGAAAGAGGATCACAATAAGGGATGATAATGGGAGGAACTAGGTGAAAGGACACATTGCATAAATGTTATCACAAGCGTGACTCCAGGCCCGTGTCGCCTAAGAAACGTGAAAAAGCACGCAGTACCTCTATTGTCTGCCAACTCTGTGGCCATTCGCCTAGCAAGAGGTCCTCCGACAGTGGTTTATTATATAAATGCCCCAAGGTAGCTGCCAGTGTCAGTCATTCGCGCGCATACTCAGGGCACACCGCAAGCACATGGTCTATAGTCTGTACAGCACCACACACTGAACAGTCCGAGGAGTCTGTCCGTCCAATGATGTGCAAGTATTTCGAAGGTGATCGTACACGTGCTTTACCGAAAGAGCTCCCCGGTGTGACTGCATATCCGTCGACCATATCTACATAATCACCACGTTCGAACGAAACTGCATCCAACGCGCAACGATTACAAACCGTAGAACTCTTCCTTTCTGCTCACGTGTCTATTCGAGTGCTCGCGCACGTGTCCGGGACATTGTGAATGTTGTAATGATTCACTGACCATATGTCCAAGCACATATTTTAATCCAACTACATATCATTTGCACGCGCGCGATTGGAGCTAAGCTTAGCAACACACTTAGAAAGGCACGCCCTGGTGTGGGTTTCAGCGCACCCTGCGAGACCGTGAGCACTAAATAACATTCGTTCAAACATTCACGTTTGCGTTCGTCTTATTCCTTACAGGTGCTGTCGTCGCACGCGAGTACGGTCTACCCTGTGTAGTTGGTATCGAAGGTGTCACCACGATGCTCGCGTCTGGTAAGTTCATTGTGTTTCTGGCAAATGCCGGGATCATTAAGTTGAACAAGTCAGTACAGCTGTAAACCGGCGTGTGATCACGAAGCTCATGAAAATCAACTTCAATGAATTTAGCATGAGAGAAAGATTTTGACGTTACATGTTAGCTGGGTACGCGTAAACCCTCAGATGACAAACGCAAGGCAAAACACGCAAGTACGTTATCAATAAACTATCGCGATTTTACGCACTCTCCCTGCTCTTCTTAATTTTATATATGTAATGCATAGGAGCACTGTAAGGCATGCTTTTTGCTAACAAGGTTGAAATATAATAGTATGCGCAAACAGAGTTCAGTATGAATAATATTTTTTATTATTTTAGGTGATTATGTGCAGCTCGATGGCAACACTGGTGTTCTCCGAAGAATCGCGGCTCCGGTTGCTGACGAAGACTGAAAGACTTCTTTACAGGATCCATCTGTAAAAAAGCATAACTTTACGGAGTGCCCGCGGAATGTATTTACACATATTAGAATTAAAGGTCGCAGACACATAAAGCTAGCCTTCACGTTAGAAAAAATTGCAGGCGTCAAAGGTTCAAGAGAACGCGTTTGTATAGAACACTTTGTTCACAATGCACATGCATAGTCTTTAATTGACCAAACACAGTTTTTATTATTTTTATTATGCTTTTAAATATTTTTACAAGTGATCTTAATGTTACACGTCTCAGGTAATTTTTTTGACTTGATAGTGCTTTTTTATTGCCGTGAATAAAATATTGTGGTAAGTGAGCACTGCGTCCGATGTTTTTGCGTTTGCATTCCTTTTCACCTAAATAATCATGAAATAGATGCAAGTTATGTAATCATGGCAGATAGCTGTTCTAGGCTTTCAAGTACGCAATATTTCACAACGTGCCAAGTTTCAGCCTTGTTCGAAGTTTTATGGTATGCTTAGGGTTCGAGGTTTATGTACATTAAAGATGCATCGAAGATGTAAATGGGCTGATATTATTGTAAACTTGAACTGATGCCTTTTTCCAAAGGAGCATCAATATGCACGATCGTAATTAGGTGTAACGTACACGTATTCTTCATGACGATCATACGGCAATTTAGGATATGAATTGCTATTACATTGTTTTCTTTTTTGCCTTCCGCTGTTCACGATCTGTAAGTATTACTGATAACGTAAGTGGAGCACTGCTTAGATCATTGACTAAGAACTCAAAAAGAGCCTAATGATCGATAATCATATTGCCTCTCCCAGCCAATGTTCTGTCCTGACATGACAAGGCATTAAGAGAAAGCTTTACCTCAGGACCTTCCTCCTATCTAAATACATGGAAAGGAGAAATCGTTTTTCTCGGCGACCACTGCGCCATATTTGACGACGTTTGTCGCATTTAAACGAAAAAGTTAAAATCTGGTGTCTGTCTGTCGCAAATTTTTTGTGGAGGTCCTTAATTTTTTAATAAAAATTGACAAACTTGGCAAATTTTAGGAAAGCGATACTATCATGTTTGTAACTCTGTGCAACTCAGCGATGAATAAATGATACCAAAATTCTTTAAATTGCACCTCATACTACATCTACTCGCAAAGCGAACACAATTGACATATTATACATGGATGTCAAATAGACCCCTTACTGGTGAATAGAACTGTTGCAAGACCCTTGTAAACCAAGTAGCAATTCATTTAAGAACTAAATTTACATATAAAATTTGTTCGCCTTGGATTGGATGCAGTTTACAGAACTGCGACATCTGTTCTAGGTGCAGACTTACGAGTTTGTAAACTAACCAATTTTTGAAAATTTGATTAAAATTTTCAGGTCATAAATTAAAATGTCGTTTCAAACAGTTGCTAGAGTTTAAATTATCTTTCAAATGCACCAAATATCAATAAAATCGGCGTAGTAGTTACCTCAGACAAGCGTTTCGGCGTTTTACATGTATCTGAATAGGCGGCATCAGAGTTGCGCCCGAGCTAAAGCTTAGTCTTAAATCAGGGAGTTACCTTCACGCATTACATCATGAAGAACCAGGCCATCGCCATGTCTGCTCAATGTGTTCTCTACATATGCCATTTGGACAATGTCCCGTCTTGCCTAAGCAGTTTGCCACGATAAATAGAATGTTTTGTTGCCCTATGGAGTTGGAAAACATGAGTTTTGTAAGCTAGATCTAACGCGAGGCGCTGCGCCAATAAGGGAGATTAGATGGATGAGATACAAAGCAGATGTAAAGGGCACAAAATCTGCCGAGTTTACACTAAGGTAAAGCAATAAACCAATTCATCGAAGACAGTTTGCGCGAACTGCGAGATGTGTCTACTGGGCGCTATTTTTAACGGAACTACATTGTCGACAGTACAATCAGGGACAAAAAAGACCAGCAATGTCCTCCGAAATTGCCAGCAGAACGTTTTTAACGCTTGGAGTCTTCAATGAGGAACCTCTTAAGGATGTAGCAAGTGCTAGCATGTGTATCTTACAGAACCCTTTCGTGACCCTAATGACTAGGAAACGACGACATCGGGGAAAGTACACCGATAAATTATGGTCATCAATGCGGCATCACTAAACATGTCAAATGGTGGCGAGAGTGTTGTTGCTGAGAGCGCCGATAGCAGACACTGACAAACGATACAGACATAGTGCTAAATTGTCCGAACACCACAGGCCTGCTTTACAGGATAAGATCTATTTACAAGATAGCTTAAAGTGTGTCGAGGTATCACGATATCCGGTTATCCGTTTATGTTTATTCACCTGTTTAACGCGTACTCAATGGCAAAGTATCAAACTAAAGACATGTCACGTTCATAGGTGCCTGGCATTCCTATAGGATGGTGAAACTTGCTTAGAAGACTTGAATAAAACAGAACGTGAAAATATTGGCTTACATTCATTTTGCGTATGTGGCTACGTTTCCGTATATACTTTACTAATTATGTGAAGCGCGTACTCACGCACAATGCCGTAAAATAGTGTTATTTAATTATAATCATTTCCAGGAACGCTACAAAACAATCTTGCCAGCAGTATCAGGAATGCACCGCCGCGCATTTGCAAGAAAAAAATTTACTCCAGGTATGCGGTGTGAGATTTTAGATATAGCCGGGAAGTTCTATTCTTTTCGAAGTCCTTGCACATAGCGTGGCGCATTGCATTGAGCACTTTCAAAATTAGGTGTGTATGAATTACACAAAATATTTCTACAGATCAGTAGCAGTGAGGACAAAAAAGGCTACTAGTGTCTAAAAGACAACAACGATCTGGAACTAGCGGCGCCTTTTAGCCAAGAGGCGCGGATATGCTTGTAAATATACCTGAATATAGCCTCTCGTCCACGCTTTTCCATGTAACAACATTTAGCGGCTGCCCTGGTCTTTTGTGTGTTGTCTGCCGTTATGCGCTCGCAGTAATAATGAAGAACCAGCTCACAGAGAGCCACACCATCCTGTAATAATATTCAACATAGATGGGCTCTTCCACGTGAAAATTTCCAGACTCCAAAGGGGTCATCGACGATTATCTTGGGAAAAACTTGGGTAGGTGGCGATTGTGGGGAAGAGGTATCACGAAAAAAATTTTTTTAGGGGTGATGCAAGCGGCTGTTTAAAGTTTTCGCGAAGAATCAAAACACGGTTGGAGGTACATTTTCTTGATTCAAGTGTGAGCCACAGTACAATGCGGAATCTTATGTTAGAATCTATTGGCGTGGTTTTTTTTATGCGACCTTATAGGTGAACACATGAATTTCCCGCGTGTAAATAGCTCGATAAAAAAGAAAGAAACATGCGTTTTCTGAAGTTTCTTTCAGATACATGGTTCACGTTTCAGCCATAATATATGATTGCTATAGCTTTCCGTTGCTATAGTTTCTGCTGAAAGTAATGTTCGACTATGAAATCAAGTACTTTTCCAGATAGTTACTTCCGAAGTTGCCAAACGGTCACCGTGTGACGATGTTCACACCTAAATTAAGCATTAAGGCCCTCCAAACAAACATAAGTCAGATAGTTCATTATATGCACCAAGCTTTAAACTTGTGACCTAGAAATCTTAACCTGAGAATATTTAGTTTCAGGCGAGAAAAAACATTTTGGAAGTCCACAACCAAGTTCCCTGGGTAAGCACTCCCGAACTGTGTCTTTACTGCAGAACACGTATGCGCCGCGGGCTATTTCTTTGGCACTAATATGCAATGTGGCTATTTACCAAGCGAACGCGTGCTGTGCCACTTGACATCAGTATAAATGCATCATAAAGGGGACATCTTTGTCAGCTCACTAATTCTAATTTTGGGGGCTCGGGGTGGTCAGGCAGGCGAGCATGGCGAAGATGTGAGCGTTTTGCAGTGGCAGAGAGTGGCTTACTCAACCTCATTCTGTACTACGCGGAAGCGGAATAATTAGACGGTCATTTCTTCTCCGCTCTTTCACATCAGAACGAAAACGGTGCTTCACCAGGCGCACGGGCACTCACAGCAGATCATAGCCTACAAAGTGGAAATTCCTTGGCATTTGTCTCCTACGCCATGGTTAGCACGAAGTGTCCATGATTCAGCTTCTTGTATCGCTTGCTAATCTGCTGATCTGTAGTACTTACAAAACAATGAATCAGTGCCGTGCAAAATACGAGTGTCTTGTGTCTAATAAATAACCGTTCCTAACTATCACCTCGAATCAGTCATGGTTTACTATTACCACCAAAGTGTAAACCCGTAAAAGGTATCTGCCGAGGCATTAACATTCAAACAGCGTAAACGGATATTTCACTGTCATTCTCTGCGCATAAAAAGCATGCGCCCATATATTATACATAAATATTTTACAAGCACGGAAAAAATTCTGCTGTCGCCTAAGCGTGTTTGGAGTGAAGGCGCAGTTCACAGTGCCTACCGGTGAGATTATATGTAGTTGTATGTGTACAGTTATATATAGTATGATAGTATGTATAGTTGTATATGTAACTTAAAAATTTCTTGCTGACCTCACACAAAGTATACACGGAATACAATGTTTAATCAGAAGGTGCAAATAATTAGCTATCAGGTATTCTTATTTGGAGAGCCTTAATGCCTAATTTATCTCTGAACGTCGTCAAAAAGTAACATTTTGCCAAATTCGGAGATAATTTTCAGGGAAAGTACCTAAATTGATTGTCTAACGATAATTTTCTAATAAACTGTAGCTCCAGCAAAAAGTGTTTACGAATTATTGGGGCTGAAACAACAACAATGTTTATTCAAGAGTTTTCTGAACAAGAACAATTTAGCTTTTTTTTACTGAACCGATTGAATGCACAAAACTCAGAAATGGGCTCCACTATGACGTTACATGAGAGAATCACGACAGTATGATATCCAAAAATAAGACTTGTCAATGTGCGTAGTTTACACCAAAGTTTAAAAATTTACTTCTAACCAAGGTTTTCTTCTTGGGCAAAACTTCAAAGAGTGCTTACGTCAGCAAATTTTTTTTTCATTAAAGCTACTTTAGTGAAACCTCATACACGAAATAGCCAACCAGCATAGCTCTTTTAACAATAGAAACGGCGATGATCTATTTAATGGTCTGGGGCGTTTCGCTTGGAATGACCAAGATTTAAAGTCATATTAATGTGGTACTGCATACGGTAGTGGTTTATTTGTGTTCTAGTCATCAGCTCCCGAGAAAAACAAAAATACATTGATCTAGAATGTTGCCATTTAGAAGAATACCCACAGCACCCCTGAAGTGTGTTTCAAATATCCCTAGAACACATGAATACTCGGGATGCTTCATCAACGTACTGCCCCATTACACAATATTATAGTACTTCTGCGTCTCTGTGCTTCGGGCAGGAAAAGCAGTATTAGGACAAGAAACAAGAGTTGGTTAATTCCTTTATGTACATGGGGATGCTGCTTTGAGAATCTATCCACTGCATACGCAAAATGAGTTTTTCAAATTCCTAGTGTATCAGTCCGTAATAAGTGCTGATTGGAAAAGCGATCATGGAGTGTTTTAGTTGAGCGTTCTTACAATCAACTCTGCTCCGTGTTGCCCCAATCAGCCATAGTGGAGCGGCAGGCAATTTTCATGTTTTAGGTGTAAGTTTGGCGTAACTGAGTGGACCGTTCTAACTAATTATAATATCCTCTGAGCGAATTCAGCACAGTGAAACAAAAAGAAAAGCTAGGTTTGTCATTTTTACAAAGTAAAATAAATATGTGGGAATTATTTGCTTATAAAATATCTATACGTGCTCATGGAAGGCGTAGATGGTTTACATTAAAGAGTGAAAAATAAAACGTTCACATGGTGACAGGCAACGAATGCTTTCCAGATTCAGTCAAAACTTGGTTTACAGCTCACAGGAGGTGACAATGCGCTGGCGACGTTTTTTCTCTAGCGGGGCTATTTTGTTACAGTGATCGCACTCATGCGGCAAGCGATGCGACTGAGAAGTGTGCTCGATGATAATCTTCTGAAGACCGCGCAGAAGCGATCGCAAATAGAACTGCTGTGCCTTGAAGTGTTCAAATGCTGAGCGCGCATCACATTCCGCAATGTTTCTTCGCACTCTGCGTGGTGTTCAAATGGGTTAGTACTCACAAGTTCTCGCCACGGGTCCTCGTCTATCCGAAGCGCTTCCGAGGCTGGCGCTGCGTAGTAGTAAACTAAGCTGCATTGAAAGTAGTCGAAAGCATAGTTACGCTGAAGGATCTTGGATTGACAGCGCTAGTGGAAGACAGCGGTGACAGTCTGCGCTCCACTTAGGCAGCTTGTAGACGGACCATGTTTATCGCTCCGCCAGATCGCTTGCGGTTAAGCGGTGGGCTTACCTATGTGAAAACTTGCGCTCCCTCTCAGCGGCTCAACGGAACGGATCCTGAGAACGCTCAACTAAAACACGCTTATGTCTTAGAGCTGTCTTCAGCTCTCAGAAAAGGGCGGGGACATACCATTTCTAAAACTTACAGTATCACCTTTAAGGCAGATATGTGTCGAAAATGCAAATGAGAAAATAACGTTGCTTTAGGAAACAATATTTTCCTTGCAAGAATACGACAATTTGCTTGAAAGGATCAGTCAGCAGGATAGCCGCATTAACTACAGTGGACACGGTAATAATGCTTAGATTATTTATGTTCGCACTCAAAAAGTAATACGTAGAGTTTCACGCGGTTACATATTTCGGATGCAAGTCAAGTTGTCTGATATTAAAAAAAAGTTACACCCGAAAGGCGAAGCATCAATTGCGATAGCAAATTAGTAGAGAGCTATACGGAGTAAGGATAGTAGTTTTATTAGCTGTATAAATTTGGACATGCAGCAGCACCAGCAACGCGCAGAACTGTTCTCGACGCCGTCGACGTATTGCCCGCTTTCGCGCCGAACGCGCGCGGTGTTGGTGACTGTTGCCGGTGCCTCTGGGGGCGGCTCGGTGGTTTTAGACGAGATCAGAACGGGACACTCGTCGAGCAGGGTCGAAAATCTTTACCACCTTCTCGCCTCGCAACGTTTTTATATAAAAATGTCGCAAGCCCGCGTCCCTCGCGCACATACAGTATATGGCGTGCGGCGACGATTTCATCGCCATTGGTCTTTATACCGAACCTCACGGCGGCGGCAACGGCTACGCCGACGGCAGAAATCCGCTTGGAGTGTCCATATATCTCCTATCGCAATAAAAAAAATACATTTATTTTGCCGCAGTAAAGGTGTAGAAATTCGGGAGTGCCACTAACCACTCTGCTCAGTTCGAAAAATTATAGGGCCCAAAGCGAAAGCAAGACTTAATTTGCTGTCACATGTTGCTTATCCTATTCATGAGTGTTCACCTAATGGCCATATTAGAAAAGGTTGATCTCCTTGGGTGCACTTGACTATCATGAGTTGATGAAAAATCTTTGGAGCTAGAGGACGATAGCTGATTTATTCTTTTATTACCAGTTGCAAATGTTGGCAAAATCACAATATGTCACGGCCTCTTCCACAGCGGTAACTTTGCTGAATGAACGAAGAATGATTATTGGTGAAGTGAAGCATTCTAGTTATTTAGCAGATGGCGGCGTGGCTCTAAGCCCCGCATCCGCTTCTTCCGTACTTGTCTTATTTTTTTGCTGTTGCCGGCCGCCTTCTTCCTGCCTCACGCCTCGTCTCTGTCTTTCTCAACTCTTTAATACTCACCCCCCTCCCCCCGTGCAGTGCTGTTGAGGTGTCCTCCTAGAGAGATGCAGTTAAGGATCTGTACTTATCTCTTCACATTTCCCCACTAACAATCACATACTACTACTACGCAAGTGCCGGGCAGACACTTGCAATTGAAAAATAAGAAAACAAAAAATTATTCAAAAAAAAGAATGTTCCATATCACATTCCTCATTGTCTGACGTACAGGCTGTAGAAAACCGCTTTCTTATGTTGAAAATACATTGGACATAACCCTTAATAGGTCACCACTTTAAAACAAAAGAAATAAAATCAGTCTTCGTAGTATTGCAATACGGCGCGAAAAACGTGATAGATCATCGAAGCCACACATAAACTTAAAATGACATTTGAGTAACCTGTAAAATAGAAGAGAACGGTAATAGCAGGAAAACATGCCCACACCCAAAATATTAAAAGGCCTAAAGTCAAATAAAATCAGTCTTCGTAGTATTGCAATACGGCGCGAAAAACGTGATAGATCATCGAAGCCACACATAAAATTAAAATGACATTTGAGTAACCTGTAAAATAGAAGAGAACGGTAATAGCAGGAAAACATACCCACACCCAAAATATTAAAAGGCCTAAAGTTCGTTGTGTATAAATAATTCGGAAGTATAGCGTATTTAGCTGTCTCCTGCAAGCCGGTCTTGGTAGATATGCCACGTGTAGATAGCCCAGTGGAACTGGCGTTCCGCGGCTAAGCTCGAGGTCATGGATTTGATACCGGCAGTGACTGTGGTGTTTTTTTTTTTGGGGGGGGGGGCGAGGGAGAGGGGGTAATGGCGGAAAGGCTGGTCTACGTCAATTTAGGCGCGCGTTAAAGAGGTGATTTAGATCAATCTGGAGTTCCCCACTTCGGTGTGCTTCATAATGCGATTGTCGTTCCGGTAGGTAAAACCCTATAATATATCGAATTCTTAATGTAAGGTATTCCGTAGTTTCTACCTATCAGCACTTATGTGCGTGTTAAGTCCGGAAAATGCCCTGCACAAAGCTTCAGGAAAGCAAAATAGAAATATGCTGCTCTTCACTGTAGATTCCTCGCGCGTTTCCAAAAAAAAAATAACAACAACGGTCTGTTTAAAAGGTGTTGAAAAAAATTAAACCATAAACGCTATATACGACAGCTGGCTGAGGAGGGTACCAGACTCGTTCTCGGGAAAAAAAATGAAGAAAATTTTTGACTGTGACATACGACCGCCAGGATCTTCAACTTCAGTTAATGTACTTGTGTTTACTTCAAAACTGCTCGTACTCGTACTTTCTCGCCACTTGTAAAACTGATGAATTTACCCTTACAACTACAATTTGTGCACCTGAACAGACCGATGCACGCTGCTGCTGGTGCGATCAGTCTAATTGGAAATGCATCCCTAAATTTTCGTTTTTCAAAGCAATAGATGTAGTCACCAGCGTATCTTCTGACACGTGATGCAAACTGACGTCTTTTTTCGACAACTGAAAGTCCGGTTAGGAGATCAGAATCCGTATGTGGCGAAACCGCAGTGAGTGGTTGGAACATGTTCGAGCATCAAGGTTACAAGATCTCTCCAAAACGTAAGATAACACATGCCACGACTTTCCAGGTAATAGTCATCTTTTATCTCAATGTTACATTTCATCCGCAGATGCAGCAAAAATTACAAGCATGCACATTAGTGTGGAAGACTAAAATGTATGAAGAGCGCTAGATACGCGCGCATCTCATGGGTCACCAGCATTGCAAATACCTTATACAAGAAATGGAAGAAATTAGGGCCTAGCTCATTGTGTCGAAAGCAAAAACGATGGCTGTGTAGAGTATCTGCAATGTATAGAACAGCTACAGAAATGAAAAGTCATTATTGCAAGCTCAGTTCGACATGGAGACGGTAACTGCAAACTTATCTTTCGCGAGCGAAGTAGCGCATGCGGACCACATCGGTCGAGCGGCGCCGCATCTTCGATAATTTAAATTTGAACTGAAGTTTCGCTGAATGTCTCACACACGTTCGCTCCACCACGAACACTTTCTCTTCGACCAAGCCACCAGGCGGGAGTTTACGACAATATCCGATGCCCGACTGGGTAGGAGTGGTTGCAGCATTTTACTCCAGGTGACGCTAGTGCCGTGCACGCTGGGAGTGGTAAACTGCACTCTCAACTGCCTTCCTCGGTATCGGCGTGCTGTAGAGAGAGTTGATAGGAAGTTGCGGCGGATGAGACCGCTAACTTTCGTGAATACGGAGCAGATGTTCATTCCCAGTACGTAAGCTAAACGCGCGGGATTAAAGGCCTCATTAAAGAAATTACCATGCTTAAGTTTCCTGAACGTTGCACTGGAGAGAGACTGAGCGAGAGGCCAAAGAAACTCCTGAAAAGATTTAGTCACCTCTATAAAATGTTCGGCAACAGAAGTGCTTAGGTGTTGTTCTTGACAGAAGACTGAAATGATCAGGGTAAGTTAAATACATGGAACAGAGGATTAACGCGGTGATAAATGTTCTTCGACGCACTACGGGAACCAGGTTGGGCTGCTCAACATCATCACTGCTGTGATGATGTTGAATGTGCAATCATAAGACAAAGGATAGCGTATTCTGCCCCGGTCCTTCACAACCTCTGCCACACCTCTGACGAAGCTCTCGACTGCCTTCTGACCAGAAGTCGGCCATTTGTCTTGGAGTAACACGCGCAACGGAAGGAGCTTTAGTGGGGCAATAGTAGAGGCACGCCTATCTTCCTTTCAGGCACTGAGATTTGTTAAGACAGGCCGCCATTATTTTCGTCTGTCAACGAAGCATGCCCATCATCCGAATACCCTTGGCCAGCAGAACCTTAGTATCATATATGAATGCTATTAATTGCAGACGTATAGACCAATGTACCGCGTACGTCTCGTAAACGTTACCTATCAGAAATAGCTGCGAAACAGTTAACACTATGGCATATCTACCACCACTATCATCATCATTAGTTTAAGATTACTTTAAGGTTTACACAGATGGCTCCTATCAAATTGAAAACTGAGCCTTTGCATTTTGCATACCCTGTATGAGAGATAAAAGGAAGTTCAAGTTATCAACCTTATCTACTTCTACCACAGCCTAACTTGATGTTGTACTGTCTGCCTTGGCCTCCATGTGGTCACACTCAAATGGGGCATCCTGAGTGTCTCTCAAGCCTCCTTATTATGCAGTAATTCCACGAACATGTACAAAAATGATCATGCTCTAATATACTAAGCACAAAAGATATAACAAAATGGTGACAGACTTGCAACATTTAGTTTTTTTTTCAGTAGATTCCTAGTCACTGCGGCATACCAGGTAGCACCTGCCCGGACACACCAGTAGTTTAGCAAGCGTGGCGCAAGCTGAAAATGAGACTCATGTGGTGCTTCTCTTTCATAGCGATGCACGAAACAGTTTACGTCAACTTGAAAGAACGTCTTAAAAGAAATTTGGAAGTGACGAGAAATTCTTTTAATTACTAGGGCCTATTACATTCTATCGTTTTGCGTGGTATTTAAATGTCTCAGTGAATGCCCTTGATCTTGGCTTCCGCACAACCTATGGTGTAAGCTTGTATAATATTGTATGAGACTAATCTGGTGCCTCTCTTTCATAGCGATCCACGCAACAGTTTACGTCAACTTGAAAGAACGCCTTGAAATAATTTTGGAAGTGACAAGAAATTCCTTTAATTACTACGGCGTATTATGTTCTCTGGTTTTGCGTGGTATTTGAACGTTGCATTGAATTCCCTTGACCTTGGCTTGCTTACAACCTATGGTGTAAGGTTGTATAATACTGTACGGTACGCTGCGCTCCCTCGACCTACAAGTGAATTACACGAGACTATTCGATGAAACAGACAAGTTGTTATCCACCCGATTTGAGCGCGAAGCTATGAAGGGAGCCTATTCTACTTTCTCGGAAAGCTGGAGCTGGAAACATTGAAACTAAAGATATTCGCTGCGCACATTCTGTGCTGTGACGTACCACGCGCCAATTTGAACTTGATTTGAACTCTGCGTTAGCGCTTTCCGACTTATATTTGCCTTATATATCAGTTTGGCATCTCATCTTTGTTATAGCCGGCCTATCGTTTGTTACGGACTGTCTCTGCCTATATTTTTATCCTTTGGTTGTTTTAGCCGGCCAATTTTCAAGCAGCGTTTGCCTAAGAGAGAAGTCGCAGCGTGCATCACCCTTGATACCAACTTCAGCACAGACAATTAATTAAAAATAAAGAAGATATACAGCTAGGAGGATTAACTGGAACAAAAACGTCCGGCGTCCTACACAGGACAGGACAGGACAGGGGGGGGGGGGGGGGGGGGCAGATAAGCTAGGATTTAAAGCCGGTAAAGTTGGTTCGTGGCCATCAAAAAAAAAACAAAAAAAAACACGTGAAGTAGAGCGTCGAAAGTGTGCCCGCCGCGGTGGCCCTTTGGCTATGGCATAATGATGAAATTGTGTCCGAGTACACAAATTGAAACCCATGCTCCTTGAATGCAATGTAGACCTTTAGCATCGGTCATTCCACATGTGCTTACTGCCGTCCTTTGCGAACGCAAATAAAAACAGAAAGCATAAAATGAAAAAATCGAAAATTCTTGCGGGGGCGCTCATTAAGTTTTCACATAAATGGATCAATATGTTTTTGCACCAAGCTGTGGGCTTCCTATGCCAAGCCAACTCACGTTGCCTTTAGGCGGAAAAACGTAATACGGGTTTCTTGGCAGCCACCTAATAAGCACTCTTAAGAGCTCCTGCATCCCCCCCAAAATGAGTCAAATAATCGCAGACTTTTTAATGAAACTTAATGGACGTCATAACGTTCTTATTAAGCCAGAATCGCGAAATAATGTACGTTGCCTAAATTCTGCAATGTCTGCAATTCAGCGTGGTTATTATTCTTGAAACAAACAAAAAGAAACTTCGCTTCGAATTGAAAGAATGCAATTTTTTGAGATGAGAAAGAGAGCCCTTATGACTCACGGCGAAAATTGAAAGAAGACAGTGCGTTAGAAAACACTTTCAGAACTATTGGCAAGAAAGCTAAAATACTAGCCAGCACACGGCATTGCAAAGACGTGGGTTGCATGTTGGAGCTTTTACTTGATGTGAATCAGAATAGACGATAGAAGTTGGGCTTTGTCCTGCGTCTGTGGGAGGATTATTACCATTTCACGATAAAAATATGAACCACATTTACAAATAGTTTTGTTCATTTCAATGATTGGCACCTACGCCATAAAACTACCACTCTCATTAGGTATAAAATTTGATTCCTTTATGTCATTCGCACAGTGTGAAGGAAGAATCATATTTATTCGTTTCCTTTATCGTTAGAGCTTTGTTTTTCGAAAGAAAAATAATTGACGCACGGACAGAAACAATGAAGTAGCTCGATCGCTTCTCAAGTGTACATGCCGTATTAGATATTCATTCCGCCTCATTTCAAATGCGTTTCTTCGAATGTACATGTGGAATTCGTGGCGACCACAGTAAGCAGGTCTTATGCATGCTATAAGAATAAGCCGAGCCTGTGGAAACGGCCTTTTCGCTTGGATTTGCATGTACAGTAGCCTTAAAATGTTTCCGAGATAACTAAGGAACATTCAATACCAAGGCACCCAAAGTGCCTTTCCGCTCTGCAAAATCAACCGTAACAAAAACAACTTGTGGCGCAGTAAATTAGAAGTCCAGTGGCATTTCTCCCAAGAGCATTATGAAACAGAAAAGTTTTTAATCCACCCGACTTTTCCGCGAAGCTATGAAGGGAACCTATTCGGGTTTCTCGGAAAGCTGGAACTGAAAACATTGAAACTTAAGATATTGGCTGCATCCACTTTACGATTACAATGAAGGCCTTTGTCGCAGTTTTGGGCACGGGAATGCATAATGTTTGTGACAAGAAAAAAGTTGCAAAAAGGAAATAAGAATAACAACATATAAGAAGTAGAGTTGCGATCAAAAAATCTGGTGAATTGCGTTCACATGGGAGTTTTCTTCGGAAACATACATCTGGAACTCAAATAAAGTCAACGATGTTTCCTACGTGCATTTTGATATGTTTGCTACACAGCGGAATATATAGTGCAAAAGGCAGTTGGCGATCTCGAGGATTTGGAATAACAGTGACAATGACTTTTTTCTGCTGCGTAGCCCTTTTAGCCCATTGTCGCATCATCGGTACTTATTGGCGAGAACTGCAGTGTTAAGCTAACATTAGGAAAAACAGCACCACTTCCGTCAACGTAATCTTACTTCAATATCGCCTACTGAAATATACGGCAACAGTGAAAATGTTTTTCTCAGCATCTACTGCACCGAATTTGATGAACTTCGTTACATGTAAAAGAAAAATTTAAACTCGACCGTCTGTTCAGCGAATTCTTGTTTAGACCATTAATTTCTTCGCAAAAATTATCGAAAGCCTAGAAATTTGAAACAACCTTCTATCTGAATAGCTCAATAATGAAAATTTTGAATTCTATATACTCCTTCTAGTCAGACGTTTATAGCTAACAATAATGATGTGTGAAGCACTGCTCGGAAAGTTACAACTAATTTATGAGTAGGACCATTGCAACACCCTCGCAACCATGCAACTTATAAATTTCACGGCAGCTTTCGAATATTATGTCATATTTGTATGCCTCAAGCGCTCTAACAGATGCAGGTACAGAACTCAGTAATTATTTTGGGCAGAGAATTAAGTTTTTCTTAACTTCTTGCTTAAGTTTGCTGCCACAAAGATTTTCTGAGTGTTCTGCAAGAACGTTGAGGCTATATATGTGAATATTCCGTGCCGCAGTCCCGAGAACTAAACTTTTTCTGTAGAACGTAAAGAAAAGAAAAAGAAAGAGAAAATTAGTTTAAGGAGGTTCAGAAGGTACTCTATTGAAAACATTTCTTCGTTTCCTTTTATTCGAAAGTGCAGATTTGAGTTTGATCAAAGGATTCGCTTCCTGTAAGTGCGACTTTGCTTATACATACGTTATACTGTGGTCGTTGCTCCAACTCCTGTGACTTTCTGGTTTGCACTTACACTCCCATATAGATAGCTATTGCGTCGATATGTCCTTCCGCAATATTATTATAACGCGAGAGAGCAAGAATTCAGGGTCGCCAGTCAGCCTCTAGAGTCTGTACAGGAGTACGTTTATAGCCTGGGTCAATTACGCACAGGGGACCCTGATCATGAGAAGGAAATTTATAGAAGAATAAAACTGGGTTGGAGTACATAGGCGGGCCTTACCAAATCCTGACTGGGAGCTTATCACTGCCGTTGACAAGAAACGTGTATAATCATTGCATTCTAACAGTGCTAACATATGGGACAGCGGCTTTGAGATGAAATAATAAGCTCGAGAACAAGTTAGGGCCGCGCAAAGAGCGATGGAACGAAAAATGCTAGGCGTAACGTTATGAGGCAGCAAGAGAGCGGTGTGTATCAGAGAGCAAATGGGGATAGCTGGTTACTTGTTGTCACTAATAAATCAAGGAATAAGGAAAAGGATAAAACCAAATAAATCAAGGAAAGAGAGAAAGAGATCCATTTAGTTTTTTCTTTAATACACATCACACCGAGCTGGAGCAGTAAAACAAATGCGGCATGATTTTGCGACAAATGCTGTAAACCATTTGTAACAGCATAAAGTTATATCTTTGCTCGCTGTGTTTATTCGGTATACTGTAACACAAAGGACGAAATGAAATAAATAGGCACGCGTGTGTCAGCTTGTGTGTCAGTTTCTATTATTTTATCCCGTGTGCAACAGTACAGCGTAGCAAACAGACAATGTCATACCAACTAGCCCCAGTCGAAGCATTATTGCACATATATAAAGCAATTGAAAGTAAAGTCCCGATGTCGTCAAAAAAGATACTGCTATTTTAGCAAAGTAACTCAATCAAGTTCATGGTATTATCGTATTATACGAGAGCAAATAGAAAAGTTAAAACACTGTAAACGTTCGCCATTGTTTTCACTGTATTTATTTCCGACAAAATCGGCTGCCAACGACATCCCGCAATATGCACAGGCGTCTGTAATCTCATTCTATCGCACTGGAATAACGTGCTGTTGTATACTCGTATACTGTAACATCGAACAGCGCGTTCCGGCATGACGCTCTCAGCCGAACGACACAATCATCTGACGTTCTATCATTTTTTTGTCCTTGTTGTCTATATTGCATCTCCCGTGCCAGTCAGTTCGTCCTTTTCAAAGGGCGCCACTTGACCCACTGCATTCGCCACCCGCTCTCCCTTAGAGTCTGAGGGTCAAGGAAAAGAGAAGTCTACGTCGAAACCACGAGGGATGTAGAGTTGGCTAGCATGCCCGGGGAAAACACGGTTTCGTCGTCTTTTGGCGCCAAGTTCGGGAATTGCCGCCAGACGGAAGGTAACTGGGCCTAGAACCTTTACTACAGAAAAAGGACCGGCGAACCGGGAGGAAAACTTTTGGCAACGTTGCGGCACACTCTGGACGCGTCGAACCAGTACTAGATCTCACGGTTGAAACGAAGAGGAGGTGCTTTGATGGGAAGATGAAAGCAGTTTTGCCAGTTGGTGCGCTATGACCAGCCGAGCTCTGAAGTGAGTCTTTCTAAGTTCGGAGGCGCTGGGGCCAGGAGGACGGTGGCGTAGCGCTGCGTCACAACCAAAAAACTTTCTTTCGGAAGCCTCGGCGTCCTTCCATAGATGAGCTTGAATGGTGATTCCCATGTGATATCTTGCTGGGACGTATTCAGGGCGAACACTGCGGCGGCGACGTATTCGTCCCCGTCGTTATGAGTTAGACTCACGTTTGACTATAAGATGTCCTGTATGTTGCGGTTCGTACGCTCCATCAGTCTGTTTGTTTGCGGATGCTGACGGGTGGCTGCGGCATGATGACATCCATGGTCATTTAAGAGGTTTTTAAATGCGTATGACATGAAATCCGTGCCGCGGTCGTTGATGAGCAAACGTGGCGTGCCGTGGTGAAAGACGACGCACTAATTAAGGAAAGTTAGGACTTGATGTGCCGAAGAGTCGGGGAAGGCACAGCACGTCACGCGAAAGCCATTGTCCATTTCAGATGCCCAAGTACGTGATCCATTAGTCGCTAAAATGTAGCAGGAGCGTTGGAAAGACCAAATGGCACGCGGTTAAACAGGTACAATTCGTCAAGCTCTATAAAGGCAGTTTTTTCTGCGTCATTTGGCTATAGTTCTACTTGCCAATAACAAAAAGAAGATGCAGCATATTCAAAAAACCGGCTCCACGCAGGTGGTCAAGGGAATCATCAAGACGAGGCAGCGGATATAGTACGTCATATTTTGTCACGCTGTTCAGCCGTCCGTGGTTAACGCAGAAGCGGGTCGTGTCGTCCTTCTTCACGAGGACTACGGGAGACGACCAGGGACTAAAAAAGCGGGATATAACACCCCGCTTAAGCGTATCGTCCACTTGACTGGCAATTTCTGCGCGTTCGAGATACTCGACGTGGCCAGTGGTGCCATACAGGAATTTGAGAGCCGCTATCGATCCTGTATCAGCGAACAGAAGTGTGACCGAGTTCGTTCGGCGATATCGACACACAATCAAGATATTTTTGTAGCAGCGCTTGAATCTCGGATTTGTGTGATAGAGTTAAATCGGCACCGAAGTTGAATTCCTTCCAGTCTAAGAAGGAATCAGTTGGCACCGAAGGTGCTGCAGGCTGCACTAGTGCTACGACGGACAGTTCTTCTAGGTAGGAACATGCTCTGAGAGCGACGTCTGGAGGCAGGCGCAGGTCACGGTCGGAAAGATTGAAGACAAGTACATCAAAGGGGCTGCCTGAAGAGTGAAGCAGGGCACGTGGCCTTTCAAATTCTCCTCCCGGTTAGGAACAAACCATGCTTTCCACGAGAATGTCTGTGTTGGACATGTATGCTACGCCGCAGCGCACAGACATCCAGGCAGAAGATACAAAAGGTATCGTAATTGTGGTTGTCGGAGTCACAGGTGGCAAAAATGGTGAGAATTCTCGAGCTTCAGGTCGTGCCACCCCATTTCGTTTAGCGCACAGGGCGGGCGAGCTTGACGCACGTAGCCTGGTTGTTCAAATGACAAATTGCGAAAAAACTTGCATCGCTAAGGTTTTGAACGTGTGGCACTTGTTAGGCCAGCACAGCCGGTACCATGCTGAAAGCCCTGGAAATAAAATCATGCAGTTACAGGTACGATAACCAACACCAAGATTTATTGAAAGCGTTGAGGAAGGCTGGAGAAGGTGTCAAGGGGAAGAGGAGAGCTCAATGGCGCAATCACATTCGCTAAACTCAAGACGTACCTCAAACGTGGTGCGCCAATCACATCTTAAGATCACTGGCACACACAGGTTTCGGACGACAAGGAACCGCTGTTTAGTTGTTTTCCCCAGTGCGCACAAACTTAGCCAGATTTTCCGAGGGTTTGTATAATGGTCTCATCAGCTAGAATGAGGTGGGGTTGGTCGACTGGAACAGGCTTCAACAGAACTCTTCGAGACAAAATACTCAACGCGAAGAAGCTGGATGCCGCTCCTGTGTCCGCAAGTGCTTCAACCGGCTGAGGCGGATCCTCAAGCTTCACCGGCATAGTTGGCATCTCTGTGAAGGGGCCTAGTGAAAGGATAGGTGCTTCAGACATTACGAGGGGCCCTGCCCTCGGCGGTAAGCATTGTAGTTTCCCGAGGGAAATTGCTCAGCGGTATCCGAGTTTGTCGAAGGCTCGAACACTCGGGGGCAGTCCCGGGCAAAACGTCCATAGTCGCTGCATCTGTAGCACCTGAGAACTGGCGAAGCCTGACGGAGCCTTACAGGAGAAGCTGTATGTCGAGCCATTGATGTCGGTTCTATGAAAGCTTGTCTGTATGCACGATCAGCAGATTGCAAGCGCTCTACTGACTCAACCTCAAGGGCAATGACAAGAGCTGATGACACATCTGTCGGGCGAGCAAGTCGGACAAACCGCTGGAAGTGGATGTCAGCGATTGTGTAAAACAAAAGCGTCAGCGCAAGTGAGGTCCATGGTAATGGTAGGGCAGCCTGACAGCCTTTCTCGAAAGGCCGTTGACGTGAGCGGTGAGCCCTCGACAGTCCCGTTGACCTTGTCGCACATGGTTCAGCTATGTGTGGCAGAGAGGATGAAGGTGGTGGTCGCCAAATCTGGTTTCCAGCGTTGAGACCAAAGCTTCATACTTGGAAGGAGGGACTAGCGGGATATATTGGAGGCATTCAGCGGCGCCGCACCGTTGTGTCACAAGTACCTGAGCCTTGCCTCCAACTTTCCAGGCATTAAGAGCAGCAACGCATTTGATGTGCACACGAAATGCTGCTCACGATTAGGTGCCACCAAAGGTAGGTGGACTAAATTGCGCTCCAAGAAAGTGAGGCTGAGTTGAAGTAAAGAAAGGCCATGGGTGGCAGAGGGCGACAAATGAGGCTGATGGCCCGACTGTGTCTCAATGACGGAGATTCGCGCAGTGAGGTCTGCGATGACGTCATCAATAGCCGATGCATGTTGAGCGAAGGCGGCCTCGAAGGAGAGCAGGCGGGTTGCAAAGCAAGTGTCAAATTATTGTATAAGCGCTCTTCAGTCGGCTGCAGCTAGCGAAGCAACTGCCTGGACGGAGTCGGTCAGCGGTGTTGACTCACCAGTTCCTGATTGAGAAGGTGGAGTGGACGCACACTCGACAGAAGGCTGCGGTTGAGGAAGGTCAGAAGGCACATGAAGAGTGTTTGCCGACACCGGAGCTGCGGCGGGTTCTGCTATAGTTTGCACTGTTGCAAGGATGGAAGGCTGCAGGACTGTCGGCGGTGCGTCACCCTCTACAGCCTTGGTCTTTAGGTCGTCCGCTGTTGCAGTTGTCACGGTAGTCTTGCTCCTGGTGAACATGAGCCACCGCTGCCACGGAATTGTAACGTCGAACAGCACGTTCCAGAGTGACGCTCTCCGCCGTACGACAAAGTCATCTGACGTTCTATCCTTTTTTCGTCCTCATTGTCTAGACTGAATCTCACGTGCCAGTCAGTTCGTCCTTTTCAAAGCGCGCTACTTGACCCACTACAATACAGTAAGTTCCGGTAAGAAATACAGACGTGTGTCATTTCATTACATTGAATGGCAATAAGAGCCAGCCATATTTACAGCAATTTCCCGTAAAGAAAACTGGCTTTTGTAATTTTTCCCGTCACCGCAATTGCATGCAATTACGTTTACAACAATTGTATCTGTCTTTCCGCAAAAACTCGAACTAAGAATTTCGATAAAAAATCACCTGCTATCTTTATTATTTCGATAGCAATTATATGGACACTCAAAAGCAGATTTCTGCCGTCGGCGTCACCGTCGTCGTCGCCGTTGCCGTGAGGTTACGTATGACGTCAATGGAGTTGAAATGGTCGCCGCGCGCCGCCGAACGCTGTATGTGCGAGTGAAAGAGCGCGAGGGACGCGCGCTTTCACGGGGAGTGAACGCACGGCGGAGAACAAACGCGCGTTCTGCGCCGTTCTCGCTTAAGGGCTGCAGAAGTAGGCGTCTCTTTCTTCCTTTCTGCAATTTCACCATATATGTAGAGCAAACGTGCCTTCTTCCAACGCGCGAGAGGCCGTGGGGGAGGAGGAGGGAAGGGAGGCGACGTTTAGCTGCGGCACCAAGTGCCTATTTATATCAGAGGCTCCGGCAACAGTCACCAACGCCGCACGCATTTTGAGCGAACGCGGGCAAAACGCCGACGGCGTCGACAACAGTTCTGCGTGTTGCCGGTGCTGCTGCATGTCCAAGTTTATACAGCTGATAAAGCTAATATCATTACTCCGTATAGCTCTCTACAAATTTGCTATCGCAATTGATGCTTCGCCTTTCAGGTGAAACTGCGACAACTTTTTTTTACTTATACGTACAAGAGCCCAGTATGGGCTATTGCAGGAGTGGAAGTGCTTATACGTGAATAACCAAATGAAACGAAAAATCATTTTATTAGCAAACAATTCAAGAAAGATTGAACAAGTGCAGCAAAATAAATCAGTTAGAAAGGTTTCAAGCGAAGCCAGAATAATTGATAACACCTTGAAAAAGTAACAAAAAGGTAACAAAAAGTAACAGCCTAAAGCTAAAGCAACAGCTGAAGGCAACATGAAGGTAAATTAGGCCTTATTTGACGTATATTAGACGTCACTGTACCTCAGCAAGGAATATTGGAAGCATTCTAAATAAATATACGTATAGTAAGTTCATTTGTGATGCCATCCGGATCCGGGGCACAGACAACACTGGACGGGCCGTACCCAGAGTAGACATAATTAAAATTATTGGGCTTCTCATTGACACAAGGACCTGTAATGCTGCGGCTCTAAACCGTCTCACAGGGCAGGCCAACAGTACTTTAAGGTTCCTGGGGCATGGTCTCAAATCAAAATGCAGGTCTCAAGGAAGACAATCTTGTCAAAGCACATCAGGCCTTCTCCCTGAGTCATGTGACGCAAATTGCATCATACCTGAACTGGGGGAAGGAGAGAATGCTAAGCTAGACGCACTTATACGCTCCGGAATCAAAAAGGCTCTGGGACTCCCGCGCGGAACGAGTACCAAACTCCTCAACAAGGTAGGACTTCCTAACACTATAGATGAGCTTATTGATGTCACAAATTGCAACACTCTCCAACACTAAACCAAGGCGCAAAATTCTAGATGAAGTCGAAATACTGCCTCGAGGAGAAGACGTCGCTAAGTTCAAACTACCCAAGGAGGTGGAGACACAATTACTTATGGACCCCATACCTAGGAATACTCATCCTGTCCACAACAAGGGCAGAAGGGGCGCCCGGGCCAAATGCATTCTGGGTAAACTACAGCAACAACAAAGCTCAGCTCTTTTTGTCGATCCAACTAGTTATGGATCGGGCAACCTCTACGCTGTTGCCGTGGTCGATGAGAAGGGCAAATTAATAAGCGCGGCGTCACTAAGAACGAGCTCGATTCATGCCGCCGAAGACGCAAGCATAGCACTGGTAATTACAATGAGAAGAAGCTCTACGATTTTCTATGATTCCCGTACAGCTATTAGGAACTACTCAGCCGGCTTCGTCTCAATGGAAGCACACAAGTTACTTCATAATTACGAACAACTGGATAGATCACACCTAGTCTGCTTACCGGCTCATCAGGGCCACTCGGTCAGCCCCAATGGCTGCAATCCTAACGAGCAAGCTCACTGTGCTGTGAGAGATCTCACATGCCGCGCATCAGATCAGGAATGGCTCTAGGATGACTGACTGCGGCCCTTACAAAGGCCCACTTAGTACATGACATCATATCACACTATAGGGACTGCAGGAGGTTTTTACCTCCCCCCATCAGAAGCTAAACCGAGCTCAGCGGTCACATTAAGAATGATTCAAACCAAACCTTATTCCACACCTTGCCTTCTCAACAAAATTGACCAGGATTTTCCCGCGGAGTGTATAAGTTGTGGATGCACCCCATGAATACTTGATATCTTCTGGCTGTGCCCCAACAGTGCTTCGGCTCTCAACAGTGAGTAGGAATGGAGTCGGCGCATATCCAGCGAAGTCCTCCAAGATGAACTTGGAGAGCTCACGACATCATGAAAGCCTTTGGCCTATCGGTGCCTACGTGGGCGGAGCCACCGACTCAGCCTAGGGGCTTTTGCTATCGGGCCCTAGTTTCTTTGGACCAAATAAAGTCCTTGCCATGTCATCGCAAAGGCATGGCAAGAACTTTATTATACTTTATAGGCAAGAACCTATAATAAGTTCGACTGAAAAAAAAACGAACAAGTTTCATTGTGTAGTGTTAGTGTTACGCTACAGGACACCAATACATACCAATCACTCTGATTAGCAAACTATATTCTAGTATGCATTTAGACATATGTGTTTATCTCTTGCAATACCCCGGAACCACGTACTACACAATGCCTTAACTTGTTGTTTTTCTTTGACATTTATTTTTCATTTTGGGACCCTACAATATACGCGAGTAGAAAAGTGAAGAGCAAGCTCGGTTCGTGCGCCCTACATATTAACTGAAATGAAAGCACGAAGAAGCACTTGATTAATAAATACTGACGAGTGACAGTTGCCACAGCAGCAGCGCTGCTGTCATAAACAACTATGTTAAAATAATACAGAAGGTACAAGTAACTGGCTTTTCTGGCGTCGATTCCGGTCAGCCGTGTTTTTCCTTCGTTCCTGAGGCCTAACCTTACAGTTTCAATGTTGGTGAAATACACGCTGAAAAATGGCATGATGCTTTATCTCTTGGGCCGCAAATAAACAGGGTAAAAGTTATGGAGCATAAAATGTTTTGCGCAGTGCCACTCTCACAACGCCACAATTCACTTCCATTTTGACAGTCGAAAAATCGTGCTTGATGCAAAAACATATATGCCAAAATGTCCCTGTCGACTTCTGTTATCCGATGCTCAAAAATTAGCACCTTTCTGTGACCCGGTTATTTTGACGTCAATTTTCTGTCACGACCTGGGCTGATCCAAATCAATGCTCTGGAAGCAGTTAAACTCAATCGAAATGCAACTTGAACCCGAAGTTCACATGTTTGTCAAAGAGGCTACAATGTGGTAAATTTCCCCTCTTGCATTGCAAGCCAGATAAAAGAGAACGCGTTTGAAAGGCACCACGCTTCATCGATAAAGGACGGACAGCTGATGCTGGGATGAATGCGCAAACCTCTTTGTTTATTAACATTCTTATGCTTGCAATCCTTTTTTTGTTCTATTGAAATGTACAATCTCAACAGGCCTCCTTGTTTGTGATATTTTATTGTTTAATAACATGACCACGCATATATTTTTCTTTCGCTATCCTCCC
The DNA here is from genome assembly GCF_013339745.2 of Dermacentor silvarum. Lineage (NCBI taxonomy): Eukaryota > Metazoa > Arthropoda > Arachnida > Ixodida > Ixodidae > Dermacentor > Dermacentor silvarum. Next base: position 81,409,767 of record NC_051155.1, on the reverse strand, counting down.
CTTATGTAATGCCCAAACTCAGAGCCCTTAAGGGACAATAATTCATAATGATGATGAACTGTTGGTTGCACTAGAGCTAGGGGCTTATTTACCATCCCATTCACACAGTGAAGTTGTATACCTAGTTTACTCTCCAGTGATACAGTGAAATTCAGATCTCTGACATGGCTAAAAAAATTACAAGTTTCTTCAGCTGGGAAAAAAATTTCAATAGCAGAAGTGCTTCACTACAATTACACAAACCCAGTAGCACAGTTCAAGTCTAAAAAATTTCTCACGTGAACTTAATTTCTGTGAATGCAAAAAATATCTCATTGCCGCTTAGACCACAATTTTCCCAGAGCAGGAAGCAGTAGTGCAAGATATTTTCGCACAACTGCTCTCTTTAACGAACTTACGAGAATATCCTTAGGCGTATCTGCAACGCACATCGGCAAACTCTCACAATGTTCAACCGCGTGACATGAACGACTAACACAAAAACTCATGGATGCATGCCCCGACCTGCGCACAGTGATACATAAAATGAAAAAAAAACAGGAGTGAGCACACGAGCTGGCGTAGCTCGAAAAAAAAAGACTACGAAAAATACTAAAATGGCAAAAAAAAACGCTCACACTGCTCTACATGAACAATTATTCCACAACATAGCAGTCAGATGCCGCTTGAGTGAGTGAGTGAGTGAAATAACTTTTATTACAGGTCCGGCGAGGACGCGAACTCATCGCGCACCCGGCTAGTCCCACGTCGGGACCGGCAGGTCTAGCCCACCAGCCCGGTCGCGGGCACACCGGACAGCCAGGATTTGCTTGTCTAGAGCGGGGCTACGCAGAAGCGAGTCCCACTCATCCTTGCTGAACTTGGGGTATCTCGACCCGCACTCCCAGAGCATGTGTGCTAGAGTGGAGGTCTGCCCACAGGATGGGCAGGCGTCGTCGCGATATACGTCAGGGTAAACTTCGTGCAGAACGGCCAGACACGGATATGTGCCGGTCTGTAAAAGTCTAAGCGAAACAGCTTGCACCCTATTCAATTTGGGGTGAGGGGGTGGAAAGACCCTTCTGGACATGTAGAAAAATTTTGTCACCTCGTTGTGAGTAGCGGGAGCATCCTTGTGGCCGTAGGGGGGAGGGGTGTCGGCTCTCCTTACAGAGGAAGCGCGGTCGGTGAGGTCGCGCGCAGCCTCGTGAGCAGACTCATTGAGGTTCGGGGGAGCACCCTCGACCGACCCTACGTGAGCGGGAAACCAGTGAATCGAATGATGCGTGAGAGCATCCGGATTGGAGACGCTAAGAAGACGAGCAGCCTGCTCGGCGATGCGACCCTTCTGAAAAGCCCTAACTGCCGTTTTGGAATCGCTGTAGATCTCAGACCCACGACCGTCTAGCAGGGCGAGGGCGATGGCGGCTTGCTCGGCGACTTCGGGGTCTGAAGTGCGAATTGAAGCGCTATTGGAAAGCTTGCCGCTGGAGTCGACCACGACGACGGCAAAGGTCTTTCCATCGCTGTACTCCGCGGCGTCGACGAAGCGTGCTCTGATGCCTTGTTGATAGATATGTTTCAGAATTGTTACTGCTCTCGCCTTGCGTCTGCCCTCGTTGTGGACGGGATGGACGTTTCGAGGCACGGGGGCCACTTCGAACTTGTCTCGAATGCACCTAGGGATCGGGGTACTGACCCTCGAAGATACCACAGGAGGGTAACCCAGCTCCTCGAGGATGCGTTTACCTGCCGCTGTGGTGGTCAGGCGAGCGAGTTGCGCACGTTCTTGGGCTTCGGCAATCTCCTCGGCGGTGTTGTGTACCCCCAGCTTGAGGAGATCTTCGGTATGGGTCCTAATGGGTAGCCCGAGAGCCCTTTTGACTACTTTGCGGATGAGAGCATTGAGCTTGTCTCGCTCCGCTCTGAGCCAGTTGTGCATAGAAATCGTGTACGTGAAGTGGCATAATACGAAGGCGTTGATAAGGGTGAGGAGATTGGCTTCCTTCATGCCTCTGTGTCTGTTTGCGATTCTGCGAACGAGGAGGAAGGCGTTGTCCGTCTTTGCGATGATCTTGCGGAGAGCCGTTCCGTTCCCGCCGTTGAATTCGACAAACATGCCCAGGACCCGAATGACGTCGACCCTGGGTATCACCCCTCCATCACAAGTGTGAAGACAGATGTTGCTTTCGGAGACTGGCTTCCAATCGTTCGGTCTTCTTCCCTTCTCTTTTCTGTAAAGCAGAAGCTCCGACTTGGCGGGGGAGCACCGAAGTCCGGTGGGGCGGAGATACTCCTCGATCACGTCGATCGCCTCCTGCATGGCTTCTTCGACTCTGCCCTCGCATACCCCGGCGCACCAGATGGTAATGTCGTCGGCGTAGATGGTGTGCTTGACGTCCTCAACGCATGCCAACCTCTCGGAAAGACCAATCATACAGATGTTAAATAGTGTGGGGGAGATTACGGCGCCCTGAGGAGTGCCCCGTGCTCCGAGGGGCACATCTTCGGAGCGGAAGTCTCCAATGCGAAGATTGGCCTTCCTGTCCGTTAAAAAAGAGCTTACGTAGCTGTGGAATCTGGAACCGAGACCTAGGTCTCAAATGGTCTTGACGATAAAGGCGTGGAGCACGTTGTCGAAAGCCTTCTCGAGGTCCAGACCGAGCAGAGCCTTGACGTCTCTGGAACGGCCGTCCACGATCTGATGCTTGATTAGTTTCATTGCATCCTGCGTCGAGAGTCCGGCGCGGAACCCGATCATGTTGTACGTGTAAACGTCGTTGTCTTTGAGGTACCCGTTGAGTCTGTTGAGGACGACGCGCTCCATGACCTTGCCGACGCAGGGGGTTAGAGAAATCGGCCTCAGGTTCTCGATGTTCGGGGCCTTGCCGGGCTTGGGAATCAGCACCGTGCAGGCCGACTTCCATTCTGCAGGAACCACGCCGCTCTTCCAGGACTCGTTGATCTTCTCGGTGAGAAAAACAATCGACGGGTCGTCGAGGTTTCTCAACATTCTGTTGGTGACTCCGTCCGGACCCGGCGCAGACTTGCGGTTGAGCGCGAAGATGGCCTGTCTGACCTCGGCAACGGTGAAGTCTTCGTCCAGCTCGGGGCGAGGAGGGCCTCGGTAGTCAGGGAGTTGGGTCGCCGGATCCCCGTCACGCCGGATGGGCAGGTACTTCTGAATGAGCTTGGAGACGAGTACATCAACCGTGTGAGACCTGGTGGCTTCGTGAAGGGCACGGGCCAACGTATGCTTCTGATTTGACTTGGAGCCGCTTTCGTCGAGAAGGTGCTTCAGCGTACCCCAGGACTTGCCATTGCGCATCTGTCCGTCAATGGATTCGCAGAGCTCGTCCCACTGCTGCTGGCATAGCGCTTTGCAGTGGTCATCGATGACCTTGTTGAGCTCCGAGATTTTCTTTCGGAGTCTGCGATTGAGCCTTTGACCCTTCCATCGACGGAGCAGGGCGTTTTTGGCCTCGATGAGATGAGCGAGTCTGCTGTCCATTCGCTCGACGTCGAGACCAGTTTCCACTTTCTTGGTGGCCGCGGAAGCGTCGTTGCGGATGCATTCGCACCATTCTTCGAGGCTGGTGGTTTCCCTGGCTCTCCCGGGTTCTTCCCGAATGTTGCGAAAATGGTCCCAATCGACGAATGTGAATTCCCTGACCCTACTCCGAGCCACCTTGAAGTGGGTCTCGAGAATGTAGTGGTCACTGCCAAACTCCATGGCGGTGTTCTCCCAGCCCACGTCCTCGACGTTCTTGACGAAGGCGAGGTCGGGTGTCGTGTCCCGGGTGACGGAGTTGCCGATACGCGTGGGAAAAGCTTTGTCCGTGACCAGAGTGAGGTCCATCTCGTTGGCGTCTTGCCACAGGTTGCGCCCCTTGGTAGTGTCGTAGATGTAACCCCAGAGGCCGTACGGGGCGTTGAAGTCGCCGACGACGACCAAGGGTCGTGGGCCGGCCAGGTCGGTCGCTTTCTTGAGGATGGTCTTGAACTGTTGGCGCGAGTCCCTGGGGTTGCTATAGATATTGAGAACGAAGACACTGTTTCTGCGCTGATTCCGCTGCGGCGCGTCGAGCAGGATCTCAACCATGACATATTCGATTCTATCGCTCCCCAGCTTGAGGTCGTGGGTGAGATCAGTAAGCCTTTTATCGATCAAGGTACAAATGCCTCGCCCCCCAGGCCGGCCCGACACGGCCTGTAGCCCTGGAGCGAGGCAGCGGAGACTAATGTTTCCTGAAGAGCAATGACCTGAGGTTTGATCACCAAAGACCTGAAAAACTGCTGCAGCGGGGCTTTCTTGTTAGAATACCCCCTGCAGTTCCATTGCCAAATGCGAAAACTCTCTTTTGATCTATCCATTATTGGGCTGACCGGACGGACAACCACCTAACGGGGCAGTTAGGGCTGCGCAAAGAATGGGACCTTCTGTCGGAGCGCTGGTGGGATACTTAAGTCTAGCTTCCCTCAGCAGCGGTTGAACGACGGTGGCGGATGAAGCCATTCGCGCTTCAATGGCGTCAATGCGATCTGCGAGAGCTCCGAGGCCCCTTTTGGGGTCCCCGAGCGCAACCTGAATTTGGTGAACGCTGTCGGTGAGGAAAGTAACCCTAGGGGCGACCTGTTTGAGGCTGTCTGCCAGCGCAGTGAGAGTTTGCTTAATCTCGCTGACTTCTGCGGACAACACTCCCGATTCGCATGTTTGATTTACGACTGCCCTGCGTTTTGAGGACGTTGCAGTACCGTCTACCGGAGCTGGGATTGGAGTCTCGGAGGCCCTGACTGCCGCATCGTTACCCGACGCATTCGAAACAAGTTTCTTGATCTCCGCCATTTCTTTAACGAGCCTATTGATCGTGTTCTTGAGGTCGTCGTTCTCTTTGCGTAAGCGAATGACTTCCGAGTCCCTAGCTTGCTCTGGGGGCGGGTCGTTACGAGGTGCCGGAGCGGCCCCCGTATTGGCGCCGGGCTTAGGACGCACCAGATCGGCCCAAACGTTGGTCAGTTGCCTCCCGCAGCCTGTGGAGGCGGACTGAGGTCCGGATGATGGCTGGGCTCTGGAACCTTGGCGGCCCCTGGAACCGGATCTGGACCTAGATTTGTATCGGACCCGGGATCCCGACCTGGACCTGGAGACGGTGCGGCTCCTGGTGCGTCCACGAGACCTGGATCTCTCCCTGGACCGGGAGCGGCTGCGGCCAGATCGGCGTTGAGGCGATGCTTGCCGGGCTTGATTCGCGTCGTTGAGGGCGCGGGAGCGTTCCCTCCGTCTGCGCCTGACGAGATACGGCATCTGGAATTTTTGTTTACACTCCTGGGCGGCCGTAAGGTGGTCGCCTCCGCAGAGCTTGCATTTGGGATCGCACCTATGCTGAGCGTCGGGGTTTGCTTCTCCGCATCCCCTGCAGATGGCTTCGTTGGGCGAAGGGCAGACGTCGGAGCGGTGCCCGAGTCTGCCGCAGCTGTAACACACGTCCATTTGCTTGCGAAATAAAGTGCACTTGTCGATAATGCCGCCGTACGAGACAAAATTGGGCACCTTGTAACCGTCGAACAGAACCACCACGGTGCCGGTGTTCTTGATTCTTTTGGCGCCGAGCACCGTGGGGTTTCTTGGATTGACGAGCTTTTTGTCGATCATCACAGGCCCGTCGCTGAGGGAGATGCCGCGGATGACGCCCTTGCACGTGGAGTGGGGGGCGGCCTCGTAAGCGCTCACCTCAAAGCGTCGATCGGCGACGGAGATGCCCAAGATACCGACATAGCGTGCAGCGTTGTTTCTGTTGGGTGTGCTGATCACCATTATATTTTGTTGAAAGTTGGGACACATCGTGTCGGTGTCCCGTGTCACCGAATCGAGTCTGACAGCCTGCCATATGGCGTCGGCAACCGCAGTAGGTCCCACCTTGCTGATACATAGACCTCCCCTAGGCCGCACGATGATCTTTGCCTCCTCCTTGGGCAGCGGAGGCATCCTGCCCCCTCGAATAATCTTGCTTTTAATGCCCGCGTGGTCGGGGCGGCACCGAGCGTTGGAACCGGCGTTAGGCTGAACTTCGACCACATCGGCGCCAGTCTGGTTGGCGGCCGCGTTTCTCCTTCTCGTTGAACGTCTGGCGGCAACGGGCTGCCACCCGGAGTCTTTAGTAAAGTCCTCAGGAGTTAAAATCTCCCCCTCCACCTCACAGTCCATCATCACGAAGTCCGTGGAAAAGAAGAGGCGGGCGAGCGATGCCTAACCCTAACGCGGTTCACTCACCGCCATTGATGTCATCAAGGCACGCCACCCTAACGCCCAATTAGGCGAACACGTCCCTGGTAAGGTTAAGAAAACACAGCAGAATTCCGAAGCGTTGGGCAAGTGCACCGCGCTCAAGGGGATGCTAACTTAATAAAGTGAAAATGGCGGACAACGCGGACAGATTATTTGTGTGGCAATGGAACTGCGCCAGCTTCCAGAGGGGCAAGGCCGCACTACAGCAGTTTGTGAAAGCACAAGCAGACAAACCACATGTCCTGCTCCTACAGGAGACCCTTTGTGAGGAGGCGACCTTCTCGGGTTATCGCATTCTCTCGACGAGAGGAGACCGTAGGTGAGGGGTAATTACGGTGGTTAAGAAGGCGACTTCCATCCAGGAGAACTCCAGAGGGACCTACGTTGTCGGTCCCTTGCCTAGAAGCGTTCACCCACAGCATAATGCGTGCAGGCGAGCAGCTTGTGCCAGGGCGATTTTAAAGACAACAGTCGGCATGGAAACCTTCGTGGACGTAGCTCAATATGAGCGCTCCGGTAATTCGCAGTCACGGCTGTCAGCAAGAAGGGCGAGCTCCTACCGGCGGCCTCGGTAGGCGCTGTCACGGCCGACGTGGCAGAGAAGGTGGCGGTTGCGCTGGCGATGCGGGATTCTAAAAGGCCGTATATCTACACTTACTCACGCGCGGTCGTCAGGGCTTTCGCTTCGGGAATGGTTGCGAGACAGGTGGAGGTGCTTCTGAAAAGCAAGTCCAGAACTAATTCTGACCCCGTGCATTACATTACGTGGTTCCCCGCTCACATGGGCGACAACGTGCTGCCGGAACTCCCGAACCCCAATGAGATTGCTCACCACCGTGCGTGAGAATTCCCGCACCGCTACGGCTGTGGGGCTTCATTGGATCCGGAGGAGCTCGGCCACAGCGATCCCTTAATAGCATTCCATGAGATCGTCTCCCACTATAAAGAGGAACGCAGGCGCTTCTCCGCCTCCACACCCAAATCTATGCAGATCTCAATCGATCACGCTTAGGATGCTTCAGACGAGGTCATATCCCTCACGAGGCTTCCTAAGCAGGAGTAACACAGAAATTGACCCACAGTGCCCGGATTTTGGGGAGGAGTTTAACACTCTAGCTCATATGCTCTGGCACTGTCCAGCGTTACGGGATACGTCACGCACCAGCGAACAGGACTGGGACGAGGCCATGTCTTGTACGGAACCCAAGCTCCAGTCCAAGGCCGTCCAGAGGGCCCCTGAAAGAGCGGAGAGGCTTGGCCTCCCGATTCCGACATGGGAGCCAGCGGCGAGCCGGGGGTCCCAACGGGTCTCCGCCGGCTAGTACCTCAGGACCTCAATAAAAGTTCATTGTCTGTCTGTCTGTCCCTTGTGCTACAGATTCAAACTAATGATTTACTTAACTAACGCCAATTTTTTGGAGTAAGGGCAACTTCAAAACAGTATCAATCTGAAAGCGTACTAACTCAACTGTAGTTGCTCGGCAGACGTAGCAGACGCAATCTTAAGTGCCCCCTTCCTCCCCTATTCAAGTGGTGCAATAATAGCAATCTCTTTCCACTACCGCTTGTACGCTGGGTCGCTTACTTTTTTATCGAAAAGCAGGCACAACAGAACGCTTTCTGCAATGTCTGCTAAAGCGGAGCCCAGGTTTGTCCGTGCAGGTGGCGAAGAAACAGTGCATGCATGTGATGTGAGCCCACACCAGTTTTGTTTCAAGCATTGCCGTGTCACCTAGTACGCGGCCAAATTTCACTCTTTTTTCAGGCAGTGCGCATGCGCGTGGCTTGATAAAGGGAACCTTACCGTTTTCTCTCACTACAGGTCGTGAGTCTTACGGGAAGAAAATGCGTAAAAAGAAAGGGCATTTGTTACACTGCCCAAGATTTGCTTCTTATGATAATTTGTGTTGTATTAATTACACTCAAAGTGTCGGAGGCATCGCACCTACTTTACTGCATTGTCATTACAAAATTAGCTTTCATCACATATTAGGCAATCTTTCTCATTACCAAATTTCAAAAATCCGTCACTATTCTTTCTTGTCAGCATCTAATACTCTGCTTATCACATATCTGTTGATTTGTACAGTAAAGAGTGTTTAGGGTTAACTATATGTATGTTATAATTATTGACTCTACATTTTCCAAACGTTCTACTGTTGTACGACAAACGTTCTTGCCTATAATCACACCTTCCTGACAAACAACCCCCCTCCAGTCAAGTTCTGAATGACTGGTAACTTCTGTAAATTTATCGACAGATTTTTTATATTAAGAAAATAAAAAAAAACTTACCGATTTATTGATGTATATGAAGTTAAAAAAAGCACTTACCGATTTATTGATTTATATGAAATTAAGAAAACTGTTAGTTTAATCCTGTCGTACCAATGGATATAGGAAATGAGTCTTCGCAAAGGTACATTGGTATCAGAAATGGAGCCACGCGTCCAAACAGAATATTCGACTGTGGGTAGGGCATTGGCAGCGTAATGACAACTCTTGTGCTCTAATTATTACAACTTACATCCCTGAGAGTAGCACACAAGCTAAACCTATACGAACAAATGCATGTTGCAGCAAACTGGCATTGACACTAACTAGTGCCGCCATCCACGAGTCGTTCTCTTGTAATATAAGCGCTACCCTTGTAGTGTCTGAGAGCTAGCTTTCAAAGCCATTTGCTCTCGGATGAGAGCGAATATAGGGAGCCCTAGGAGAAACGCCGCTAATGTACTGCGCAGTTTTCTCTAGTCGTCTGGCTCTGACAGTGTGTGCCCACGTGTGTATGTCTAAGTGGGTGTTTGTATGTATGTGTCATGTAGGTTTTGTGTGCGTGCGTACGCTTGTATGTGGTGTGCACAGATGTATTCGACTTGCTTTGCTTGCGTCGCGGTCTCTTGAGGCTGGAAGACCTGCGAATCCCTTCCAGTACGGCACCTAGGGAGTTTGTGTGTTTAATGCATGTACCATCAAAAGATGTCATAATGACCAAAAACACGCAGTGCCGTACCTTCTGGAGTAGTGACTTGAAAATGGTGTCACCTAGAACTGTATTGACCTGCTGTCTTTCTCGGCGGTTCTTGCCTTAATGAGAAAGGCGGGAGCACCTGCCTTTCTCACAATTCTCTGCCTCTCATGCAAATGCTGTATGCTCTGACAAGATGGCATCTGTTGAGCTGGACTTGAGCAGGATGTATTGGGAAACCATTTTGATTACACCGCCACTTGGCGGTACTATTTGTGAATAGTGCTTCGTACGTGAACAGATGTTACTCATGGTCACCTAAACAGAGTATACGAAACATTCGTGAAGTTTTTGCTGCAGTTTTTGATAGACCTTTATTTCTGCATCTGGCTTTTTGAATATGTCCTTCTGTTGCATGAGTTTGTTTCTTTAGAATATATAAGGAGTCGCTGTGACTGACGTGGTGCGCACTGATAATGAAGCCTCACTGCTATTTCTTGATAAAATATGCACCAATATGATTCGATTACAAACAAGGTGGCTTAATAAACAGTATTACGGCCGATGTTGATGAACAATTAGGCCGCCCTGTAGACTTGAGGGTTCATGTCTTGAAATTATCGTATCATGGCTATCACGATCGTAGTCGTAATGAATTAAATAGAAAAAAATGGTAGAACTGAGCTCGAAGCTGCACCTTCTCGTATCGTAGGCTACCACTGAAGCAAATGGAACATCACCTATTTTCTAGCTCATACAACCGAGCATCAAAACTACCACGCGGAAAGTTATGCGGGGAGGATGATGGAAGCAATGATTTTAAGGTCAAACTGCCTTCTCATTTCGTGCTGACATATAAGAGTAATAGTACGTTTCAGTTTTTTGTTGAGCGAAACTCCGGAAAAATTCTGCGAAGTCATATGGGACCCTGAATAACTTATCAACTTGTTTTGATTTCGTTTCCCAGGGGGCATTCGTGTCGTGACGTCATGACACAGAAGCTAGTCGCGTGGGAGCAGAACATCGCGAGGGTTTGACTATAACTCGGCTTGCTCAGTCGTCTGCTTTTCTGTTACCCGTTACAACGAATCAGAATCACGATGTCTAAAAGATTACAATGGCATGGCGACGGCGTAAAGCCAACAATGGGAATCACTACGTCAAAATGACGATGATGAAATGACAACGACTGCAGGCAACTATACATGTCATGGCACTGGCAAGACTAATACGAGATGAGGACGCTGGAGTCGAGTCGATGGCATGACGACATCGAGATGCCGATGTTATAAAGGCGATGGCATGACGATGACTGTGTTACGAAATGTCGCAGTTTTGCCCAAAAGGCGAAGTATCGATTGCAATAGCAATTTAGTAGACAGCCCTACGAGTGAAGCATATTAGGTTTATTGGCCGTATGAACTTGCAGCGATTCGCTGACTAACTAAATTACCAAGAATGGTGGCACGCGCGCACAGGTAAACGTGAACACGTCTCCCTCGATGACCGCGGAAACTCGCTGTCAACTCGCTGGAGTGACGAAGCGCGGCGGCAGCAGCGAGCGAATTGACCTTTGTGCTTTCTCTCGCTTCAACGCGAACTAAACGTCGGCAGCACAGCGCATGCGAAGTTACCTTGTCTAGATTATCATCATCATCATCAGCCTATATTTTATGTCCACTGCAAGGACGAAGGCCTCTCCCTACGATCTCCAATTACCCCTGTCTTGCGCTAGCGTATTACAACTTGCGCCTGCAAATTTCATAACTTCATCATCCCATCTGGTTTTCTGCCGACCTCGGCTTCCCTTCTCTTATATATATATATATCACTTTAAAGATGATGCTCGTGCGGGCGCACACTTTGTCCACGTCGGAGCTCGTTTTGCGATACGCCATAACAGGCAGCTGTCGGGAGTACAAAGCACCCCCCCTCCCACGCCGCCCTCCCCCCACCCCCATGCCTCGCGTATCACAGAAGACGACGCGCTGCCACCCCGCTTTCCTCCCTCGCGCGAGCGAGATTGACGCACGACCGCCGGCTGACCCTCGCAAGCTTTCACTTGCACATACAGCGCATTGTGCTCGGCGACAATGTTATCGTGTTTGTACTCTATAGGGAACATCACAGCGACGACAATGACGGCAGAAATGCGCTTCGAATGTCGATATATTCGTAATAGAAAAAAGTGGGAACTGGAATTACGACGGCCTAACTACAATAGCAACGATAGGATGACGTTGCTAAAACGATTACAGTGGTACGAGGACGACGGCATGACGACAATGATAGGACCAAACTGAAATGACCAGAGAACAACAATGACGCGTGGCAATAAAGCCTGACGACAATGCGATAACGATAGTCGAATCAATACGACAAAATGACGATGGATGGATAGCGATGGATAGCATAATAACGAAGGGATGATGACGACGGACTGATGACGATGCAATGACGATTATGGTATGACGGCAACGGCTCGAAGATGGTGGCGACATCACGATATGAGGCGCAGTGCAGCGAGATCGAAGACGGCGGACAGATGATGGTGATGTGACAACGGAGCAGGGATGACCATGAAGTGGAGAAGGTGAAATGACGCCGTTGGCATGACAACTACTTCGTGTTGGTGTTCGACCTCAAGTCCGCACTAGGTGCATCATCAGGGCCCACCGGCCGCCTCGATTCACACTATACCCTGCGTTCATTAGCACTATATCGGGTACCGACCAATTGATCTAGCCTGTAGCCTGGAGCCAGAGTGATGACAATGGCCTATAATGGTGGCGTGTGACGACAGTATACTTTCATTATGACCCACGCGTTCGGCAAGAGCTATTCGGCAAGACCGCCGCCAGCTGGAAAGTCGCAGGAAGAGGCAAAGACAGCTTCGCCTTAAAACTGTCATGTCTGCACTCCTTTACATGGGAGTGGCAAACGTTGCAAGTGGGAGCACCAACTGAAACTTCGGCTTTAATCTTTGAATCCAAAAAACCTACTACGCGACCTATGACAGCCACGTTGTGGCTTTATAAACTCAAGTTTATATTTACTGCATTTACATGAGATCTGCTGCTAGCTCGTTCGAGCCAACAGTCCACTTCAGAAAGGCGGTACTCCTTATATCCTGTTTGCTAGCCACTATGGTAAGCCGTACTAGCCTCTTGTGTAAAGCAAATTATTTATTTTAGAAATCAGTGTTTATATCGATCTTTTTCAAAGTTGAAAATACTAAGACTCTAAGAAGGAGGACTTAGCTTAACTAGTAATTGCTTAGATTCGCACCGATACGGTACAGGTTTGATTATTACGTTGGTCATGAAGCCTTCCTCTGCAGACTTTACTTTCTACATTTTAGGGCGCTTTTCTAGAGTTAAAAGAATAGTTAAAAATCAACTGTGGTCTGTAAACAATTCTACGCACTCAGATCAATTGTTTAGGATGTAGGCATTATTTGCCGAAGCAATTCAAATACACAATCGCCTAACCATCAATTTTTCTGAGTAACATTTATAGTAATTACTTTAAGGCATGTATTAAAATTTTTTTTCTGTCTAGTTCGCAAGGAACCCACTCCGATGATGACAATAGTGCTGTGATTTTCGATCCAACAATATTGACCCTTTTCGCGGCGATCCCGTGGGCGCTGCCATGTTTGATCACGTGGTGACGCGTCCATTGCATGCCTCAACTGCCTCCGTTGCCTCCTTGTTTACAACGGAAGTGTATGACGACGGCGCGGCTTAGAAAACCTCTGTTTTCGGAGATATCGTAGACGGTGACAAGATGGACGACACAAAGCATTGATCACAGCTTCAGAGAACATGCAAAAGTGCTTTCGGAGCTGATTAAGCTATGTCCAAACGGCGCAAGCAGCGTATGTGGTGCTTGTTCTAAAAGCGGGGCTAAATATTTATTCCGAGCTATCCAAGCTTTCCCATTATGAATTCAGTCAGGATTAGTGTGTTTTGCTCTTTGTTCTTTATTCGGCAAATATTTTGAAGCAGTAGCTTGTCATTTTCTGACTCAGTGAAGTTTCTCAGTGCGGCCACTATCTGATTATTTTCTGCCTAATCGCTCGCGGGTGTGCTCAGTTCCGATAGATTTGTTCTTGCTACGCACAAGGCTTGAAACGTAGCTGTTTTTTACATTGCAATACCTTGTAGCAAATATATTGACCCTTTCGCGGAGCAGTTTGCTCTAGAGGAACGAGATGGCGCTTTCGGCCGCGCGCCATACGTTGCCTCAGCGAATGCGCACGAATACGAAACCATTACTGCTTCTGCCCTGCTACTGTGCGATCAGCTGTCGAAAATGCAAGTGGGTGTGCGCTAATGCACTGTGCCCCATTCATACTGAAAAATGTGTAACGATAAAGGGAAGACGTGTGCGCGCTAGTTCGCTGCAAAAATAGTGATTCACATATTAATGAATGAATCAACCTATGTCGCCACCCGTGTTGCCACCCTTCGCGATGCACGGCTTTCCTCATAGATAAAAAATATAATTCATTCGCCTGCGCTGTATAGCTAACCTCCAAAGAAAGGATTTCAACTCCGGAACGTCGGCACTTGGGAGTGATTACCGCTCGTTACAAAATGAAGTAGTGCCACTAACTGGCATAGTAAGTTTTCCCGCACGTTATCTACACACATCCACCCTTACTCGCACGAAAACTTACACCAACCCTATCGCCAACGTGTGAGTGAATAGGCGCACATTTGAATCAATGTGCCGAACCATGAGTGACGGCGACTACACTGACATGACACGAATACGTTGGAAGCTGAATGTTTCGTGACGGTCCGCAGAGTAAGCGAGGGACCAGTGATAATACGTCTTTGCTACGAGCATAGTCCCTTGGGACCATGCTACGAGCTACCACAGAGTACAGAACATTTAAATTCCAAGCCTTTGTGCGCAGCAAGAACAAATTTATCGCAGCAGAGCTTACCCGCGAGTGATTACGCTGAAAATAAACAATCAGATAGTGGCCGCACCGAGGAACTTTACTGAGTCAGAAATATGGCAAGCCGCTGGTTCAAAATGTTTGCCAAATAAATAACGCAGAGCACACTGATCCCGATTTAATTCATAAGCGGAAAGTTCGGATAGCTTGGAATACTTTTCTAGCACCGCTTTTAGTACAAGCTCCGTATACGCTGCTCGCGCCATTTGGACAAGGCGCAATGAGCTCGAAAAGCACTTACCTATGTCCTCTAAAGCTGTGGCCAAAGCTTCGTGCCGTGTGCACAGTCACCGTCTACAATATGCGTCGAAACGGAGGTTTGCTGTGCCGCACCGGCGTCACGCACTTGCATTGTAAACGCGGAGGCAACGGAGGCGGCTCAGGCAAGCAATGGACGCGTCACCACGTGATCAAACATGGCAGCGCCCGCGGGAGCGCCGCTAAAAGGGTCAATATCACAGCTAGTAACTCGCTTACTCTTGTGAACCGTCACGAAAGATTCAGCTTCGACCATTCGTGCGCCATAGATGTAGTCCGTCATTTATTGTGCGTATACAGTGCGCATATATTCAAGTGTGCGCCCATTCACTTATTCTTAACACGTCGGCGATAGAGTGGGCGTAAGTTTTCCTGCCATTTGGGACAGATGTGTATAGATAACGTGCGCGAAACTTACTATGACAGGAAGCAGCGCTACTCCCTTTGTCATTGTTTAACAAGTGGTACTCACTTTTGCCGACGTTCTGGGGATGAAGCCCTTTCTTTGAAAGTTAGCGATACAAGGCTGGCGGATGAGCGAATTTCTGTATCCTCGAGGAAAGCCATACATCAATAAGTGCCGGTAACACGTTCGGACAGTTGCAGTAGCGGTCCGCGAACTTGGCCACACAGATTCATTCCATTCCTTAACATTTCAGTCGCTATTTTTGCAGCCAACTATTGCACACGTCTTCAATCCACATGATTCAAACCAGAGTGATTGGAGCACAGAGCGTCAGCGATAACTCAGTCGTATTACCGACAGCTGATCGCACAGAAGCAAGGTAGAAGCGGTAATGGTTTCGTATTCGTGCGCGGTCGCTGAGGAGAGGTATGGCGCGCCGCCGTGAGCGCCATCTCGTTTCTCTAAAACAAACTGCTCCGCGAAAGGGTCAATACATCGGTGTTCCTGTTAGTTTCATAGATTTCAACAACGTGAAATTTCATAGATGAAATTTCACGTTGTTTAAAATTAATTAAGTGAAAACAGTCTGTTTTCATCGAGCTTTATGGAGCCTACAAGTCTCAAAACTGGCGCGAGTTTCAAAATTTATGCCAATCCAATGTGCAATGACAAATCACTCGCTTGAATTCATAACGTGCGATATTTGTTGTAATACATTCAGTTAGAAAGTTCATTCTTAAAATTTGTTCATTAGTCAAATTAATAAGCGCGGCGTCACTAAGAACGAGCTCCATTCATGCCGCCGAAGAAGCAAGCATAGCACTTGCAATTACAATAAGGAGAAGCTCCACGATTTTCTCCGATTCCCGTACAGCTATTAGGAACTACTCCGCCGGCTTCGTCTCAATGGAAGCACACAAGTTACTTATACACAGTATTAATATTCATAATCACTAGCAACCGGATAGCTCACACTTAGTCTGGTTTCCGGGATTGCAGCCCCAATGGCTGCAATCCTAACGAGCAAGCTCACTCTGCTGTGCGATATCTCACATGCCGCCTATCAGATCGGGAAATGCTCCAGGATGACTGCGGCTCCTACAAAGACCCACTTAGTACTTTTCACAAAGTCACCTCGAAACATAGGGACGGCAGGAGGTTTTTTCCTCCCCCCCATCAGAAGCTGAACAGAGCTCATGCAGTCACATTAAGAATGATTCAAACTTAACCTTATCCTACACCTTTTGTACTAACCAAATTGACCAGGAGTTTCACGCGGAATGTAAAAGTTGTGGACACACTCCGTGTCTATCTGATCATATGTTCTGGCTGTGCCCCAACCAAACGGCTTCGGACCTCAACAGTGAGGAGGACTAGAGTCGACGCATATCCAGCGAAGTCCTCCAAGATCAACTCCTGGCCGTCCGGAGAGCTCACGACATCGGGAAAGTGTTTGGCCTACCGGTGCCTACGTGGGCGGAGCCAATGACTTAGCCTGCGGGCTTTTGCCCTCGGGCCGTAGTTTCTCTGGACCAAAATAGAGTTATGCCATTAGTCAAATATGTATATTTATTTGTTGGACAAGTTAATGTCTGCCTCTTTGGCTAACTCGACTCAATAAGTAGATTTGTGCTATATTGCTCAAGAAAATTTTGAAATTTCTTTTCACGTGTTTTTGTTTCCTAGCAACATCCATAGCGCTAAGGAATTGTAAAGCTGATAGACGTATAGATGGATTTAGCTCACAGTTGACGCTGCGTAAAATGTTGAAAATGAACCGCTAGACGTTTCATTCACACTTTTAAAAACATTGAATATTTGCTACTTATCCTGCCACCCAAACTCTGCCATCATGAAACAACTGTACCGTGTCCCATGTGCTTCGGCGTCGCATTCCTCCTCGCAATGACGAACAGCGCCGCATGTCACTCTTTCGGATGTGACCAAACCATAGACGAGATTTTGTGGCACTGCCGAACCTTCAACTCGCTGCTATGTGCTCTGCGTGCTAGTCTCAGGCGTTCTGACAACAGACCGTTCTCTGTAACAAAGAACCGGGAACCTCAGCTGAATTCCTGTATATTACGCAGACGGTCACCAACGCGCTAATGTGGTTTTTGAGGTAACTGCTCTACAAGAACACTTGTGACTATATAAGTGGCGGAACATTCATCTGTTGACGCGCGCACAACCTCCGTATTTCTTCTTATATATATTTTGCCCTTTCCCTACCTCCGTGTAGGCTAGCCAATCGGGTGCGACGATGGTTAGTTATTTCTTTCATTCGTTCTTTCTTTAACTGTGTCCCTCTTGTTGGATATGGTGTCCACAGACGATGTCGCAAATTCCCACTGCTTAGGTCTTCTAGGCGCTATCTATGCCCTCTTTTTAAGTATGGAAGTTTCAAAGGATTTGAAATAGGGTGCCGTCAAAACAACGGTCAGGTTTCTATTTTATATCCAGTAAAACAGCATGGCTCACTTGAGTATAATTTATTCCCTTTCGCTGCTGGTGACCCGTTAATGTGACTAAGACGTAGTCGATACTTTACTGCCTATTTTGGCATTGCCCCGTTACCTGTCCATGACAGGTATTGTTCCCGTTAACTACTACAAAGTTTTGTTATACCTACACAGATCACGTACTCGGGAACCATTGTAATCAGCATATACGTCTAGATAGTCCATGTGCGCATTACTATCTCCTACTGTTATCCTCTGTCCCGATTTTGTCAACTCAATAATATCACTTTTAATACAGTCATTTAATTATTTATTTTCATTGCTGCTATCACTACCTGTTCATCAGTAGGCTACTTACAGCCACTTCTTTCTTTTCCTCACCCCCCCCCCCCGATGCGCCATTATGTCATAAATATCTCTTACAAGTTTCTGTTACCGTTTGTCACCTCATTTGACGCCTAATTAGCACGCCTACGCCGCCGCCTTTCTTTCATCCAGTAGTTGCGCTGTACCCCTGCCACACAAAATTGTTAATACCAGGCGGCTGCTCGAAATGCAGTCGGTACGTTATGTTCAAGGCGTATGCAATAATAGCTTCATCAGTGAGCTGTGTTTGAATTGTCAGCCATTTATTTTGATTTTGAACACACGGCATGTTTATGTAGCAAATTGTGCGGTCTGAATATTCATTGCTTGTGCGGTGTTTCTAAACTCCTTGCATTTTAGTTGTGCTCATTGCTGGTGTGTCACTACATTCAGCAGTTTACTTACCTTCCTGAGTATCTGGGGCCCGCCGTCTCGATACTGTCGTCACATAGACGCTTCACGGCAAGCACACAACTGATAGCCTTTCGAAAACACGTTGGTCCATCTGTTAACGCTCTCCAGATCATCAAGCGATGATGGATAGCGAGCGAGCTACAATAATAATTCTGTGCATAGCATCGATTCCTACAGTGCGCAAAATCTTTACAGTTTATTTTTTAAATGGCAAGCCTAGTCGACGATGGCCGAAATCATTCGGCTTTTACTACTGTGCATCGAGAGTCCTCCCGTTGTCCTGGATTCAGATGCTGCCTCTACAAGAACTGCTGTTGTCTACGCATGGATCCTGCCGCTAACGCGAACAGCGTTCTTTGAGAAGTCGTCGTTTATGGCTATCCGTCCCGTTCGGCTACAGGGGACTTCGCTGAAACCACTTTGGGCCATCTCAAGGTTGTTACAACGACATGAAGACACCCCGCAAGCTCTGGCGTCTACCGTTACGCGCGGTCTGCTTCCTTTGGTGTCTGCTTGTGTTCTTGCGAAACTTGATGAGTTTCAGGATGATCGTGCGTGGTAAATGCATTATTAAGAGCAAAGAAATAGCTCGCGAAAAAAGAAACAAAGAAAAAGTAACAGCCTAAGCACTCCATACAAGTGGTCAACCAGCGAATATGAAACGCGCGGCCCCGGTGTTTAGCAGTGGGTTAATCCTGACGCTGTATTGAAGCGTTTCTCAATTATTGGTTACATGTTTGTGTTTCTAGTGGAACGCAAGTGCCGTTGGGGGGCGGATGCTGCTAACCACGATGCCGAGCGAACTCGAGATATCGAACGCATGCGACAACGGCGAGCCGAGGAGGTGGCGTTGCGGAAAGAGCAGCGTAAACGAGGCAATGGGGAGAACGCGTTCACTGGGGCCAACGCCCGCTTTCGGCGGAAGTTTATCGAGCGGTATTTGGCCAATGCCACCTAGAAAAAAAATAACTTTTTTTTTCTAGGTGGCATTCACTTGGCGCGCGTGCTTGGGTACTACGCGGAGAACGACGTCACTAATGGCGCTGCCAATGGCGCGCGCGCTTGGGTGCGACGTAGAGAACAACGTAACTGACGGCGCAGCCAATGGAGACCTTTATCGAAACGTGACTGTGGTGAACGGTTTTTTGTTTCGCCTAGCTATATACAGCTTTTGTTGTAAAAACGAAGTGCGGCCATTGAGGGCGCGTGGCACGGGTTCTTCGTCCCAGAGCAAAGAAAAGTTTTGACAGCTGCCAATTTCTTGCATGACAAGCGGCTTACGGCACTTCATGACATGCAAAATGTAGTCATAGGGCCTAGCACCCGTACTGAGCTGCTTAAGACATGGATAAAGCGCCATGAGATGAAAAAAAAATTCACCGACGATTACGATACTTCATAAAGCGAAATTGGAGCGCAGCTATATAAGTGTTTTCATTTCGCGCTATATTGAGGCAAACAATTTGAGAGAGACATGTAGCAGAGTCGGCAATCATTGAAAATTTATTCTGCGGATCAAGCGCGTCGGATTTCATACATGATCGAAGGTTGCACTGTAATCGCTGGTGCCACTTGGCTTCCAGAATGTACTACACAATTGGCGTCGCGCATACAATCAATTACAAAACAGTCGCAAGCCATGGCAATCGAAACAAGTGCAAACCAGACCAAACCAAGCAAATCAAACCAGCGCGAGCGAAAGCTGACGCTTGCAGACGATAGTACGAAACTAATGGTCCGGCTGAGACCAGATACGAGTACGCAACGAGCGGTCGGGCGGGTCCGCATGAAGCCAGTTTACCGCGCACACGTCACTGAAGGAGCCGTTCCACGGAGTGGGCCGCTCTCGTTGGTCTCCACCATTCGCTGCTCGCGTCTCGCTTATTCATCTTTTGCTGTTGAGCACGTTCGCTCGGTCAAACGGTCGCCGACGTTCGCTTCAGGAACTGGCCATTAAGAGCTGCGCTCTAAAAGCTTCTGGAACTGTTAGTATATATACAAGGAATATTTATTACTATTCAGAAGCGCCCACAGTAGGAAAGTATCAGACATCACTAGCATTTCTGAAGGCAATATTGTCATAGTGCGCGACGACTCCGCGCCCAGACTGTGCTGGAAACTCGCACGTATTCTGGAGAACATTACTGGAAACGACGGCATTGTGCGCGCGTGTCAAAGTATGGAAACGGCGAACTATTCAGGCGGCCTATACAACATTTCTTCTTCCAAGAAGTGCAGCAGTAGCACTTTGTGAGCCGGAAGTGGTAATGAGAGCAAAGAAACAGCTAGAGCAAAGAGAAAGAAAAACAAAATGCGGTGATCGGAGGGCGCGGGGCACGGGTTCTTCGTCTTCTTGCTGGAATAAATGGAGGCGTAAGGAACGCGGCTGTCAGCTGTTCGAGTGAATTGTCCTTCACCGTACTTGAAGCCTGGTCTACCAAAAAAACACGTTCTCTGACTTTACTAGATGTAGTTCACCAACTCATTGGGTGACTGTCACTGCTGCCCGGACTCTGTAAACTGATCATATGCCGAGGTCGGCTTGCAAATGCCGCTGAAACTTGGAACAGGTAATGGGGTCACGCGTGCCACTCATGACTTGAAATGTCTGGAGCGCTGATAGAAGCTTCCGGGAGCTTCTCCTATGCATGTGCCGGCTGATTTACGGTAATGCTTGTGGGATGCCAAACCGCAATGAAAATGTCTTCAACATGTATGGCAAGTGTAGGCCCTTCGGCTAACATTCTGCTAGATTACGCAAGTGTATCATACCTTGTGTATGTGCGTGTGTGTGTGTGTGCGTGTGTGTGTGTGTGCGTGTGTTGTGTGTGTGTGTGTCGTTCACTCTCGTGATAAACTAGGGCGGCGCAATCCCTGCACTCGAGACCGCGCACGTGAGACAAAAATTATCACGCGCAGCGTTTTTGCCATACAGAGCCGGTCATTCCTAGTTATGTCAAACAGTTAAAAAGCGAAAGTTTAGAAGCAAATGTTATAAGAAACTGTACTTGCCTCAAAATTTGTTCCAAGAGGACGTGCCTTGCAAGGTGACCAGCATCATTTAATTAATTCAATCCACAACAACGACGTTCCTTCCAAGCTTTGGATATCAATCAGAGACGCAGGGAGAAGGAGATCGCAGAATATTTCTGATTGCATCTCTCCGGCTCTACAACAGGGCCGGTATTTTGTAGCGATGCCTTTAATGTCATAATGCCTTTTCGCGCTTATCGCGCTTTGTCAGTGGTCAGAGCGACGGTCCGCTCGCGTTATCAACGTTGATATCGTGAGCGGACCGTCTCTCTGACCACTGACAAAGCGCGATAAGCTCGAAAAGGCATTATTACTTTAAAGGCATCGCTACAAAATAGCGACCCAGTAGTATCCACAATGTTCAGGTGCGCTCCAGCAACAGTTGACGGTCGTCTCGACTTTCCATTCACGCTACAAGAGCTACGAGCTGCGATTTCTTCTTCAATACACTCAAGTGCGCCGGGGCCTGGTGGCATTACCTATTCTACCCTACGCCATCTGAGTCCTCGAGCGACTGAAGAGCTTCTGACTTTATATAAACTCTCTTGGGCCTCGGTAACTGTGCCTGCAAGACAAGCAAGATCATGGCACTATTGAAGCCAGGCAAGTCATCCCATGATATGCTTTTCTACAGACCAGTGGCGCTTGCCATTTCTGTAGGAAAAACCATGGAACGGATGGTTTCGATGCGCCTAGAATGGTTTTTGGAGAAGCGCAATAAATATCCAGACGCGATGACAGGTCTCCGAAACGGTAGGTCGTAAATCGACAGCGGTTCTGACATAGTAACGGCTGTGAAACATTAGAAACGTCGCCATCGATTGACGGCTGCTGTCTTTTTGGATATCAAGGGTGCATTTGACAATGTTCGACATGATGCAATTTTAAATGCGCTTGGTGGCCGTGTGCATCCGCGGATAGCCAGCTATCTTCAAGAGAGAACGATATTTATAACAACTCTAGACGGTTATACCAGGAACCATCCTGTCTACCGTGGGGGTTCCTCAAGTAGGTGTACAGAGCCCAACCTTATTTAATGTTGTTCTCGTTGGACTCGTCCAAAACTCATAGGCGCAGTCTCGGTCTCTGTGTATGCAGATGACATGTGTGTATGGACCCCAAGCTCAACGCCCTTACAAGTACAAACGAAGCTACAGCGCGCAATGTCAATAACGTCGCAATACCCAAATAGTCGTGGACTACAGATCTCACCGACGAAGAGTGTAGCCATGGCAGTTACAAGGACGTCAATGGCCTACTACCCCGTCATGATTGATGGCAAGATTATACCTTCGGTAACCCACGACAAGTTTCTCGGAGTCACCATCAACCGTGACTTATCTTGGTCGAAGCACATCTCTGCATTGAGAAAAAAGCTGGACAGCTTTGCACAAATCAATCGACATATGTCTCGAAACTCGCGGAAACCATCCCAATAATCTCTTCTGCAGCGCTACAAGGCACTTTTTGTTGGATACCTCCCCTACAGCGCGCCTGTGCTTTCTCGGATTAGTACATTTGCCGTCCGCACACTTGGAGGAGCTCAGGCTCAAGCACTAACAATTTGCCTAGGATTACCACGATGTACTTCCACATGGGGCACGATTGCAGAGGCACGCGCATGCCCAGCTCGAGCTTATCTGCAACATGCGCCGATGCGAGTGCATTTAAGGCTACTAACTAGGCATAGGAATCATCCACTGCCACATGTCACAAGTGTATGGCCTGACGGCGCCTACTCAGAAGCCGTATTGTCGCAACGAGATCTACTGCCGTCGGACTTCGCACCGCATGACAAACCGTAAGTTCACCTCTGGACGATGGCAAAGCTGACGGTGAAAATCTCAATCCTCGAAATAACGAGAAAGTCGAAAATGCCGCTTGCGGGTCTCAAACATTTCGCGTTATCCTACATTGCTTACAAGTACGGATATACCGAACATGTTTTCGCACATGGTTCGGTTACACAGACCTCTTCCGCGGCAGCTTACGCGATACCTGCAATGTGGATTACGCCGCGGTTGAAGATAGGACACAAAACATCGTCTACAGCAGCTGAGTTGACCGACGTTCGAGAAGCAATCCACTGCGTACTGCAACAAATCCTCGCTAACTGGGCAGTGTTGTGCGACTGAAAACCGGCGCTGCAACTCATAAGCAATTACATGAATTACAGCAGCGCATATAGTGCTCTAATTTACATCATGGCTCTGCTTACTGAGGCGTCTCAATACCGACACACCATTGCGCTGCGATGGATTCCCAGCCACTGTGGAATAGCCGCAAAGGAGCAGGTTGACGCGGATGGAAAAATGGCGCACACTGAAGGGAAGATTATAAAACTTCCCTTTCCCGTTATGACATCAATGCCTTACTACATAACTCCATCAAAACGTCTATGGCGCGACAATGGGACAACTCCGAACATCGTCAAGAGCGCCTCTACAGACTTGACGCCAGTTTGCGATTCCGGCTTGCACTTCGGATGCGGATAGGCCAGGAAACACTAATCCATTGATTACGACTTTATGTGGCGTACACTCGCAAATACTTTCACAAGATTGGACGAAAACGGGACCCTGATTGTAGCGTCTGTCATACTCCCGAGACGATAGACCACATACTTTGCGTGTGCCCTCAATATGCGGCCGAGCGAAGGACACTAAACCGTAGTGTTGACTGTTTGGGCTCCCGCCCCTTTTCGGAAGCAAAGGTTTTTGGCGCGTGAAGAAGAGTTGATCATGCCTAGCGCACCATAAGATAACGTTTGAATTTTATGTGTGAGACCGGCTTAGACGGTCGTCTCTAGGAGCTGTGAAGTCAGGACTTGAGAAGTGAAGAAAGAGCGAAATGTGTTTGCGCACTGACGTTTTGTGTGGAGAACACTACTCCTGTGTGTAGTGCGTGAAAAGTGCACAACCGCATATTGGACAACGTGTGCATTGTAGCAACGTGTGTATTGCAACGTGTGTCATTGTACCATATCATATTCACCTGCCACCTACCTCTCCCTGTATCTCCCACTTCCCCTTACCCCAGTGAGTAGCAGCAGGATAGAGATACGATCACCAATCTGACTTCTCTCTTCCCTTCTCTTCAATAAAATCTACTCCTCGCCTCATTTAATGAATGGCGACAAGTACAATAAATAATGAAAAAGTGAAGTAATCAAAACTTGTTATTTACAGAAGCACTTGCTGTGACTTCTGATGCAACTACTTTCAAGGCGCTTTGAGCAACCTACCGTCACGTAGGCGATGGATTGGTCGCACGCCTCTTAACTGTTTAATGCGCTTATAAAAAAATAAGGACAATGTTTTCTTTTGAGGTTTGAGAAAACGCTGAGAAACACTGAGAAAGACCAGGGGGACTTGCAAAAGATTTTGCAGCCACTGTCGAGGGCCACTGTTTGCCGCATAGCATGACAGTACGTGTTAGTAAGTGTTAGTCAGGAAGCTTGAAATGCGTATGAATATAGCGCAAGGTGTAATATAAAATACGAAAATACCTCCCAGTCTCCCAGGGCATTGCGGGATTCAACAGATAAATCACAGCTGCTTCTAAACGTCTGCTCGTAGACGTGACTACAAATCGCAGCACTTGTTGCGTGTAACCGATAGAAAGAGAAGTGAAATAGCGGGAGTATCACAGAGCAATACGAAAATGTGCATTCCATAAGCTCTCTGGTTAGTACCTCTTTGTACTCTCCAGAACACTGGTGAGATGGTTTTATACCGATCAATTTAAAGTAACCTTTTAAAGTGCACCAATGCTCCGTGTTGGTATTGGGGTCTTCACATACCAGAGCTCAAAGCAAAACGCATCTGGAAGAAAGTGAAGTAGTGTATGCGCCAGACTACGCCGTAAAGAAACTTCCGTAGGCTCTGACGTTGGAATTAGTCATAGGGTTTAAGCTGCAGCTTTAGGCAAGGCAAGAACCTCGATTCCATTTCCGGTACACACGGAGTAATAAGCTTTCGTTCACACCCTCGTTTCCTTGTGCTTGCTAGCAAAGCAGTTTACCGGCTTTTTTTTTTTGCACTCGTGTGTATTTCCATTCTTAGTAGTGTAAATGCACTCGGTAGGATTTGCACAGAATTCATGGATCCCAAACGGCTTTCGTTTGGTTCAAATCGATATTCACTGATTAGAAACAGCTTTCGTTGGATTGAAGATTTCCTCCTTACTGGAGCTCTTCGCTCGATCATTGGGAATAGAATTGGCTGCCGAGAACGCAGTTGGAAAGAAAACAGTTTTACTGATTTACTTAGTTTTGTAAACCATGTCTTTCATTGCCCCCCGGCATGGCTTACAAGGTTGTGCAACATCCAAAGGCCCAAGTCGTTTCGCTTAGCTGACATTATAGCGTTTTTGACCTGCGCATGGCGAAAGATTTGGTGAAATACGAGTAACACAACAATGTGTCGAGCTTTTTCGGTTTGGATGAAGCGATTTGCATGTATGCTTCGGTAATTCTAATCGATGCTGCCAAGAAACTGTTCTAGTAGAGAAGAAAACAATGTAGACGTGGTGACTCCCGAGCCTTGAATGGCTCATTAATAAAGATAAACAAGGCGGGAGCAGTGCGTAATAAAGTAGAAGTGCCACGTATAAATGTAAAAATGTTAAAATATTGTTTAGTAGCATTGAAAACTGACACACTTTGGGGCAAATACATATCTACTGAATATAATGACTTACTCTGGCGAGTGAAAGGTGAAGTACCTGTAAACGTATTTTTTTTAGGTTTGGTACATTTTACTGCCTAAACATTTGTTCTCAGACATACGATGGTTTAGTTTAAGATATAATAGTTTGCTTTGATGCACAATCTCTGTATCTTATGTTCTAATAATGGTCGTGCATAATGGGTAGTTTGTTTCCCATAGCACGCAATGAGTCCGGTACAAAAACAGAAAGAAAAAAAGCACCGCCGACATCAGGGACTATTTCGACCTAAGCCCGGCCCTCTTGTAGCGAACTTTCACGGCGAACTTCGTGCGGCACGCACCAGCGCGCCGCCACGCCAGCGTGCCGCCGCTGTGCTGCGCCCACATGCGGCGACAAACAGGCGGGAGCCGCCGCCATGATTTCAGTGTTGCTAGAAACAGCGTGATTCCATTCCCAGTAAACTGCAGTGATAAATTAGGTTTTGTATCTGCAACTGAACCATTATTTATGCAATGGCGGGAAATATGAGGACTTACTATCTATGTTTAATGTCCATTTGACAATTTATATCATTCTTCATCAAAACATGGACAGGAGGATGTGGAGAAATCGGTGGGGCTGGCCACGCTGTGCAATGATCGTGATCGTGATCACGAATCGTGATCGTGATCTGGCTCAGCCGCGGTATGCGCGGTGTTGGGCGAGGTGCTGGCTAGCCCAGTCAAATGCGGCTGCAGGAAGTCGGACTCGACCACGCCCTGATTGGTCGGCGCTGAGAGCCTTCATTCGCCGCTTCCGGCGAGTGGTTGACCGCCTGCGAACATATCTAGCCCGCCTTGATAACCGGCGAACAGCCGCCGGCTGCCCAGCGGCCGCGCAAGGGTAATGCAAATATTTGAAAGGGTAATCTGGTGCAAGGTCGTTTTCGCACTGGGAAAGTCAAATAACTTGTCTTCATTGGAATCGTACTGCTTACGTAACCTCAGAATCTGAAGAATATTAAGAAATCTGAGCCTGAACCCGAACCTAACCCGAAACGTTTCGGTACGAAAACCTGGTTTAAATGAATGTTTGGTGATTTTATCTTCTTTGGGATATAGCAACTGTCTTTCAGCATGGTATAGTCATGGATGTTTTGACATCACTACTACATGAACAGATTTTCGCGCTCGCAGACTTGCTATATCTAACTGAAATCGATTTATTTATTTCGATGTTATAGCTTTAACACCTTCGGTTTTGCAGATGCTTGACCAAAGTTTTGTAAGATTTTTGTTTTGTTTGGTCTAGGTGGTTCGACTTTTTTGCTATTTTAAAATATTTGATTACGACAATCTTAGTGTATCATTGTACTTTAATTTCGTTCTGTCTTATTGTGAGTTTGTTGTCTTGTACTTACTGTTTTAAGTTTCAAGGAATGTAAAACAATTATATTTTTTGTTTCCATAATTTATGAAGACAAGGCCCAAGCACCCATTTGTCTGCCGTATGAGTAACGTGGCATTTGAGATGCCGCTGAAATATAGCATTCTTACACAGTTCTTGAAAATCAGCGTTTTTGTAAATTAAAGTTAGTGTCACCTGTCATGATGCATTTGCTGTGTTACTCATTGCTTTTCAGGCTCGATGAGCCTCTTGAACGGCTCCAGCGCAAGATTAGTCGACTCCGAGGGCACAACTTCTGCTAATGGTGCCCGAAAAACATGTTGCATTGCCACCAATCGAAGTTAAGCGAAAAATTTTTCCGCTGTAAATTTTCTGTGCTGATATATCGGGAACTTGGCGGCTATAAATCATGTGAGATAAAATGTAGCAGCTTTCAGAATATATTATTTCTGAATGAAACAAACTTACCGGAGAAGCTGCAGCCACCGAGCGTCATAGGAACCGTGATAGCAGACATATTCCTTTTGCAAGTCCATGGTAAAAAGTTACGTCTGACTCACGTAAGAGAAAATTTTGACAGAAAGAACCAGAGTGCTTGACAATATATATTTAATCAAAAAGTGTGCAGCAATTAGTTGTTCATTTAGTAAAGCTCAAGGACACATTTTCATAACATGGACACGATAGACACAAAGATATAGGTAACGATTGAAGAAAAGTTTATAACAGCAGTTTGATGCGTCCGACCTTTGATGAAAGAGCAGGGGAATTAGTTATGTGGATCTATGCTGCCTATAGCAATGACAATCCAAGTCGACGACAAGAAACATTCGTGATTTCTGAATATCAATGAGCACCTCAATTGTCTGAAAGTACGAGTTCGCGAGAATAACAGAGCCGAAAGAGCACAAATTATTCATGTGCTCCATCTGGGCGTCTCTAAGCGTTTAGTAATATTACTGAAAATCGTAGAACTCAGGCAGTGTGCCTTTATGTCATTGTTAGCTCGCATCATTATATACTGAACTATTTAGGTACTCGAGTTTTAGCTCCGAACAAAAAATTCTAAAGCGCAAGTAAATTCAGTTTGATTTTAGTCCTGCATTCGGTACAACATAAATGCAGGCAGCAAGGAAAAAATAATGTCTGTCGACAGCTTGAAGAGATTCTCTTGCCCTTTCAGACAGTTATAGACAGCGAGATACTGGTAGCTAAAAGTAGTTGAATATTTACCAACGCATGAAAACATCGAGATTAACAAAATGGCAATAATGATTGCTTACAAAACGCACACGTAAGGAATACATATGGCTAAGTACAAAGAATAACTAATTTCTCAAGTATTTTGCAAATCAGTCGGCCAGCATGTTGCTACATTGTTATTGGCAATTAGCTCTTCCAAAGAGCGAACTCATAGCACGTAGCTAACTGCAACAATGAAACATTCCATTCGAGCTCTATATGGTAGGTGGGGACCATTTTGGGACGAAATTGAATGGAAACATTTGTGTCAGTCACCTTGTGAACTTTGAAAACTTGTTTGATATGCACTTTTGACAAATATGACAAAGAAAAATTACAGTATAATAATGAAAAAAGTATTACATTTAGAATGGCCCCCAAAAAATCATGAAGTATCGATGGTGAAACCCAATTTTCTTCTAGTAATGCGTATGCAATGTGACTCATCTTGAGCAATGTTCACAAAATGGCGTCAAATTAAAGTTTATCGTCTTATCCTGTTGGCAGCATAAACCCGTTCATTAAACTGGGAATTGTTCGGACTTTCACGTGTAAGAGTTATGAGCAATGAATGTAGTTTACATTATCAGTGCCTATGATCCTCAGTTTTGGCAGGAGTTGCTGCTTAGAAAAATAGCAAACGGGACATGAACGATAAGGTAGATTTTATGTTAGCCAAGTAGTCATGGTCTTGTGTCTTTGTTTTCAGAATATTCTCATTGGTCAACCTTTCCTTTTTCCTTGTCAGTCATAAACAGGTTCCATATCAGTGCAATATGATGACGTACGAATATCATGCAATAACCTCCAATATCCTAGGCACTATCAACTTTTTCGCCGCCAACTTTTACGAAGACCAGGCTCGGACAAAAAAAATATTGAAATCACGACAACCCCTAGCTGAGTGCCAAGGACATGCACTAAGCTGCATGGTGTGCACTTTCTACCGCAAAATGTACCTTTTCACAATAATTTATAAAAGCATCAGACAGGGATGTCTTTAAACACACCAACGGCCTTTGAGCTAATGGATGATTCGCGAAAAACTACTGGGGTACCTTGAAATAGTGGCATAAAAGCGGAATGTCTAGATTCTTTAGATTAGTATGGTATTTTTGTGAATATGATTTTTCGACTACAAGCATTATTTAAAATATTAGCCAATGCATTCTTAAACACCGGAAGGCAAAGGAAAAATGCAAATAATTGACATATTTGTCGACTGTTGTCGCGCCGATCAATCTGATACATTGCGCATAGCCGGCTTCCACTGTATCATATAGAAAAAACTTCAAGAATAATGACGATGCTTACTTTGTGTTTTATTTTACTCTCACTTCATTTGCAAGACAAATGGATTGAACCATAGGAACAATGCTCGAAACTCATTGAGCCATCGCTTTGACTACTTCAGCATAACTCTAGCCGTACTGCGAATGCTACCAAAATACGTTTGCGCTAGCAAAAAAAAAAAGGAATAATAGAGGAAATATGTATGTTACTAGGAACCTATATCTTTCATTACCTTGTTGGACAGTTTTAATCAGCGACTCGGTGTTCTTACATGACAGCCCTCCCGAGTACCTAGCCCCTACGTATACGTGGCTCTGACCGCAAACCATCAGACAACGCTTGTTTTCATGCCACCTTCCTATCCTCGATGGCTGCAGAATCGCTTTCTGATTGAGACGTAAATAAAACTGAGCTGGCCATCTAAGCACCGACAGAAAAAGAAGGAAAATCACCAAATGCATAACACCAGCTGATAAAAAGAATGGTTCACTTGCTTCCGGCTGGATTCCCAAAGGACACTCTGCTTGTATCTGCTTCGAAAGAAAGATCAATCTGAAAGGGCCTGTACTCCCTACCATCGTGTATACCGGAAATCCCCCAAAAGTGATACACGCATGGAAGTCATAGCGCCTACTAATGCTTCTCTCGCCCGTAGAAAGCACATCAGATCTGTTTGCAACATAGCGACTGCCGCGAGAGAAAACATTACGCGTCCTCTTACAGAGTGCATATCCATTAGGGAGTTGCACACATGCCAAGAAACTACCACGTTTTAGTACTTCTGCGCTGCTTGCTTGTTTAGTGGCGCAAACTTGTGACACTGTCTGGAATGTTTCAGGCTATGGCCGGAAATGATGTCATGAACGGGAGCACGCACCAACGACGCACTTCTAAAAAAGTGACACAAACATAGCTCGCACGTAGATCTGCATTATTAAAACGTTATTCACATAGCGATATATCACCAGGTTTCGTTACGGATGGGACATTTTCATTTTCAGTCGGCTTATTTCAGATTACGTGTGAATGACCACAAGAATGTAGTGGCGTAAATACAAAGCGTTGACCGGTTGCCTTCATGGTATCCTAAAGAACTATTTATGGTAATCATAGACCGCAGAGTCCAAGAGAAATGTTGCTTGAGAGTTTGTTTCAGGTAAACAGGAAACCTTATTCCATGGCCGTTGAAAGCGATCCCATTCCATGAGGAATATCGCGTACGCACCAGATAGAGAAATAAAAAAATTATCAATGATGCCACAGGATATTGTGGAGTTCGATGTTTCAGTTAGCCGTTTGGTTACAATTATTTGTGTTTCGATGGGGGCGAAATGCGAAAACACCCGTGTACTTGGATTTAAGTGCACGTTAAAGAACCCCAGGTGATCCAAATTTCCGGAGTCCCCCACTACGGCGTGCCTCATAATTAGAACTGGTTTTGGCACGTAAAACCCCATAATTAAATTTTACAATTCTTTGTGTTTTCTGTAACATAAGTTGTTATAAACCCAGAAAAAAATTGCTGGCTCTACCGTAATCGAGAGCAGATGTAAGCATGAAACAGCTACCATATGACGTCTCTTGCTGCCTGTGGTGCCAACGCCTTCAACCGTTTTTCTTCTTCCAACAGTGCAGTGTGCTCAGTGTCTGTCGCTACTTTTTTTTTTTTTTTGTCGCGCCAAAGTGGTCGGATGCAAATGTGCACTGAACTCACGGACCGCTAGCGAGGAAAAGAGCACACTGCAGGCAACACTGTCTCAGCGCCACAGGATGACAAGCAAGTGTATCTGCCCTGTATCTGTTTTTTGAACGTCGCTATTGGAAATTACAAATAATACTTCAGGAAGAAATGAGAAGCAATATTTTTTTAACTTGTTTGGGCAGTAACTAGCGTATGTAATGCCACGGCTGCTACATAAAAAAAGGTGCAGCCTGCTGCGTCGCGTCGCCGTCAATGGGCGAGCGCGTCTCAGCTGAGTTGACAGTTGTGGCCGCTGTTTTTGGTGAGGACGCCATTGCTCCGGTACGCAAGGCAGACGCCGGTTCGTGCTACAATGTGGTTGCCTCAGGATTTATGCGTGTTGGTGTGCTTTTTCCTGCGCATTCTCGTGTGCTTTTTTTGTGTCATCGTGTGTGTGAGCCGCTTGCCTCTTGTTTCCTGTGCTTGAGTACGGTTCTTTGGTGTGCGCGTATGTGGCAGACGGTTTTTTCTAGCAGTGTGATGCCGCGAAGCTCTTGTGTGCCGCTGTGCAACTCGAACGCGAGATGAGACTCTACTGTGAAGTACCACGAATTCACCTGCGATCTACAGTGTCGGTAAGCGTGGCTGAAGAATATTCCTCGCCAAGGGCCGTCAGGGAGAGGAAGCAAGTGGGAGCCAAGCGACATGTCGCTGGTATGTGCATTACATTTTACTGAGAATGACTGTAAAGAGAACACGAAGATTAGGCTCTTGCTTCCGACTGCGGTCCCGACTGTGTTTCCCGGTTATCCGCCGTACATGCAAAAAAAAGAATGTCAAAACCACTGGCAAGATGTAAGATGAACAGCGCGTAAAAAAAAAAAAACGGAGGCAGAAGGAAGAAACGTACACAGAACAAGCGCTTGTCATTTCTACGTATCTTATTTTGCCACCGTTTCTTTACGCGCTGCTGATTTCAACTAATGCATCTTTAATAGCCTGCCCAACCTGCCGCACTTGTCAGATTGCAGAGAACAGAGAGATAGAGGAAAGGTTATATTTCAGGAGAAAAGGCGTCAGGGCCATTTGGCCACCCACCTCAGTGCCTGCATTACTCACTGCTTCGTCTTGAAGAAACACCTGAATTCACTCCCGATTATTCGTAATAGAGAACTTATTTTCATTTCAGGTGAGCCGAGTGGGCAGCCTTCATGGGGAGCATTGAGGCTCACTCTACAAAAGATTGACATTCCTAGGGCAGACTTCTCACATATTTAGGGTAATTGGCACTTCTAATAACGACTTCAATATTCAACCTGCAATTTGCAACTATAAAACGCGTTATTTACGGCCTGATTAGAGTTACTGTGGCGCGTACCAACGCGGCTGTGGAAGCGCTTCTTTGTGAACGGCTGTAGCCGACTAATGGCGCCAGAGCGGGCACGAGCAGAACTAGGCCTGAGACGCCGTTTCGGCGCCACGCAGCAGGCCGAACAAGGTCGCCGCCAACGAGAGCTAAAAGTGTGTCATGCTTAAAATGTCTCCAATAAACGCCATCTACGGAGATTCTGGCAAGTGCCAGTCGCATAGCACACATACCTGTACTTTAATCAACATTCGTTAGTGCTGAGTGAGCGTAACATGACGCTGCGTCCATTTGGCTTCAATGCTTTTGCAAACGAATGCATTCATGCGTCTGGAGACATTCTAGCCCCCCAAGCACAACTCGCGCATGTCATTATATATATATATATCACTGAGCGCACTGTGAGGCTGTGTCGGTTCGGCGTCGTCGGTTTGACATTCAAACGCATTGCGTCTCTCAGGAGACGTTACTGCCCACTAGCAAGCTGTCCTTGCGCGTAGGTATCTTGACAACGCGAAAGTGTGGGTGCTCTTTTGCTCTACTCCATCTCAAGCTGCTTGCAGCACTGCCCAAGGTACAAGGTGTACGTACACAGTCAATATCCTTGCGCTGCAGTATAGCCTAACCGACTGATTATTGGCTGCACTAGACAGTTATATTTTTGCTCGCTACAACATATGGCACAGCGATACGTGACATGTAAGGACCTTTGCGCATGCACGTCGTATACCGAGAATTACTGTGGCAGTTACCTCCGGTAACGGTAACAGCCACCCTAACCGTGATCGCCTTGTTACTGGCTCTCCGCCCTGTCAGCAAGAAACGAATGGTCTCGTCTCAAGCTGAGGTCCAATCATTACGTTTGTTTAGGCGTAATTATTGAGATCGGCTGTTTGTTTTCACGCTGCTAGGACTACAGACACGGCACCGAGCCGTAGAACTGGTTTGATTTCTAGTTAGCAGATGGCAACCACAGCATCAGCACTGGCGATGCGTTGACGATGCGGAATGCTATAAAAACCTAAATGTTCACTCCGTCATTAATTTACTACCCCGTTCTAGCATGGTACTGGATGGCGGTAGCGAGCAAACGCCAAGTAGACGCCGAGCGGGCGGCGTCTAGCCCGTACTACGGGCTACTACCGAGGCCGTACTACGCACTATGGAGGTTGCAAGGTAACTGCAGGGAAAGCGTACAGATAATACGAAGCCCTGTTGTCACATGCATGCAAACGAAGCTTATGGTTACGGCTTCAAAAAAATTTTTTTGCGTCAATCCACCAACCATGGAACATGCAACAAGATGGTAAGCAGATGATGAGCAGACGACACGGCGCGGATGAGCACATATGCACTCGCAGACAACTTTTCTTGGCAATGAAGGTAAGGATACGGGGGTGGAGCTTCTGCTCATGTACTTCTACGCGAAGTAGTCCGGTTGGTCGCGCGTTTCGATTTGAAGAGCGAAGCTGTTTAGGCCAGCCGTAATTTGTGGTTTGTGGTGCATATCAAGAAACTGTCAATAAAAAAAGAAAATAAACTTCCTTGCCGAGGCGGTACTCGAACCCGCGGAACCACGATCCCAAGGCCAGCGTCGTAACCTCTAGGCCACGCTTTTTTTATTTATTGCCTGGCTTTGACACACAAAATTTCACACAAGGAACAGTACAATATACAATTACAATACAAAGTAGGGGAAGGCGTATTCAACCACCATCGTGCTGGCTGCATCTATTTAGAATTCGCGCAGAACCACAAGCGGCTCTACTCTTGAGAGCCACTCGGGGGGTTCCGCTAATGGCTTATTGATTTCAACAAACCAGTGCATGCTCTCACGAAAATAAATTTGTGCAGGCCGTGCATCCTTATCAACGTAATATCCTGCCATTCTGGACCGCCAGATACAGTGGAGGCCCATAAGCATAATTAAATCAAAAGGCACCCCATCCTCGTTATCTACGCTTAAGTACCGAATGCCATACGGCTCAAGTGGAAATTTTTGCGTACTGTTCTCTGTAAGACATCCCAAAAATATACGCCTTCCCAACAGTGTAAAAAAAACATGATCGATTGTCTCCAGCTGCTTGCAAATTAAACAGCGTGTTCCCCACGGTAAAAACAATTCCTTTCCCTCCCAAAACTTTTTAACTGGTAATGTTCCGGTGTGTAATTTAAAAAAGAAAGCTTTCGTTCCTGGTGGCACCTGCATTTTTTAACTCTCTTTAAAACATTACTACCTGGGCCTCCACTGTACACGGACCTGTACAAGGGCACTGGGAAAACAATGTCACACAAAGCACAATACAGTTTTTTCCGTTTCACACTGAATAGGTAATCATTCGAAAATCGCGCTGTTAGAAATCTTACACTCGATACGATTTCTTTGTAGAAACCACGAATCCCTCTCGAAAGCTCTTCGGTTGAAACAACATACTCGGGCAGCCGTCGGCTTAGCTTCATTTGGCATACAGTACGCAGAAACGGGTCTGTTGCGTCCCGAAAAAACAAGAAATGGTTGACCAACTGCCGTAAAAAGAGGTGACCCAGTCCCAGACCCCCGTCTTTTACCCGCCGGAACACGTTGGTACGGCTGCAGCGCTCCCATTCAGACGCCCAGACAAAGACTGCGAAGACCCTGTGTAGCTTCTGAACGTTTAATCGTGAACAGTGCAATACCTGCATTACATACCACAGCTTGCTAACGAAGAAAATGTTGCGAACGGTGGCTCTGGCACTAATTGATAGGTTGGCTCCTTTCCACTTCTCCGCTATCTCCCGAATCATTTCAGTCTGCTCTTTCCAATACTGCTCACTATCGCTATAAGCGTTGAGCGGTACGCCCAAGTACTTGCCCTGGGTCGTCACCCAAAGCACGTTGGCGAAGAGGCCTGGTTTCTCCGGCCACGCTCCATGCCAGAGCCCAAGATACTTGGACCAGTTAACTCCACTACCGGTGACATGGCTGAATTTACGGACACATTTGACAGCCTCGATTAAACTGCCCTGATACACTAGGCCACGCTTGCACAACATGCATTAGTGCAAACCATATTATTGCGTTCGAGCATCGTCGTCTTCGTCCACAGCTGGCGCCTTCGCACGCTCGTGCTCTGCGAGGTGAAGAAGAGGTTTTGCGCGCTTTGCTCTTCTCTTTGGCCTCGGCGAGCGAGGACTCAATCGAGGAAGCGGCTTTTTCCCGCCCGTTGCGGCCAGTCATCGCATTCGTCGCACACGCAAATCTCCTGGCAAGCTAACTGCTCGGTGGTTTGGCTGAGTTTTGGGTGGATTTGACCTACTCATCTTAACCCTCTCATATTTACAGGACTTACCTAGTGCTTGAAGCAGCGCTGATGTCTAAAAACTCTCCTGGGCAAGGGCCCAGCCCTTGGTCAGCTTCCCTTTCTCCTGATTATTTGCCTTTGGAATCTTTCTTCCGCAGCGGTGTTAGCAGCATCCCTGTCGCGCTGGTGCCCTCGAGTGGTGGATTCATCCGGCTGAACAACCCACAGGCTGTCCAGGCCGAGCTCCAAGCCATGACGCGTCACTTCCAAATGATAAGCGATGTCCGACAATTTGGAAGAGGTGGGATAGTTTGTAGGTCATCAGATCCGACCTGTGTTGCAGACCTCCTAAAGAGTAAGATTTTTGCATCTGGGCCGGTGAGTGCGTTCATTCCTCCCCATCTAGCATGCACTAAAGGCATGGTCCGGGGCGTAGACTCTCGATTGAGCCCAACTGAGACTCTTGAGAAGTTGTCTGATGCTGGTGTCATAGCCGTATACCGATGCAACCGACTCGTAAACGGGGAAAAAGTTGCCACTGAATCGGTTATTGCTACGTTTGCTGGCATGTCCTGCCCATCTGAACTAAAAGTGTGGCCACTTGTTTTTAGAGCGGATCCTCTCCCTTCCCGTCCACTTCAGTGTCGGAACTGTTGGCGTTTTGGCCATAGTGCAGGAGGCTGCAAATCAAATGCACGCTGTCGCGTCTGTGGTGAGGATCATTCCCCTAATGAGTGCACAGCTGAAACCGAAACATGCTGCCTGTGTGGAGGAAACCATGCGGCTGACTATGCAAACTGCTCGGCAAAAGCTAATGAAATGCAGGTACTCGAGGTAATTGACAGGCGAAGATGTTCGCGGCAAGAGGCTATTGCAGTCGTCAAGAACAGAGCTTTTGAATACGCTGGCGTCACTGCGAGGCAGTCGAGTTTAAATGAAGACAACTTGTCTAAACTCATTGAGTCAGCAGTGGAAAAAGCGACGACAAAGGCGATGCCACATATTGTTCAAACTGTTACAGAATGCATTTCCCAAGTGTTTACCGCTCAGATGACACAGCTGTTGCAATAGCCGCAACACCAATCACCAAATCGCTTGCTTGTGCTGCAGAACAGGTAGCCAGTTCAGTCCTAGCGCCGAATACCAGATCGGACCCAACGTTTGTTGGATCCGATCCTTGTTCTTCGCGTCAGACAGACTCACTGGATGACATGGAAACAGGTCATGATACCAGGCCGCATAAGCGAACTGGTTCTCCAGTAACAGCGTCTTATCCCTATTCCAAAAACAAAAAGGGTAATCCTATTTCTCATTCGGGCATCCAAGAAAGTACATTGCGACGGTAGTCGCTGAAGTAATTATATCAATTAGATCATCACCATAGCTTTTTTAAAAGTGCTACAGTGGAACTGTCGTTCCTTGATTTCTGCTTCAATAGACTTAAATTGCTTAACAACACATCTTAACCCTGACGTAATAATTTTACAAGAAACCTGGCTTACTCCAGAGAAAAATTTTAATTTTAAAGATTTTCGACCTTTTCGATTAGATCGCCTTTCACTAGGAGGTGGTTTAATGATTTTG
This sequence comes from Dermacentor silvarum, assembly GCF_013339745.2. Taxonomy (NCBI): domain Eukaryota; kingdom Metazoa; phylum Arthropoda; class Arachnida; order Ixodida; family Ixodidae; genus Dermacentor; species Dermacentor silvarum. The sequence continues at coordinate 81,372,119 of NC_051155.1, read as the reverse complement.
TTGTCATCTAAATTCTGTCATAAGGCTAAAATAGCCTTCAAGTTATTGTCTCCGGAATGTGAAATTTTGGCAGTACACCTTAGCATACCAGGCTACCGTACTTTTTTGATTATAAATGCTTATTTCCCTACGGGCGTACACAGTACATACCAATTGGATAGTGCGCTTGCTAGCTGCAAAAATCGATTCATCCTTACTGGTGACTTCAACTCGCATCACGTATCATGGGGTTACACAACAGATGCATGTGGGACGCGTCTATGGGACTGGACCATAGATAAAAATCTTTCATGCCTAAATATGAGACGACCCACATTTGTCCGTGGCCAATCTCGCTCAGTGTTAGATTTGACGTTTTCTAGCGCAAGTATTGCCGTGACATCTTGGACTACGATTGATTTCTCTACAAACAGTGATCATCTCCCAGTATACTTCGAAATTGCATGCCCATTAACATCAGTTGAGCGACAAGACAGAATATTTGTTAATTGCAAAAAATTTAAAGACTGCTTACACTCTTCCATTGCGTCATTAACTAATACTAATGACGAAGAAATTGGCTTGAAAATTTGTTCAGCGTTACAGATGTCCCGACAGAAGTCTGAATTCGTAATTCAGACAGCTAAACGTACATCATCTAGTCCCTGGTGGAACAATGAGTGCTCACGAGTTTATCGCAGAAGAAAAGCTGCTTGGAAAAAACTTCTACATAATCAGAGCCCACAAAATTGGAAAGATTATCAATTTATTTCGGCAAGCTTCAAACGCACTGTCAAACACGCAAAAGATGAGTACGATAAAAAACATTTTGACTATCTATCTGAATCCAAAAACAAACGTGCTTTATTTTATTTCCTTCGATCTAGAAACAGACTCCCACTGAGCGTTAATGTAGACTCAATTGTCTATACCGCACAGGAAATGCAGGAGTCCTTAGACCTATTGGCTAAAGGATTGGAGAGCCGGTTCACAACGCGTCTTCAAAATTCTGTTCTTACTCCTACATTCTCGGACTACAAAGAGATATCCTATTCGGAACTAGCACATGTCATGTTACGGTTACCAACTACAGCGCCTGACCCGGATGGAATAACAAATGCAATGTTAAAAATTTTCTTCCAAGAAGCCCCACGTGAGCTTCTGAAGTTGCTAAATTACTCTATTAGCAATGCATGGATTCCACATGAATGGAAGATCGCCAAAATTATTCCGTTACTTAAAAAACAAGGGGCAGGGTATACTATCGACAACATCAGACCAATTGCGTTGACATCAAACATAGCAAAACTTATTGAAAGAGTGCTTCACGGGCATATAATGAAGTTTCTTGATGAAATCAATTGTTGAGTCCTTGTCAAATTGGATTTAGATCTGGCTATTCAATATGGCACACGCATGTAGACCTTGAAAGTCGCATTAACATCGCCAGACAGAAAAAACAATATGCGGCGTTAGTTACTTTAGATTTATGTAAAGCCTATGACAGCATTGAACATGCAATTTTAACAAATCGGTTACAGGGCCATGGCTTTCCAGGATATATTGTAGCATGGGTGCATGAATTTTTGAAAGACAGGGAATTCTTTTGTTTTCGAAGCGGCTATTCATCTGGTAAACACAAGCAAACAAGAGGTGTGCCTCAGGGATCGGTACTTTCACCAATATTACTTAATATTTTACTGAGCGGAATCCCCGTTCACCCAGGTGTCAGTACCTACGTTTATGCTGACGACATTGCCTTTTTTGGTATGGCTAGTGACCTATACTCCCTTTACGAAATTTTGCAGTCCTATCTAAAGAAACTGGAAGGCTGGCTGGATAGCTTACACTTAAACCTTAATGCTAATAAGTGTACTATCCTTGTTTTTCCCGTTAAAGACCCAGTATACAAATCGCTTAACTATCATCTCGAAGATATCCCACAAGTAGAGTCACTGAAGTACCTTGGAGTTATCTATAACGGAATTCTTAACTGGCGGCCGCATATTGAATATCTTGCAACAAAAGGAGCTCGTACAATGGGCATTTTGCGCAAGTTAAGCAATCGAAGAACAGGTATGCGAAGAAAATCCCTTTTGATGGTATATAAAATGTACGTTCGTCCAGTATTAGAATTTGGCTGTGTTTTATTCTCAGGTGTTCCATCATACAAGCTTCGACCGATAGTTTTATTAGAGCGAGAGGCGCTACAGCGTCTGTGCTTAGGCCTTCCAAAATACGTTGCAAATGCCGTATTATATCTGGAAGCGAGAATCCCACCTATTCTATGCCGATTTCACCTTCTGACCGTTCAGACTTTCTTACGACTATATGAATCACCATTAAGCCGTCCTCAAATAATTTTCATCTCCAATCCACAATTATTTTTTCCCGTTCATTGGCCCAGGTTTCATACACCACAGATTATATTTGTGCAAAAATTACTTGAACCACTAAATGTGCAAATTCGCGATGTGCTAACAATACGCATTCAAATTACCTGGATATCAGGTTCGACGATATTTTCCCAAACCACGCAAAACTACTACCTTACAGCATCTTAAACGACATGTTACAAGACCACCTAAGCTCCCTAGGAACAAATATTATCATTGCAACAGATGCATCACAGAGCGAGGAAAAGACTGGCATTGGGATATTTTGTCCTGCACTCGACTGGTCTTTTTCTTTAAGATTGCCCGATTTTGTGCCTTTTTTTCTGGCCGAGTTTTTAGCAGTAATCCTAGCTTTACGTAAATTAGACCAAACGACTACAACAGCTGCTATCCTTCTGTATGCTCTTCCCTTACCGCCACTAATGATTCACCTATGCTAAAACTATTTTACATGCTAGTTCCTGCCCATGTGCGATGTGTTCATTTGATTTGGGTACCTGGTCATAAAGGGGTGTTTTTTAATGAAACTGCCGATTCACTGGCAGAGACCTCACTTTCCGGCCCTGTTCTTCCTATTCTACCAGTGACTGCACACATCACGGCGGCTAGATTTCGGATGCGATCAATTAGAAAAGCCTTATCAAACAAATTCGTGCATAGTTGCTGAATTTCAGCAACTATGCACGAACGACTTCGAGAAACACAAGGTATTGGTGGCGGAACAGCTTAAGGAAGTCTCTAAGGCTATTGCCACCCAAAACTCGCAATTGTGACAAGAGCGAGTTCGGCAAAAACAAAAATAAGCTACTGCGTAACAGAATCCGATGGCTCAGACACGGAAACGCCACGCGCTTAAAATAGGAGCGGGCAACATGGCTAATCACGCTAACAGATCACAACGAATACCAAATTCAGAACAATTAGAGATATGGCAATGGAACTGCCGCTCCTTCTCCAGGAAAGCGGCAGCTATCCAATAGTTTATCAAAAACGCTGAAATCGCTCCGGATGTGATATGTCGGCAGGAGGTCGGGGCCAAGCCGGCCAAACTGCAGCTATGCTACGCTCTGAGCGATCCTCAAAATTCGAAGGTCGCCACGCTGCTAATCAAGTCGATAAACGCTCACTTATTAACACCCACAAATTAAGGGAGAAACTAATGCCATAGTTATCAGTGCGATGCCAAAGAAAGGACGTAAGGCACACACAATGATCACAAATGTGTACAGTCCCCCAAAACCAAAGGCGACGACCTACCCCACAATCTTTCAGCAGCAAAACATTTAACGGACACCGAAGATAATGGACACAAGGGATAGTGCATGACTTTAACGCACCCCACGTACTATGGGGATATGCGAAAACGTGGCCTTGGGCTCACGGAAAATCAATCAAATCGGGGAACCGACGCGCACACGTAACAGGGTCAGCAGATAAACGGCGCCCGACTATGCATTTGCAATTAACGTCAGAGACGCACAATGGATTTTCTTGGACGAAAACCTGGGAAGCGATCGCGACATAATCCAAATAGCGCTCTCCACGCACAACATACGGAGAAGAACATAAGTCACTAAGTTAGACAAAGAAATAACGTACGCGGAAGTGTACGAGGCGGCACAATCGGCAGTTACAAAATCGGCACCGGGCCCAGGCTCGATCACAAATTGAATGATTCGAAACATGATTCGGTAGCCCCAGCGAAAATAACAAAAATTTGCAATTACGAGTGTAGGATCAAGGGAGACTTGGCCCAAGAGTAGAAATTGGCTAAAATTATCATTATCCCCAAACCCAAAAAATTCGGGGTAACCTACACTAGTGGCGCAAGGCTAAAGACACAGCGGAGCTGAACGGTTCCTAGCTAGCCCTGGCTATACGAAGTGATGCTAAGTTATACGAAGTAATGCCAAGTGATGCTAAGTTATACGAAGTGTATAAGCCTTTGCTCGTTGTCCGTGGCATCGGGGGACGCTTCGCGAAGCACTTGCAGTCCGAGCACACGTAGGGAAAGTTGGGCGAAAGCTATGCACATTGTACGGGCGGCGCGCAGCAGACGACACGCCGGGATGACGTCACGGCGCATGCGCAGTAGTGCACAGCTGGTTGGAGCTCGGCCAGGCCGCCGCCAGAGGCAACGTTTATAGATATAAACGTTGGCCAGAGGCGCTTGCTGCACTCACGGACACCGCAAGCGTTCGGCGCTAATGCGGGGAAACAGAGAAGCGCGGATGGCGTCGGCAGCGCCTCTGCGAGTTGCCTCGTTGATGCTGCTACAATTTGTTTCTCTCTCTCGCTCTCATTTTCCGTTTCATTTTCTGTGATAGCGCGTGACGCACGCATGCTGTCCTTCCCTCTCGACCATACCGAGGCGGTGGCATCTACCTATGGGACCTCGCACTAAGGGCTCCACCTTCGAGGCACGACTGGTCTCCACGATATTTTAATAAAGTTTGTTCTCTCTCTCCTTAACGTCCCATGTCAAGGCAGTATCCGCCACTGGTGGCTCATTCAGCTAAGGCATTGCGCTGCTGAGCACGAGATCGTGGGATCAAATTCCGGCCGCGGTCGCCGCATTTCGATGGAGGCGATATGCAAAAATGCCCCTGTGCTTGCGGTGTAGTGCACGTTAAAGAACCCCAGGTAGTCAAAATTAATCCGAAGCCCTCCACTAGGGCATGCCTCCTAATCAGAACTGGTTCTGGCACGTAAAACCCCAGAAAGAAGAAGACATGTCAAGTCAACATCTGAACGGCACGGAGAGGAGGCGAAGCATACGCCGCTCCGCGAGGTGGTTGCTAGGCAACGGAGTGGCAGGCGGCACAGATTACGGCCGGCTTAAACAGCTGCGCTGTTAAAAACAATCCTGCGATCGATACAATCTGGCCGGTATCACTCACGTCCTGCCTAGCTAAGCTCTATGAAAGGGTGATCCATAGCAGCTTGCAGCGATGTCTGGAAGAGTGGAGTTGGTTCCGGGACCCCATGATAGGATTTCTCACGGATTTATCTGGTCAGGACGCGCTCTTGCTACTAAGGGAATAATATACCATACGGCGACGAGAGACTTGTCCTAGCACTAGACCTCAAAGGAGCCTTCGACAACGTCTCTCACGCCGCAATACTCGAGGAAGTCGAACTCGCGGGTTGTGGTGAGCACATAAAATTACATAAGGGCGTTTCTATCCAACCGCGAGGCGAGCCTCAGTATTGGCAAAATCACATTAGCGATATTTAAAAGTGCCTAACAAAGGAACGCCTCAAGCAGCGTTAATATCTCCTCTGCTCTCCAACATGGCGATGTGTCGCCTTACGCACGATGTGGATCGGATACGTCACCTAGGGTAGACGCTCTACGCGGACGACATGATTCTGTGGAGGAGCAGATATTCACTAGATGTTAAATAATACACGCCAAAAACCGCAGTATTAGCGGTGGAGAAGTTTTACCGATGGAACGGGCTGAAGTGGGTGCCCGAAAAATTCGAGGTCATCCGGGTACACGCGAAAGACTACAAATTCAGAGGGTCGATTAACATCTTGGTAGAAGCCCAATCAGTCCGATAGGTACCCACAATGCGAGTCCTGGGTTTGTGGCTACAGAACTACGGCAGAGCAGTACATGCACTCATAACCTTCAAATACTCCACCCGCAATATATCCCAAATTATACGTCGCGTGATGTATCGAAAAGTGGGATGCGAGAAGACGATACCCTAAGGCTCTACAGGCCTTAGAAGTTAGTCGAATCACGTGTGGCTTAACGTACCAACTCCTGAAAAGGGCGGAGGAAAAGCAGGCCAACACGACAATCCGAACCGCTTTCAAGGCTGCTCAGGTCCTGCCTAAATGTACCTCCACGGAGCGCATGCTATCTTTGGGAGTGCACAATACTTTTGCCGAACTGAGGCAGGCCACTCTGATGCGACAGAGCGAACGCCTCAGTATCGCAAAAACTGGCCGGGCAATGTTGGCTAGACTCAATATCACAGCATGCTCAATTTATGTCACCGAACAGGCCGTACCTCTCCCTCCTTCAGTGAGATCCAAAATTACAGTAGCTCCAATTCCCAGGAACATGCATTCCGATTACAGCAAGGAAAGGCACTGAGCACGCGCACAACACATTCAATCGATGCACTCAAATAACCGTAGGTACAACACGTACTACACAGACGCAGCTGCGTATGCAGAAGTGACCGGGCAGCGCTACCAAAGGAGGTACGCCCTGGTAGTCGTGAACGTGATTTGCAAGCAGCAAATAACCGCATCGCCCACGGCGGGATCCCCCACCTCGGCCGAAACGTTTGCATTGGCGATGGCACTGGCTCACGCGGAGCGTTCGCAGGTCGTGGCCATGGACTCCCAGGAGACATGTCACATGTTTTTCAAGGGCGCGTGACTGCGGCTAGCCCCGCGATATTCCTCAAATCCTTAAACCACCATCATCGCCTACTCTGGTACCAGGGCCACGAGGGGGTACAGGGGGATCAAAAGGCTAACGTGTTAATTCGAGAGTCTACTAATCGAGCGGCGGCGTACTCTTCTAACCCCAACCACTCTCCTTATCCCTCACAAAATCCCATCAATTTAGATGCCAAAGACATCCTTGCTCATCAGCGCGGAGTCCACAGAAAATACCCACAACCTCACCCACAACTTCGCGCTGAAGAGGCCGCCGATTGGCGTAAAATCGGCGGCCTCATCTAAAATTGCTAACCGCTGTGTATCCTACTCGCTATAGGGCCAACTGCCCTTCGCTGGCATACCTACCATAATAGATATAACCTGGGAGTGCACTAAGCACCCTCATAGGCCAAATTAATAATGTAGCACAATGGGGCAGTGTGAAGCACAGCTCGCCCGCTCCGATCTGGCAAGACAAAAGTCCTTAATTAGCCAGCTGAGGCAGGTGGCAGAGGCCAGTGGGGTCCTGGACTAAGAGTCTCCGACTACCCCTCCTAAAATATTTTCCAGTCCAATAAAGTTTTTATTATTATTGTTATTTATTGGGCCTAGCATCGCTTCCAACATTTGAGCATTCGTTGGGCCAGGGTTTTTATCTATGTCTCCAGACAACAGAATATAAATCACGGAACAATGGCAATATTGAAACATGTGTTAGGGCGCAACACTGTTGACAAATATCGGTCATCCCTTTTAAAGCAAACGACATTTTGGCAGTAACCAAGCAGCATAGGCAAAAGCAAAGCCTTAGCCATATTGATGGACATATTCGTGCTGTGCCCTTTTAGCAAATCGCTGTCGCGCTGCTCCTTTAGTAGATCCGCCGTTGATGCTGTGATTGACAATCCACCCGTAGAAAGCTCGCTTTCATGTAGATATATGTATGCACCAGAAATAAAGCTTATGCCAGGCAGCGCGGTGATGTAACAGTCGCAATACGCAGCATAACCTGGATAGGCGCAAGCAGAGCCTTAGCCATGTTCTTCGACAGATGAGTGCCGTGCCCTCTAAAGAAATCGCTGTCGCGCTGCTTCTCTAGTAGATCTGCCATTGATGGCGGATCTATAATGGCAATGAAACGGCGAATCTTCGCCTTAAGCTTAGCAAAGAGAAATGAAGAACTATTATCTGGAATAACGAGACGAATAATGACGTGTTATCAATCCAACGGAAAGTCATACCCATGTCAAGCAATATATATACCTGGGTGTGTACAGCAACGTTTCAGGGTAACCGGCGTTCACCAAGTAGCCTACCTGCTGGTCACAACACCACTCCTGGGTGTGAGGGGAGGATTTTTGCAAGGCGCTGAGAAAGCATAGGTTTGTGATCGTGCTCTTAACTAGCTTGAAGTGAGCCGAGATATAAGGCAAAAATGGTTTTCCACTCTTTGGCTCACACATCGAGCACAAATGAGCAGACGCACACAAAACCTTTAGGTGAAGAAACCTCACGGTGTTATTTACAGGCAACTCATGTGTCCACTGCAGCGGCTGCAAACAGTTGTCAAAATGGCTGCAATATCGAATGCTACATGGCGAAAGTTATCATCTTCACAGTCCACTAATATTAAAAAGTTATGCACAAACCGGCAGACTCATACAATTACAGATTCCTTTATTCTAGCTGCCAGGACACGGTATTGCTGTGCAACGTAAATATCGCTGAGGATGGGTGCCAAACAGGATCCATTGCGAACTGCCCTTTCTTTTAGAGGCGAAGCTCCTTATAGCGGCACCCGTTCCGTCCCCGTCGTCGTAGTAGTAGTGTGTAACCAGTCTGAGAAAAATGAGAAAAGAAATTCCGAAGTTGTGTCCGTAGCGCGGAATCGAACCAGGGACCCCTCACCTCCGAGCGCGCGGCGTTAGCCCACTACGCCACGAGGCGGACATGGACACACGCACCACGATGGCAATAAATACCCAACATTAACGAAAGGCCGCGTTTCTAGCGCGTTTCTAACGCGTTTGTGCTAGCGCGTTACGGCCCGTGTAAGAAGCTGGTGTAAGACGCTGTGGCTTCTCCGCCTTACCTTCAACGCGTTTCGAACGCGCTGCCCAAAGCGGTGGCAAGTCAAGTTCAAGTCGAGGAGCATTTATGAATACGGGGGGTATACTCTCTCAGCAGTCATGTGATGGCGTCGGCAAACGCGGTTCACGTTCCGGCATGTGTAAATGGCTGCGTAAGACGCTGTGGCCGCTCCCCCTTACTAGAGAGTACTGCACGTTTCTAACGCGTTTGTGCTAGCGTCCCCTTAAGCGGGAGATCCGATGATTCCCTCCGGAGCTTCGCCCACTCATCATCATTCACCCCGTGGATATGCTGTAATTTTTTTATATAATTGTCACCTTTCCAAAAACAAAGCTTGGTTTCAGTCTTGAACACTGTTACAGATCTAACGATACCTGTAAGGGAATCTTCAACCTTTGGTAAGCGAAGCTTGATCACCCAGCAAGAGTTTGAAACGGTACATCTCTACAAGATACGTGCAAAGGACTTAGGTGATTAACGCGCATAACAGATGTCAGCCAAGCCAGCGGAGAAACGCGACTAAGCGCTACCAACGACCGCAACATCACAATTACCCTTCCGACGTCGCAAAGCTATAATGGGACATGTCTTGCGCCTCAAAAAACACCACATATTCACGGGGTGAATGATGATGAGTGGGCGAAGCTCCGGAGGGAATCATCGGTAAACCGTGAATCTTCCATGTGATTCGCCCAGTCTCGCCGCACTAAATCGAACGATTGACTTCCACCAATGACACACGCCATATGTGACGTCATTCCTATTTTATAACAGCGCCCTTCATTATAACTGCACCATCTCCCGCTAAAGGGACGCTAGCACAAACGCATTAGAAACGTGCAGTACTCTCTAGTAAGGGGGAGAGGCCACAGCGTCTTACGCAGCCGTTTACACATGCCGGAACGTGCACCGCGTTTGCCGACGCCATCAGCGTTTATGAATACGGGGGTAAGGCGGAGAGGCCACAGCGTCTTACACCAGCTTCTTACACGGGCCGTAACGCGCTAGCACAAACGCGTTAGAAACGCGCAGTCTTTCGTTAATGTTGGGTATTTATTGCCATCGTGGTGCGTGTGTGCATGTGCGCTTCGTGGCGTAGTGGTTAGCGCCGCGCGTTCGGAAGCGAGGGGTCCCTGGTTCGATTCCGCTACGGACACAACTTTCGGAATTATTTTTTTCTCATAAAAGTAGACGCGGCTACCTACTACGACGACGACGACTGACTACTACGGCGACGACTACTACTACTACATACTACAGAGGAGGGACAGACCCAAACCCTAAGGAGATTCGCCCCTAAAAGTTCTAATGTATACTTGGCTTTGGCACGAGAGAAGTATGAGTGCGAGTGTGGCCACCAGGGCGTCGATGCGAAATGTTTTCAGGTTCGGTTCGGGTTCCGGCTCAAGCGTCTGGAAATTTAGCGGTTCGGTTCAGCTTGAGGTCCGCAGCAAAAATATAATGGCACGAACAATTTTAACCGGTTAATACAGGTTCATAACGGTTCGGAATTAAGGAGAATAAAATGTTTTAAAAAACGACGCTTTCTGACCTCCCTCAGGTATTCAATTCTGCCAAAGATACTTTACCAATTTACGTGGCCAGTCTCAAAAGTTCATGCAGTGATCCGTGAATGTTGGGACACTTAAACAAGAAAGAAAACACGGTTGACCACAGATGAAGCAGCGGCAGCAAGAGCATAAAAGGTAAAAAACCAAGCAAAGAAAACCAAGAGAAAAAGAAACAAAAAAAAACAAATTAACTAACAAACAAGCAGTTTAAGGTCTTCATGTCATAAGTGCGAAAGGTAATCAGTTTTACTACAAATCCAAGTTATTTTTAAAAAAGATTGAAAGCGTTCAGCGTATTTAGATAAAAGGCTTACTCCTTACACCAAATTCCGTCAGATGATTTCTGAATTGGTAAGGCCGCCACACATTACGAAAGTTACATTGATAAATGTCATTTACAAAAGCAGTCCAACGACGGCGTTTCCTTGAGACAACATGCTGTGATAACTTGCGACACCTTAGCCTTAAACGCAGCCCTATATGGAGCATATTATTTTCTCCAGATACTGACTTTTTTTCGCACCTGAGCATATGAACATGGTATGTTGCAAAAGTTTATGATGTGAGTCACCAAAGAAGTGAGCTATGAATGCATGAAAATTAGTGTTCGTCCAAGAGACGCTCGATGAACAGACCGAACACAGTATCGCTACCAAATGTTTTGTGCAACTGGCAAATATCTAACGTTTCTGAGGTCCATCTTCACCGGATTTTGTTAAATAACCGAGGTTACCACTAATGAAAAAGGTGCCGAAACTGCGGACTCCTGAGTAAAAGCTGCGACGAAAAGAATTTATTGCAAAACTTCAGACCAGAGCGATAAATTCTTGAATAAGGTTGTCATATGCGACTAAACTTAAATTTATGAACATCGAGCTGAACTCGAAGAGCAAGGCGCGTATAAAGAGGTGAGCCAAAGCCAATAGAAAGTGCGAAAGAAAGCAAAAATCAAAGTGCGTTAATCGTATTTTTTTACTGCCATGGGAATTGTTCAGCATCATTCTGTATCTCAAGGTCAAACTGCCAACCAGCTTTCTACTTGGAGGTCCTAAAGCTTCTCAGATATCACGTGCGCCGCGTACGACCAAACTTGTCGAAAGAGGGGCGCTAGATAATCCATCACGTTAATATAGCCCTGCGCACTCTGCATTGATCGCGTCTGAGTTTTGGGCTCACTGTTCCATCACTGTGTTTTAACGCACCCCTTGCTTGCCGGATTTAGCCCCCTGCGTCGTTCTCCCTTTATTTTTTTATCCCTAGATGCAAAATGATGCTCTGGAGTCATCATTGCTGGGTTGTCACGAAAATTTAAAAGCACACAACCCTGCTGCGGGTGCGCGTAGAACAAGAGAGCTTCAAAGAGACATTCCAGGAAAGCAAGAACAACAACAACAACAACAACAACAACAACAACAACAACAATAATAATGATAATAATAATAATAATAATAATAATAATAATAATAATAATATTCTTACGCGCTATTTCCACGCACTGAAGCAAGCAGCCTGCCGAGCACGGACGACTTGGTTGCTGGGCACTGAAACTGCAAGAATACAGCTTTCACGTCACTTACAAGTCTGTCAGACTGCACTAGGATGCGGACTGCCTCTCCCGTCATCCAGTGGATGCTCCCGATTTGTCAGCGCACGATTCGGACGCCTGTGTCTTCGCGATATCCCATTTATCGGACATGCGCAGCGAGCAGCTGAGCGATGCCAATTTGCGGTCAATTATCCACCGTCTACGCTCTCATCACTCTGTGCCATCCCTAAAATTATTCGTGCTTCGTGATGGCATCTTATACCGACGCAACACCAGCTCCGATTGCCTAGACCTTCTACTGGTTGTTCCCAAAGCACTCCGTTCCACTGTCCTCGAACAAGCTTCATGACGCCCCAACCGCTGGACATCTCGGAGCAACTCGCACATACGGTCGCGTTCGGCGTCGGTTCTTCTGGCCAGGCCCCCACCGCTCTGTGCGCCGATACGTTGCTGCTTGTGAGTCCTGCCAGTGCCACAAGCATCCATCCTTGTCGACATCCGGTCCTCGACCCGCCGTGGTTTCTTAGTGGCTATGGTGTTAGGTCGCGTGATCGAATCCCGGCCACGGCAGCCGCATTTCGATGGGGACGAAATGCAAAAAAACACCCGTGTACTTAGATTTAGCTTCACGTTAAAGAACCCCAGGTGGTCCAAATTAATCCGGAGTCCCCCACTACAGCTATGTCCAAACGGCGCTGCTCGCGCGGTTTGGCCTAGTTTAATGAGCTCCGAAAGCGCTTTTGCATCTTCTGTGATAATGGGGCCAAAGCTTCGTGTCGTCCACCCAGCAACCGTATACGACATCTCCCGAAAGAGATGTTTGCTAAGCAACACCGGCGTCATACACATCCATTGTAACACGGAGGCAACCGAGGCAGTTGACGCAAGCATTGTACGCGTCACCACGTGATCAAACATGGCAGCGCCCACGGGATTACCGCGAAAAGGGTCAATTGTGCCTCGGTAAGGCCAAATCAACGCCCTCGCTCGCCCGAGAGTTCATAACTCGAAGGACCACTCAGCGGCGTTGAAGTGGACAATAATGCTTTCGCATTCACAACTCATATAAAGTGCTTAGGTGTACTCGGAATTTTGTTGTGGGCTATTTCGAAACGGCGTCTTGCGAGAAAGTATAATTTTTTAAGATGGTTGCTAGAATGAACAAAACCAAATGCCTTTCCGTGAACAGAGTGATACTTCTTTATTACTTTAGGTGACTATTCACTTAATATAATTGAGTTATGCACAACAAAATGTCGGAAGTTTCAACCACTATTTTATCAAAAAATTTACACGTAAGACAGAACAATTTATTTTAAAAATATGAACTCGGCAAATAGAACACTGGTATGAAAGCGGACAAGGTTTCCCTGCCAAGAGCTTCTTTCAGTTACAGTTGCACTTGAGTTAATTGAATTAATAGATTTTACGTGCCAAAACCACCAGGACCACACCATTAATAATTATATTCTCTTTTTTGTATTTTAAACCAATTTTATTTTCTCGTATAAGTGAAATAGAGTGGTCGGAAGCGCAGTGATTCCAACATCTCTGGTTAAACACCATTTCACCCTACCTACCAACAAGAAAACGTAGTCCCGCTTTACTGGCTGCCTAATGTAAGCTACGTTGTACTTTTCGTAGGTGCGAACGCACAAGAAAGTAAACTACATAGATAATAGGGCTTTTCTTAGATTTTTTTTTGTGTCGACGCCAGGTGGCGTCATGGCGCAAAAGCACCTATCTCCTCGCTTTCCACACGGTTCCAGACGCGTTCCACTACTTGGGCTCAAAGCCGTCTCCTTAGCTGTCTACGTAGGCTGTCTCCGATGCTGACCAGGATTGGAACACCTTATGTTGTTTGTTTAGCGTCCAGAAATTGCCCAGTCAATTTTGAGGGACTTCGTATTGAGGGGCACCACAGTAATTCTGATCGCCTGGTGTTTTTCGAAGTGCGCCAAGAGCAGAACGAAAGAGCATTTTTGCAATCCACTTGCATCAGCATGTGGCCACCGCGGCCAGAAGTTGAACCCACGACCTCGTTCTTAGCGGTAGAGCGCCACAGGAACTGAGCCAACGTGTCGCGGCAGGTGACGCCGGCCGATAAACAATTGTTGTAACGTAGGTGAAACTTTGTCAAGAAGAAAACAATCATAGATCACAGCTGATGGCTACTGTTTAGGCTAAACAAGTGTCCGGACAAGTAGGAGGATATTTAAAATGTGCGGCAGGAACTATGTGGCATGGACAGCTACGGGAATGTGCACCATCTGAAACACTTTCTTCGCTTCAAGAGAAAAGAGCGAGAAAACATGTCTAATAAACATCTAGAGATGATATACAGGCCAATCTCGCTTCTAGCACATGCGATGGGATGGGGGATGGAGTGTGAAGGGAAGGCTGGGTTTTGCAGGTGTTATTCCAGGGCCTGGCTGAATACGAAGCCGAAGGATAAAGGGTGTTTGTGTGTGTGTGCGCTGAAAACTCTGTTCAGAGCCCCAAAGATTGATTCAAAAGAGAAAACATATGAGGCAATGATGGAAAGTGGTTGTCCTTGCGTCGCTTGCAACCATGCTCTATATTATGGAAGTATACATAGCAAAGCAGTGAATGAAATATAAAAACATAATATATCACCAGATAGCCCTATTCTTTCTGAGAAACCGATTCGGGTTACCTTTGTTTCTTCTTGCAACTGTTTGTTGCGTGTAACTTTTTCCTTTCAAGATGTACACATGAGTGTCACTTCTCCTTCACTATAGCCGCTTTAAGAGAGCTCCTTATGATAGCTAGGTCAATTTGTTTCGGTATTCTCTTGCCTATCAGTCAGGTACGGACTAACTTCATTTATTCTTCAGTCTACATGCAGCACGTTGCATTTAAAGAGAACCCTCCTACAATTGTATCTTGACGTCGGCTGACAGGCTTATTAGTAGCCTATTGAGAGCTCGGTGTTGCAACGCACGTAACAGCGGTTGTCATTATATTGCAGGAGTTGGCAGGGCGTATAACCCGTTTTCACCGCATGCAGCAACAAAGAACACCGGTGCGTAATTTGAGCATGGGATTGTTGTACGAAAGCTAGCCACATTTCTTTTTGTCCTCGGAACAGCCTTATCCTTTGGAAACTTTGAGAATCAGTTCTCAATGCGCAGTCGTCGGCGAGGAAGCGAAATTGTCCCAAACGTAAGCGCGGTTGGATAAATTTTATCTGTCATACAACACATCCTTATGTGGAGTATTTTAAATTTTGAAGCATCTTGCCAATTTCTTTCAATTCAGTATTTTCTGTTCACAGGTGACACGTTTTGTTGATAAGAGCTTTTGATTGGCAGTAGAGACGCCTTTCATTGTTACGGGTTGAACACTGACATTGCAAAGTCGCAGCGACAAGTTTACGCAAGCGGAAAGATATTCATTTAACGTTCAGCTGAAATCCACACGTCGTACTGGAAGAAAGCCAGCCTAGTGAGTTCCCATGTTCAAACGTGCTTCTTTGTCTCTGCAGGCTTCCGGTCTCTTTTCTTTCAGCTTTGTTGGCGTTCCCTGACTCTTTCTATACTTGTATCCAAAGGAAGTGTCCAAACTTTACTCCGCCGTTGTCGTGGAATAGGTTTGACGTGCAGAAGATAAGCAAACAAAACGTATCACCAGACAGCCCGATTGAGTCATTCCGTGGCAGGAGAACAATCCGATCCCTACCACTTCGAATGGCTTTCTTTCTTTCTTTTTTTTTTTTGCTTTTCTCCGTTTACACATCTGGCATATGCAACAAGCTGTCCAAACTATAGGCCCCGTGGAGAGGTGCGCTCTGACAGCACCCGGAGTTCTGTTTCGATATCGCTCCATTACCCGCGCTGTCTCAGTTCTGAAGATGAACGAGGGAAAGTGGCGAAACAAAAAACGGATGAAACGTGCAGTTCTGGTTGCGTCACGAATAGCCTCAAAGGCCGAGTAAGTGATGCGATCGATTCGCAGCAGAGGCAGTCGGGAACGACAGGACGTGCATGCGTCAGCCATCCACACGCGCCTGAGTTCGCTACGCTTTCTCGTGAGCGCTCGTCCGCAGAGCCGTTTTCTATATAAGGACCCCAACCAGCCAGTCTTTCCCTTGATCCCCCCTACCACACTCCCCTACTACTTACCAGTAAATGAGGAAAGGAACGTGCAATAAAAAAGACTTGGTTGGCAGAGGCGAGCCGAGGCAACTACAGGTCGAAGGCACGTTGCCAACAAGCCGGCGCCTCCTTGTCGTAAATTGGCGGTGGCCTATGCGATGGGCACTTCAGATATCTCCCACGTTTGCGGTTTCCATGCGCTTTGTGATATAAGTAATTCAGATTAAGTTTCAAGATTAAGTTTCAAGTTAAGACAACGCATGCCAAAGTAAATCACTATTGTTTATTATTACACATCATGTGGGATGCCAAATATCAGTGCGGAAGCTGCAAATCGCACTGTACAACTGGGGTCAGTCAACAACCGCCGCCTTTTGGAAGCCAGATTCCCGCTATCCGTTATGAATGCTGTAGTCGGGACATTTACTGCAAAAAGTAAAACACGAAGGGCAAAAGCAGAGGCCCAACGTCCTTAGTAGAGGCCGGAGGTGACACCTTATGCACACAAAGTGCGCATAAGGTGTAACCCTTATGCGCACTTTCAAACACGGTTGCTATATGTCATGATGTGCCTCTAGTTCTCCTTTCTACCCCCAACAAGCTTTCTAAGCTGTGCCCTTGAATTTGGTGCGAAAGAAGACGCGGTTGCCGCATAAAGCATACGAAGCCCTTCGTTAAGTGCTCCAGAAATGTGGTTTATGCCATCTCTCTTTCTTGCGGCAAAGTTCACATCGGCCAAGCCGAGCGTTGCTCGAACGACCGCTTAAAGGGGCCCAGAACCACGTTTCATCGAAGTGGAGACATTTGGAGACATTTAAAGTGGAAATAGGCTATTTCAGAAATACTTCGCCGCAAAAAGTATTCATGCGTTCAGGGGCGCTATAAGGTAAAATGATTCCGAACTGTTTTGATTCCAATTTCTGCAATCAGCCTCCACGATTGGTCAAAACATTTTCGGGCCACTCCCAACTTCGCCTGTCTGTCACGCAAAGTCACGAAAACCACGATAGCTCCCCAGCTGATATAACCTGTACACACTGATTATGCATGATTAAACCGCACAAATAAAAGAATCATTCCTGATTCGACGCCTTTTCACCATGAGCCCTCTACTATTGGTCAAACTTGAAACTGTAGCGCGCACACAAGAAACGAGCGCTGCAGTTTCAAGATGAATAGTTACCAACTCGCCCAACTTTCAGTACTTTTACTATTGGTCCAATGTTTTCTGGCTACACCCACTTCGCTTGTCTGTCATGCGACCTTACAAAACCGCGAAAACTCAACACGTCGAAGTGACGTGTACGTGAAAAAAAAATCATTAATATGCTGAACAAAACTGAAAATTTTTCTGAATAGCCACAGACTGCCCCGTTCCGAAAGGAATAGAAGATGGCTGCCCGCCGATAGCTCAGGCCCTCGCTACACGCACCTGCCGGTGAGCATGTATTTATTCGCGCATGATAAACCTTTTTGCCTGGCAGTAAAACGTTATCGAGCCCTTTCGGCATGCACACGACATTGGTGTGCCAACTCTTCCTTGCTGAGGATCCGTTTTAGTGGCATTCTTATCATTCCGTTGCACGCCGCCGCGATTTTCGACCAGCCACAGCAAGATAAGTAAGGCGAAGCGGACCAATCGGAGAAGCGGGCACCACCCTCTTCATGCGGTTATCTATTTTCACTGTGCTGGCTCGGCCCCATCGATAGAGCTAGAGCACTAGAGGCGAGTAGCACTAGAGCGTGCTACTCGCCTCTTGTCAGCCAATTGGATAAGAAAAACCGCTGAGTGTAGACAATGTTATTGGTTTTAAAAGCGAACAAAGGTGACCTCCTAGTAAACGAGGAGAGGGTTTGATTGGGTGGTTCAGACAACGCTGCGGGTCACCGCCAGATGCTTGCGTCGGTGGTTACGTAAATTTGACGTCAGAAGTTTGGAATCAAAAAAGTCTGGAATCATTTTACGTTATAGCGACCCTGCAGCAATGTAGTTATTGGCAATCACACACGGCATCCGCTGTGCAGCCGTTTTATCTTCAAAGCCTTGCACAGCGAAGGCTATACGGAGAAGTATGGCGTGGCCACAACGCTCCGCCTTCGAAATTCCACCGTGGCGTGCAGTTGAAATTTCATTTTGGGTGTTAACTTGGACGCCACGATTTCGGATGTTGGTACCTACGTCACGCTAAACGTAAGTCAAACGCGGTTGTCCTCAGCGAGCCGCAGTGCGCTTAGCCAGTGGATTCATGGCGGAACCGGTCACGCGGCGGCTGCGACGTAGTCGACCTCAGCGACCAATAGCAGCCGCTTATTCGAATGTGCTTTATTACGAAATAAAGCACACAGAAAAGAGTGAGGATCGTGGCTTCTGTTTAAACGAGAGCGTTTGAGAGAAAGGTGACTTCACGCTGCGTTTGCGAGCTCCACGCACCGCGTACGGCAGAAAAACTTGGCTGAGATGTTCGCAGCAGCGTTTGCTAGCCGCGGACTATGTTATTTCACCAACCCCGAGGGGTGGTTCAGGGCCCCTTTAAGGCATCATATGCAAAAAAGTCAGCAAGAAAGAGGCTATGGATGCACACATGGTGGCCCACGTTACTGCGTGTAGCTGTGAGGCTCGTTTCTCGGAGACCATACAATTCTGGGCAAGAGCGGCCACGCGGCTGCTGGAGATGCATCAAAAGCCTTTTTAGGGGCGAAGCTCCTTATAGCGGCACCCGTTCGTCCCCGTCGTAGTAGGTAGCCACGTCTAGTTTTATGAATTGCTCAATAGATGGCGTTGTGTGTCCGTATATGTATGTATACCCATATATACATATATATGTATACGTATAGTATAACCGGAAGCCGACTTCCGCTTCCGGTTCCACTTAAGGTTCCGCTTCCGTTTCCACTTCCGGTTCCGGAAGCCAGCTTCCGGCTTCCGGAGAACGCTTCCGGCGTTTTATGAAAAAAAAATTCCGAAAGTTGTGTCCGTAGCGCGGAATCGAACCAGGGACCCCTCGCTTCCGATCGCGCGGCGCTAACCACTACGCCACGAAGCGCACGTAGACACACGCACCACCACGATGGCAATAAATACCCAACATTAACGAAAGGCCGCGTTTCTAGCGCGTTTCTAACGCGTTTGTGCTAGCGCGTTACGGCACGTGTAAGAAGCTGGTGTAAGACGCTGTGGCCTCTCCGCTTTACCTTCAACGCGTTTCGAACGCGGTGCCCAAGGCGGTGGCAAGTCAAGTTCAAGTCGAGGAGCGTTTATGAATACGGGGGGTATACTCTCTCAGCAGTCATGTGATGGCGTCGGCAAACGCGGTGCACGTTCCGGCATGTGTAAATGGCTGCGTAAGACGCTGTGGCCGCTCCCCCTTACTAGAGAGTACTGCACGTTTCTAACGCGTTTGTGCTAGCGTCCCCTTAAGCGGGAGATCCGATGATTCCCTCCGGAGCTTCGCCCACTCATCATCATTCACCCCGTAGATATGCTGTGATTTTTTTATCGGAATGAGCAGAGATTGCTATGTAAGTGAGCCGCCAGTTGCACCGCTTAACTGAGAGCCGTCGTCATCAGCAATACGAATGACCCAAGTTGTTGCCAAAGAGGTTCTTTGCAGAGCAGCAGATAACCAGTGGAACTTACCGGGCACCCAAATTGGCGTGAACGAGGTTCACTAAAGAGCGGCAAAGACCCAGTGTCACAGAACCAGTGTCACAGACCCAGTGACCGAAGTCGGTTGTACGGTTCGTTTCGAACCCTGTTGCCTCAGCTAAGCAGCCAGATGCTCTACCCATTAGACCATGGACTATCCAGCGGGCAAACGTGGCAAACAGTATGGTTACATACAGAAATTATTTACCCGCGGAAAGTTCTCGAAATATCCTGACTAGCGACTATCGTGACGTATATGTTGTTTGCACATTTTGAGGAGGATGCCTAACTTTGAAGGTATGGTTTGCCTTCCTATATTTTTCGCCTTTGTTAGTGGTTTGATTTATGAATCAAAATAAGCCTAATAGTAATTCTTCAGCCAATGGCGGAATTGCATGCAAGGGAAGTCGCCTAGGCACAGGAAGACGGAGACAAAATGACCAATAGTGGTCAAACAAAACAAG
Organism: Dermacentor silvarum; assembly: GCF_013339745.2. Lineage (NCBI taxonomy): Eukaryota > Metazoa > Arthropoda > Arachnida > Ixodida > Ixodidae > Dermacentor > Dermacentor silvarum. The sequence continues at coordinate 81,351,901 of NC_051155.1, read as the reverse complement.
TATCAGTCGGGATGCCGCATGCTTCTACAATGGTACTTGTCTCCGTCAGCGGACTTGCCCTCTCACGAAGACGAGTTCCATTGCAAAGCTAATACTTCGCTTGTTCTGCCACTGTTGGTGGCAGGAGGAGCCATTCAAGAATAATTCGTCTTCGTGTGGCAGCGAGTATGTTGGGAACCCTGCGGCAATAGCTAAGTGGCTATCTAACGCTTCCGAGCACGAGGTCGCGATTTCGATCCCGGCCGTTGCGGCCGCATTCTGATGAGAGCGTACCGTAAAAAAATGGCTGAGGTTTAACTCTTCAAAACCTAGTTATCACGAGCGAAAGCCTGTTGGCCTTGGTTTTGCGAAGAGAATGCACACAGTGTTTCATTGATGCACGCTTCCGCGTAGTTAAGTTTCTCTATAACGTGCTAATGTGGCCTCCCTTTGCTCCGATGTTTCAGCAGCCAACATTGCCTTTGCTTGAGATTTCGCTGCCCACCGTCTATCGTTATCTACTGTATGCTTGGATTCAGCCTGTAGCTTGCGCTGAAGCGCAAGCACAGGCGGCCCAGGCGGTGTGCCATCTATGGTGAGACTGAGCGACCATGATGCGGCGAAGCAGCCGTTAAACCCTCGCCTAGTCACATGGTACCGCAGCGGCGAGGCTCCGAGCGAGCGCAGCTCCAATGTTTGTCCGCAGCGGATCACGTGCCGCGACGTCACACCTGCTACACTTGCGCTCCGGCGGCTCAAGGTCATTGCGACGCGATGAATGACCTTACGAGACGTGGCGTAGTAGAGCTTTCACTCAGAAACGCTCGTGTACGGTAAATGGGTGCACACTAAGCAATTGCCTCACTGTACTGAAGAGTTGTCTCACTGTACTAAATTATTGTCGCAGTTATTTGAGGTTTTTCGTGTTCAACGATACCTGAAAAGATTGTGGAGAGCGGTGTTATTGAAAAGACCCTCCGTTCAGTGGGCAACCCTCAATGTCTTGAAGCGCTTGCGCATTTGCAATAATCAGTGTTCATTCGGACTCTGTTCGTTGGTCGCTAAATACTTTTATGCAAGGCAGTCTTCCTGCTCGCTTGTTCCGTGCTTTTGTATTCACATATTAGGGCACGCAAGTAGAACAGGCACCGAACCGCACAGACCATCAATAGCCAGACAACGCCAATCGGAGTTGGCGCGCTGCCATCTGAATCGACATCGAGAGAAACAGAGTGCTCCCATTCGCGCCCTGGCATTTGGCATCGTAAATATCGAGCTCTGAAGTTATAAAACACCAAAATGCCAACTTTTGCGAGAGGTGCCGATTTCCATCTACGACGCTGGATCGTATTGACAAGTGTATAACTGCACAAAATGCTCGTGCGCTTCCAACTTCATTTTCAAATGTCTCTTTTTTTACGTTTTACGATGTAACAGCTACCTGAATGCGTTTTTCACAGTTTTCTTTCAATACGCGATCATTGATGATCGATCTTGCTCGCTGCTTCAGAAAGGAGGCAACTTCAGTGAACCATGGCAAGAATAAATTTTTTATTATATCATACTATTGTCGCCCAGACTGAAGCCATCTCCCAACGAACTCCGTATTTTGAGCGACTGCGTGATCGAAATTCCTAATACCTCCAGGTTGTCGAACAACGTTTTCAGCACCGGAGCTGCATTTGCCTTATAGCATGCAGCGACACCTTGATGCCTTTGTCCGATAGTGCCTAAAAGCATTTTACTTATGGATGGAAGCGTTCAGTCATTGATTAGGCAAACTGAGCTGCGCACAGAAGAAACAACGCGATTCTACGCAGAACTGAGAAATTGATGACATGTGCAGCGGCGCGATTTGAAGAGAACTCAAAAGTCAATGTCAAATTGCCGTGCAAGATAGCGCGACTTCAGTAGAAGGCGTAGCTGGGGGATATGTGCAAGCACATACGGTAAAGGTGAGCGCACAGCGAGTCATCCTTGATCGAACTAAACAATTTTGCTTTATACTTGTGGTTGTAGGCGGATAGAGATTACCGTCATGGAGCTTCGTAAGATGTGCGTTGGTGGACGCGAGACGGTGTGTCGCATTGAAAACGGCACCAATGTTTTGACGCCGTTATTTTATCGGTATAGAGTCAGTAAACAAAACAAAAGAGAAAAGAGAAATACAGCATTGCTGGTAAGAGACAGAGGGAGAAAGGGAAAGAAAGACAAGGAGGTTACCCAGTGTAAATACCGGCTAGCTACCCTGTACTGGGGAAAGGGGTAAAGGGAATAAAAGGTGATAGAAGAAACAGAAAAACAAATTGAAGAAAATTCGCGCAATAACGCGACCCTACGCACTACAACGTTCAAAGCCGGTCGCACAATTCACAAGCCCTTAAAAACTTCAGCAGAGCCCTTAAGGCTGTGAGTGCCGAAGCCCGTCTATAGACCAGTGTCCTAAAACTTTTTCCTCTGTGAGGGGGCGATTGCCCAGTTTTTCAAGCGCCGTCGCGCTTGAAAAACTGGACAATCAAGCGCAGTCGCGCTTGAACAACTCTTGCCACATTGTAGCGGGGACAATCACAGAGGAGGTGCTTGATTGTCTCCTCGCAGCCACAGTTGTCGTAAGCAGGGCTGTCAGCCATTCCAGTGCGGAAGGAATAGGCGTTTGTGAATGCCACACCGAACCACAGGCGGCACAGAAGTGTTGCTTCCGTTCGTGGTAACCCTGGTGGAAGACGGAGTTGCAGACGTGGATCCAATCTGTGGAGGCGTGCGTTGCTGAAATCACTGGTGTTCCACAGGGTCTTACATAAGTGGGTGATATTGATACACCTTATCACAAAATGATACACACTTTTACAATTAGTACAATTATAATCTGGTTACATGTAGGTTCCTGCTAGTAAGAGGAACACTTCTGCTTAAAGTTGCCTTTTAATACATGTACTCTATTTACCAGATGGGGTCATAGCGCTAGAATACACGGACAAGAACGAGACAACAGGTCGTGTATCTAATCAACTAGCCCACTATTCACTCTACTCAACATTGTACCGCTGCATCACGAGGTTTTCGCGTGTATAGACTGACTTTTAAAAGCAGTAGATCGAACAGTCAACCACAAATCAAAATTAGCTTGCTCAAGTCAGAACGCGTCTTCCTGAACGCGCCAAGTGACTTATTCTTATTGATTGCTATTGAGTGAATGTTTTCTTCGTATGGGCGTTACGGAAGCTATAAGAAGGGGCACTGAAAGACAGCGACTGCGAGAAGCAGCTGTGAAAGGTTATTGCTATGGACGGGTGTGCTGTTCCAAAGAAGCCCTTTTAGAAGCAGCGCTATGCAGTTTCCTTCAGCGTAGAATGTCCATAGATTGCCCGATGGCATTCCTGCGCGCATTTTTCTCGTTATGACCATTCTCATGTGCAGCGCGCCAGAGTAGAAGCGCTTGCGCCTGCAACTGAGAGTCTATATAGACTTCGCATGCCTATAGCATACTGTATCGGATGATGTTTACGCCACGCAAAAGAGAAGTAGTTTAACGTTAAGTATTATATTTTCAAGTTTTCTTGACTTTTATTGTCCACGCAAGGCTGGCTACAACGCGCATTTGATCTGATTTATGATTGGTTTCTTTCATATCTTAATTATTATTTTTCTTACTGTATTGCTACTATGTTGTTGCCCCCCCCCCCCCCGAGATATTGTTCGATGAATAGTAATAATAAAAAAAATAATAATATTAGTAACAACAACAACAACAACAATAATAATAATAATAATAATAGTAAAGATATTATTAATCATTAATATCTCAATATCAATAATCAATAATCTCTTAGTAATAACCTCACACTAGGAGGAATCATCGAAGCCCGTTGATTTCTTTTTCCAAGTGCTTCAATGGACATTTTAATTACGCGTCCTTTCTCCGCCCATGTATCAGGAGTAATGATTTTTACAGTTCTTTTTTCGTTTTTTTTTTCGTGAACAGCTTCTCTCAACAGTGCCCATTTCTTATTCCGTTTCCGTTCCGCAGAACATGTTCTTACTGCGTATGGAGCTTCGTTGTTCAGCGAGCATCGTTGTATTGTCGGCTTCGTTTAGAAGACTGCTTCGCAGAAAATATACCGATTTGGTGTGAATCAGCTGAGTAACTTTTTCGTTCAATGGGTCCAGACTCGCGAAGCACCTTTAGCTCGTAGCGTCGTCTTTCCCCATTGCGTGGTCCTTCCTGTTAAATGCAAGTTCGCTCAAACCACGCTGGAGAAGATTGCAGTTCAGGCGTGGAAACAGGCAGCGTTACAGCAACATTTTTTTTGTTTATAATTGGTGTTTATAGTGCACAAAAAAAGAAGAAACATGCGACATGGATCTTTCTTGTTCTCAACACGTCAAATGCAACCCCCTCCCCCCGCATACTCGGCTTCTATCGCACCGTTTGCCTACCTATATCGAGGCCCTGTACACCGTACGCCAATATCACTGTACAGCTCCAAGGCTTTTGGCCATCAGATGTTACAGCAGTTAGATGACCACCGTTACCTTTGGGGGGTATGCACGAACCCAAGGTACACTTCACTATGCCCGGCTTTAAAGGAAAAGCTGAGGTACCGTTAGCCATATTAAAGCAATCCATGGGCACGCTGCAATTTTTATACGAGGATCACCGCACCCGACTTCATGTTTATACCGACGGTTCTGTCACATCTAGTAGTTCGGCAGGAACAGCTGTCATACAAGCAAAATATATTAAATCAAGATCAAGACATCCTGTCGGATGAGTTATACAGGAGCGGAGCCTTCTGCGCTTGGAACGGCACTAGAGTTTATTCGTCAGGGCAACCTCATAGCTGGACCTTTCTTCTTGACTCGAATGCAGCCCTCCAAAGCGTACTAAGTTGAATGCGCAGCCGTTCTCATGAACAACTTGTATCAGAGTTCTATCAGCGATGTCATTTACATCATGGAGTAGCATAACAAGGATAGGATATACCTTATCAACAATTCCCGGCACAGTGTGGTGTCAGTGGAAACGATCGCGCCGACAAATCAACCCATTTTGCGCACAAAAGTGGCAGGTTTGTGTTACTTCTACACGCAAGAACTGACGCAGCAGCTACACTTCGTGATATGCCACATGATAGCACGTTGGTCTTGTGAAAGTTAATGAGTTGTACAAAAGTTGCTCACATTTTGTGGCTCCTGGGTTGAAGATCTATCTACCGCCTGGGATACGAAGGTGTGAAGAAACTTTGTTGCACCGCCTGTGGCTTCATGTCGCGTTGACCAACTCATACTCGTTCATAATTGAACGGGCCGACACATCTGTCATCTTTTGTCACATCTGTGCATCTGCCTAGGTTATAGCACGGAGAGATAGGTGGTACGTACCACGTTAATGACACTGGACAGCCGGTCACTGTAAGAGCCAAAAATTACACCATCTTCCCGTAGGGGAACCCTGAGTAGTATGCGAAGCAGCCATGGTGTCGACTTAAGGTAGTTTTATCAGCTGTATAAACTTAGACATGCAGCAGCACCAGCAACGCGCAGAACTGTTGTCGACGCCATCGGCGTTTTCCCCGCGTTCGCACCGAACGCGCGCGGCGTTGGTGACTGTTACCGGTGCCTCTGGGGCGCCTACCGTCGCGCCTCTAACCTCAGCTGCTTCGCATTATCGCGTGCGGAGCCGCAGGTGTTGCCATTCGTTGCGCAATCCGGAGGGGATAGGAGCGTCGGAGAGGAGAGGAGGAATGCCGAGAGGAGAGGAGACAAGGAGAGGAGGGTGTGGAGGGAGGAGAGGAGATGAGACAAGGAGGGGAGAGGAGGGGAGGACGATGCGCATGCGCAGTAGGGGTGTGGACGACGCACGGCGGAGGCAGGGAGGGAGGGAGTGACATAGCCCCGACCATAAGCTGCTTCGCATCTAAAATATACTTGGACAGTTGTTACAAGGGACATGTGCGTTCAAGGCCGTCGGAACGCAGGTTCGCTTCCTGCGGTCTACGAATCTGCCACATCGACTATAATACTGACGTGTGCCACTTTAATTTTGGGCAGTGATTCCCGTTTCTGTACTCGCCTGTCTCTTTTCCTCTCTTTAAATCCAATTTCCATTTTCCACGGACCAGGGAAGCAAACCAGACCTTTTTCTGCTTAACTCCCTGCCTTTCCTTCACTCTCCTTCTTGATTTATCTCTCTCTCTCATTTACACTTTGCAAATTTGACCTCGCATCAATGGCTAACAGCACTGCGAAAATGTTCAAAGTACCTCCTGATCGTCTGCGCAGAATATACCATGACTCACATCAGGGTACGATGCACCGCTTTGTTTAGAAGTCATGTTCTGGTTGCGTAAGGGCGCCGTAATAAATGTTACGTGTGTAGTTTAAATAGAATCGTTAAATTAAATCGATTGAATAGTCTAAATTGAATAATACGGTCAAATGTTTCATTTTGCATTTTTGAGACAGCTGTTGATTCAGTGCTTTATTCAGGAGGACGGCGTGCTGAAAACGACGACACCGGTGGTGATGATGATGCGTACGTGCTCACGACTACGATGAAGACGAATACAATGGTCACACAATTAAACTTCAAATATTTGAACTGAATACAAATCGCTGGGATAGACGCGTCGTTTAAAGAGTGAATGATATATTTCACTAATTTATTTATTTTATTTATTTAAAAAAATACTGCGGACAAGAAGTCCAAGCAGGGTGAGCAGAATACACAAGGCTAATTACACAAAAGAACCGGATGAAACAAGTTTGTAACACGCTTTTCACACATGCAACTCTATTACACAAAATAACACCATTAAAGACACAAGTGGTATACAGGTCACGGCCGCTGGGGAAATTTTTGAGTTAGCTTATTCCAGTCAGGTATTGCTTGTGGAAAAAAATTATACCGAAAAGTGTCAGTCCTTGCGAAAATTTTTGTTAGAGAATGAGAGTACTGGTGTCGAGTGGGTCTGCTTATCAAGGGGGATACGTATGTTGCCGTGTCTAAGGCTAGCCTATGAATAATCAAGTTTGAAAGAAACTCTAGTCGACTTTTCTTTCTTCGAATTTGTAAAAGTTGAATGCCGTTTGCGGTTAGTAATACAGTGGGGGAGTCAGTAGTCCCGAATTTACTGTAAATAAATCCGGACTGCTTTTCTTTGAATTCTTTCAGGGTTCTTAATGTTAATTTTTGTGTGAGGGTCCCAAACTAGGGAAGTGTACTCAAGTATTGGCCTAATTAAGGAAAAGTAAGAGAGTAGTTTAACACCACTCCAAATTGTAAGTGTAGTCTAGGGGGACTTTCTTGGACGTTATGCGGAGATAGACACATTTAGTGTCATTAAGAAGCATTCCCCATTGCTCACACCATTTTATCACATTGCCTAAGTAAGAGTTAAGGTTACATTGGTCACTAATTCAATTGCCCAATAGAATCATTGCATTTGTTGCAAGAAATAATAGCACCAAACTTAGTTTTCATAGAATTTGCTTAAAGATTGTAACTTTATGCAGCAGCCAATATTTGCGTTCACCATTGTAATAGTGCTGCTTAATTTAGTACGTACGAAAATTGTAGGAGCATTAGCTGTCAAACTTTGATTTTCCTTGAGCGCCAGGTGTCCAGCGAGTTTCCAGAAGGAGTATTTTCGCGTCAGCTATGTTAAAGCTTTCCTAAAATAACGGGAATCTCTCGCCCAGTCGTTTAAAGGAGCCAAAGCAGCTTTCTCGTTTTGAACGAAATAGAAGAAGAGGAAGGGATGTAATGTGAGATACTGTAAGCCTAGCTGCAAAACAATCGCAGTTATCACCTTCGTTATACCTTAAATGCCTCATGTTTGGAGATGGCTACCCAGTCAACTTCTTCAGACTGCTCATAATATGTCTGCTGAACAATCGCGGACGTGGACTGAGGGCGCCTTGAGTTTGTTATTTATTTCCCTTACAAAAAATTTTGTTGAGAATGCATTGAAATATCATTGGTCAATGTTGAGTATCTTATTGAGCATTCATTGGGAGTTTGTTGGGATATCATTGAGCAAAGTGTTGAGGGCTCTTGAATATTGGCCACTGAAGTTTTATTGAAACACAATTGGGCAAGTCAATGTTGAATAGTTGTTGAGTTTGTATTGAAAGCACACTGTGCTTATACATATCATTGTGTAATTTCTGTTGAATTTCTGTTGGGTTTCCACTGATGCAGTCTTGAAATGCTGTTGTGATTGTTCTGTTGACCATTTGTTGAGTGATTATTGACACAGCATTGAAAAGTACATTGTGCGCCTGTTGAGATGGCATTGATATTTCGAAAATTGCCACTGAAATATCATTGATATTTTGTTGGGCTTGTGGCATTTTAGTGCACTTAATTTTGAAATTGCTTTGCTATTTGCACTTGCATGCCCCGGTGCCTCTTCACATAACTTTCCCTAATCCGAACGGAAACAAAGGAGCGACTGACATATTTCATGTACCCTAATATGTAAGATAGCGTGCACATGACACATTATTACAGTATATAAGGCACAACTGTATGAAACCCGAAGACATACGCTAGTGCCTACAGTGCTATTAAGTGTAAGGGAGCAGAACTACAGCACACATGCTGAAAAAATGTTGCAAAAGCGTACACATGCCTAGTTAAACTCGCAACAATTTTTTCTGGAAGATATACAACACCACCTGCACTTACAGCATAAAAAAGCTTCCTGTGCCTGTACAGCACAGCACAAAGCAGGGTCATGAGAACTGAAAAGTAGAACTTAGTGGGTTTAAAACTATGATGATGATGGATGAAATTGATAAATTTTACAAAGTTATCACTCTTATTGGCTACCTAAGGGACTCCTTGAACTTGACCTACAAAGATGTACAGCAATGTTAAAAACAAACGGAAGATGGAAACCTATAGCCTTCTTGCAGGAATAAACAATGCAAATAGCCTTATGTGTCCCAATTTTACGAGCACTTTGGCAATTTGGTGTATGTACAGACTTGACAAACAGCAGCTCAAACAGAGATGCGAACGCTGAATTAAGACAAGAATACACATGAATGCTCACTCAAATTGAAGTTTATTACAGCAGAAAGAATTATATTTCACAATTACAGTAGAAAAAAAATATATTTTGTAAAAACAACAGTCAAGTGACTCAAAGGCAGACCTTAAGCATACCCTTGTAACTAACTTTGAACACATGAACTCTTGGCTTGCATGCATCAATACAAAAATGAAGACCACTGGATACCTTACAGTAAAATGCTTCACACACCCAATAAACACTCACAGAAGGGTTTACGGCTGCCTGTGAGTAGGCAAAATAACAAGTAAACTGGAAACAAATGACTTCATGTGTATATATACAAAACACCTGAATCGTGTTTTTCAGAGGTAAACTTCTAAAACATTTGTGCTGTAAAAGCAGCTTACCTCCCCCCCCCCCTGGCATAAGTCAAGAACTGCACAGTATTTCAAGACAGTAGAGGCTTGGGCTAGTCGGTGCATACTCGAGAGGGAAACAGCGCAAAAAACACAAGAAGACAAGAGGGACAAGAAGCGCTGGTGTGTGTCTCCCTTCTTGTCGTGTTTTTTCGCGCTGTTTCCCTCTCGAGTGTGAACAGTATTTAATTTCTTGTGTTACTTTTGGGTACGGAAGAGTTTACTGGTGGCATTTTCTAATTTAGTGAGCTCATCAGTGAATTTTTTTCTGAACTTGAACAAAGCTAACGAAATCATTTCTTTGGGCCTTTTTCACCCTACACAGCAACTAACTGGTACCTCGGTCAATAAAAAGCTAATGCAAGGCTAATACTTTCAACGATTTAATAAAGTGACATAAAATACACAGACAACTGGAGTGACACACAGCTAACGCAATTCCCAACAGTGAAATAAATGGTCACCTGCATCATCAAAGAGCCCAGAATGACTCATTATAAAGCATGAGAAAAGGTTTCAATAACTGTACAGCCAGATTGGAGAGCTAGTAAAAAACGCAAATAAATGCACATACAAAACACCATTTACCACCCTTGCGCACATAAATATATATAATTCCACCAGCATTTCGCTGCATAAAATATATAAAAGTTGCGACAAAGCAGTAACTGAAAGACGGAAGGAGCTGCACTACCCATGTTGAAAAAAAATATCGAAAGTGACATACATGCATAGACAGAAAACGTCTTTCCAAGCTATATATTACAAAAACTGTACAACAACGTTAAGAACAAACGAGATGAGAAGCTATACCATTCTTGCAGAAATGAATAGTGCAAATAACTTCATGTATCTCAATTTTACGGATACTTTGGTAATTTGGTGTGTGTACATACTTTACAAACAGCTCAAACAAAGATGAGAACGGTGAAATAAGGTAGGAACACACAATGATGCTGACTCAACTAGAAGTTTGTTCGTGACGACAAAGATATTAAGCACACTGGCCAACTTGACAAAGAAATAGCCATGCATGCGTGGCAGACAGCCCGGTGCAACAAAAAAAAAAGGAACGAAAGACGTGTTTTGTAGTATAAATATGCAGGTAAAAAAAACGGTGAAAGATGTCCTATAAGTGATACCACCAAACAAGGAGAGCTCTTTTAAAAATCCCAACTCTTTCCCATTAAGAGCAACAGATAGCTTATGCATTTGTCTTCTTTGCAATCAATAAATAAGGCTTCCATAATTTCTCTTGTGTTCTCGTCTTTGTGATGAAACAATTGTTCGTTCTACCCCTTACAGCAGAAAACACAATTTTGTTTAATCACAAAGGCCACGCATACATGGTTTCTTATCTTTGTCAAGTTCCAATGTGTTTACAACCTGTCTTCAAGAATAAACTTCTAGTTGAGTCGGCGCTTGTATGTGTTCCTACTTATTTCATTATCCTCGTCTGTGCTGCTGTTTCAAGTACGCATGTACCACTTGGTTAGGCTGATAAACATTCTCACAAGAAAAAGGAACTACCTCCACTCACAAGGTAGCCAATTCTTTACAACTAAAAGGCAGAACACATCGAAAGTAAGCCTTCACAGCGTCCATGAAAGTAAGTCTTCACAGCGTCACAGCGTACACCACAGGGCAGAATAAAAAATAGTTAAAAATCCCACTTGACGCAGAGTGGCAACAGAGATGCAAGCTTCCTGGTGAATCAGCCACAGATGAATGGATGTCTCTTGCGAGAAACGACGCCAAGCTGTTCTTGACGAACGACACGTTAGCATCTGGGCATTTGGTGCATGTGTAACCTGTAGAGAAGGGAATGTAGACAGAATTAGATAATGCAAATTAAAAATCTGTCACACAATATACATAACCACGCACTAAATATTAGTACACACTACACTGGCAATTAAAAATTTGCGTCTCTTTCAAGAGGGCCGTCGCGAAAATGATGAAATGGATTGTTACAGTAAATGTTACCAAAGATACGCACAGCGATGTTTGTTTCACAGCGGTGAAATATATTCCCGGCTCTCTCACAACACGAAAGACCATGCTATAGTACACAGCCGATACCAAGCAGCAGTCCGAATCTTCGGGAGCAGCAGGGCAGACCTAAAAATTCGCCGAGAGCGATGCGCGCGCGAGCGTGCTAGTGAGAACCGGCACCGCTTCTTTGAAGCTTAGTATCCGCTGCTGAGTGGCTAAGAACATTCCGCGCGATTTGTGTGCCGCGCGTTGCGTACGCGTCCTGTGCGCATTGCACGCTTGCGTCTGTGCAGTGAGCTATCTTCATGAACGTGCCATTCCTCGCCGCGCTAACGGTGCTCGAGTGCGGCGCTTAGCTTGAGGCGCCGATGAGCCGTCTGGCGTTCCTTTCGTTTCTGCAAGCAACGCACATTCGAGTCGGCCCAGCTCAAAGAGGTATCAGAGAACGGCGGCGCGCTTGAGTTATCGCCTATTAAAAGCGTGCAGTACGCCTTAAACGGCAACACGTCACGTTTGATAAATATGCTTACTGCGGTTGGGGTGGCGATGTGTGATAAGGCGGATAAGCCCGTCGGCGGCTTTGCCGACGTCGCCACCACGCCTCTGTTCATTTACGATGTGTATCCGTGTAATCCTCGAGCCGATGCAGGACTTATCGGTAGGCTGTTCTCCGCACATACCGAAAAGGCGAAATATATTTTGCAGCACACCGCGACATTAGCCACAACGCAAATAGAGGCGCAGTTAACGACTACGCGAGAAAATGTGCACACTAGCCTTAAGGTATACGATGAGCCACTACAGATTAAGAATATTTTTTTAATATCGCAGTGTCGCTCCAAAGGCGAAGCATCGATTGCGATAGCAAATTAGTAGATAATATTACGAACATTTCAATCGAAGCAGCGGCGGCAGCAAGCGCTAGCTTCGCACGCTATCGCTCCAGGGCATGCGGTTTGCCTGCAGAAAGTGAACGGTGTGCTTAACATCTCACGCTCATCCAAGTGAAAAAAAAAAAAAAACGCGGCTATGTGCTCAAGAAAACGAAATCACTTACCTGTGTGCAGAAATTAGGCTGCGGCTTTGTTCGCCTTCCTTCCATCATGAATTCTGCCGCGCAACTCATCAAAACTGCCAGGCTCGAACATCACCCGAAGACCAGTAGCTGCGTCAGCAAACGTCTTCAACGGATAAACATCCCACTTATCATCATAGAGCAATTTCACTAAAACTTGCGTCATGATGTCCAAAAACAAAAGAAAAATGCTTCCAACAAACCGCGCGCGGCACGAACCACCGCACAAGTTCAGACGAGTGACAGAGTCGAAAACCGGTCACAGCCTCAGTATCGTATGAAGTTAATAAAATCGTTCCTACCAAAAATAACCCCTAAAATCTATAAATAATGATTGATAATTTTTGTTTATAGAAAACTATAATAAATTTTGAAGGAAAACTTAATTTCTAGCGTAAAAAATAAATAATACGATTAACAAAATTGCGACTACGAAACTAACGGCACACTGGATATCGTTGCAAAAGACTGCTCACAATAAAGTCACGCACGCACACACGCACCCACTTAAACACTCATGCTCAAACACTAATTTGGCGTTCATTGCGCCACCTATAAGTAAAAGCTATGACTAATATCTTTATTTTTAAGAACAATAACTTGTTTAAGTAGTTTGCAGCATCTTTGCAGATGACGCGGTAAGAAGTAGGGTAAAACGTGGGCTTGTAACTGTTGTTTGATTTCTTTCATTTCTCTTTGGCCTTCGTTTGTTTCACTGAACATAGGAGAGCTGCAGGCTTGGGAGGCTTCCATGGCAAGAATTTTATCGCATGCTTCTGCAAGGCGAGTGCCGGGAGCAGCCGCTGAGACAGGGATTAGCTGCGTAATGTTGCGGCTGTTGCTGAATCCGAAACTCTTTCAACGCACTGTGCTCTCAAAGCGCGGTCGTTGTTTGATATCTAGTACCACGGCCGTTGGATAAAAAAATGTGTTATGCTTTCGAGACACAGGGTGTGGCACAGGAAATTCTAAGACCTCTGAAGTGTATGTTTACAGCCTGTGCGCGCTTGCATCCTACGGCTCGCACAGCGCGTCCGATGCTCAAAGGTAGCGTCGTCGCTTGTCGGCGCCTGCCTTATCGCCACCATCCGCGCTGCCGCCGTGTCTACTTTTGGGGAACTCCCCATGCACGCAGTCACCGTGTTTGCAAGTGAATTTCACATTCTTTTGCTCCCTAAAACGTGCACATTTTGGATCGCACCTATGGCTATGCCATATGTTGTATGTTAAAACGACGATGGCATTTGTACGCCGGCGAGCAAGTCACTCGTGGGCGATCATGAAGATGGTTCAACGTCGCAGTTTCTACGTAGCGTAAACGGCTACGAAAGCGGGCTGGTCCTGGACATAGTACAGTCTAACATGGCGCCTCAAAGCGCGAGCTGTCGCAAGAAGACGAGGAAGTTACATGGGGCGCGCGCGCCGAGCATTCAAAGCGCTGACTGGTTTCGGAACGAGAGACGTACGCGTGCGCTCGTGGCCTAAAGGTTAGAGCACCGGGCTGCTGCGCTCGACGGTCAACGTTCGGTGCCAAAGTCGGTCACACACTGTTTTCTTTTTACGAAAGCGAGCCCAAACTAGAACCTACCTACCTACCGCAAAGTGACAAGAATGAGGCAAAGAATGCTTCTTAATAAAGTTTTGAAATGTCGCCTTCATATGCGAGTCCTAATTAGTATATGCTAAACTCAACTGCTACACAACAAAAAAGCAACTACGAAAAGTAACACAAATTACTGAATAAATTATTTATTGAGAAGCTCTCAATGGTAATATCATTGTGCAACTGTTGAGCGAACTCAAAGACTTTAGAGACTTTGTTGAAAGTCCGTTGATTCAACAATACCCCAACAATACGTCAACGGAAAATCAACAGTCATTTTTGTACGGGTTATTTATTTATTTATTTATTTATTTATTTATTTATTTATTTATTTATTTATTTATTATACCGTCGAGGTACAGTTGTTCATTGCAGAGGGGAGTGGCAAGGTAAATACAGAGGCAAATCACACGACAGTTGAATATAGAAAAAAAATACAAGTAAAATAAGCAAGAACTTTCTAATAAAACGTCAAAGATAACTACGTGGATATCAATAATAAATAAAAGAACAAGTAAAAAAACAAGGGAGGAAGACAAAACAAAAAAAGAATAAAAAATAATTCTCCTGGAAGTGTTAGATAATTACCTATAAAGAAAACTCGCGAAATATGAAAATAGCCGCATGATTACGTGCCCACGCGCCGCCACACCAGCGGTCCCAGACGATACTCGGATGAATTAACTCTGCTCAATGCATTTGGCCTCCTCCTCAATGCCGATGCGCACTGCATTGGCTTCGCACATCAAGCGGAAAAGGCAGCTCGCCGTTCGCGGTGACCAACGCCAATACCGATGCTTCGCCACTATCAGGGGGCCGCCGAGCCGGGAATTGAGCCGAGTTACTTGTTCCGTGTAACGCCTGGGACTGCTCGTGTGCCGGCGCGCGGACAAGTTACCATGCGGCTATTTTTATGCGGCTTTAAAAGGGGAGCTTTAAAACACATTTATTACTTTTCCATAAAATTCCGTGAGCTCAATTCAGTAATTGCAATGTTCTTTAACTAGTCTGATCTAATAATTGATAGTCCAGTTATGGAAAAAAAAATCATCCTGGTGCAGTACGCCACTGCTGAAAGAATACCATTGGTTGCATCCTCGTAGATTCTATATTTTATTTTTAACAGCTGGGCTTAAGTAAGATGGGACAACCTGTAATAAAGGACGCTGTAATAAAGGACTAGAAAGGCTTTTCTATATAATTAACTTCAACTGCCTTTTGGCAACGTTACTGCGCGTTTTCCGCACACAATCAGCGATTGCAAACCAGCCGACTGGACGATTGTTTTCCGCTGAAAGGACAATTACGCCGTCAGTGTCTTATTTGTTCCGAAAGCACACCAGAACCTGCTCCTTCTAAGTCTGGAAAGCGAGTCGTTATGGCCAACTCCCACAGGGCAGGGGCTTCGTTTCCTTTGCTCGTTATCCACGTTCTAGCGAAGTAATTTGGACTCGACGGACCAGTTCGCCGAACATCATGGCGGATTTCGTCTGGCTACGAAAGCTCGCACGGGTGGCGAGAATCCTACATTGAATGATCATCACGGCGCCACAGTTTTCCTCTTTTTCTTTTCACTTACGTGACGGCCCCTTGTGTCACAGCCATTGCGGCATATGTGAATGCCGGAGGAAAGGCATTACGAATATTACTTTTTTTTTAGAGTTGGGTTTCTTTTTCTCTTCGGGCGGCACGAATCACATGGTCGCTGAGATGCCTGGCGCTAAGTGCGATAAAAGGCTGCTGGAAGAAGTGCGTTGTATATCAACTGGGAACACACGAATTCTCTGCGGCACTTAAACCCACGCCTGGGAATACTGAACCTTTACACAGTAAACCAGAGTATAAACTGTGGCGTTAAGTCCGCCGTCTGCATCGGTCATATGTTATTAAGGCACCGTCATTGTTTTTCGTTTCATCCATTTGGAGCCGGAATTCATTATAACAGTTCACCGTTAGCCTAATCGTTTTATCCCAAATAACCGGCTCAAATTTGCGCAAGTATGGCGATTTATATGATTGTAGAATAAAGAGGATCTGAGAGATAGGCTTGACCTACGCATCTGTGACTGGTAAAGCGAGCGATATTACAATGTATCTTTAGTTACAAGTTAGAGGTCGTGTCGTTTCGCCTGGATGTTTGTTCTTTGTATCGCACCACTGTTCCTTGACTAAATTTATGCCGATAAAAGGAACGTGACAGCACACAGGAACAACTTCAGAGGATGTTATTCACAAATAATAGCTTCCAACTACCCTATCATCTTTATCAAAGAGGCACCAAGGGAAGCTGGGGAATGCGATGATTGGTCGTTGCTACCGTTAGCACTAGCGTTCGTCGCAGTTTTCATGCAAATGTCTGCCAAGCCGAGAGTGACAGTATCAGCAATAACAGTGTCGATATACCTCATTTAGATTGCTGAATCATGATTTGAAATGTATTGTATAGATTATTAAGGAAAAAAAACAAGAAATAAAAGCACACTGACAATTGAAGCTTTTTTTGTATGAGGAATACCAGCGATTATGTTTGACATACATACACATGGAACACACGCGCTGAACATTTCGTAAACAAGCTGACAGAAACAGATTCTTAAAGCTTGTGAAACGCCTGCACCAAAAACAGTTATGCAGATTCAACGCATATAGTGGCATGCATTGCAGCGGTTATATAAATCCTATTCAGTATATAGCAATGCTCAAAAAATGATTTTAATGCTTTGCTACGTGTAACCACATGCAATGTTTATGTACATGAATCGCGCAGGTCACAACTTTCTTGTCATACATTGTTTACCGAGTGCTCAATTTCTAAAGACAAGTTATCCGGAAATACAAACTCCAAATAAGGCGGAAGCGCATATAGGCCCACTATGTGACGTCGACGCTACTACGGAACACTTGCTTATAGACTGTCCACAATATGACTAACAGCGACTCCATTTACTGGGTAACTAAAGCCACTTGTACAGACGTCAATTATCTATTACGAAAATACCTGGTCCTTGGTAATGCCCTGCTAGAGATGTGCCTTGAAAGTCTTACGGTAGTTCCTTTCAGACAGCAATCTGATTAAGATGGTTTGAAGAGTAGATTTTTGCGAACTATATGTGAATTGAGTGTTCGATTCCGCGACTACTTGAAAAGTGACATCCATGTGTTATGCATATAATAAAGTGTTTTTTTTTTTTGTACGGAGTACAAGAACTCTCACTTGACGTGGGTGCATATGGGTCACTTTTTCTGCTTTATCTTGTTTTTAATTTGTTTACAGTTATCATTTTCTAGACTTAGTGTGTTTGTGTATTTGGGACATGTCTGTGCGTATTTATGAGCTCTATATCGGTATAGCCGGATCTAATGCCGCCAACGTTTCCATCAGTGTGCATTTGCTCAACAAACGAACAACAAAGGCGAAGTACGGTGCTTGTCGATTGAAGAATCGTGACGTATCGTATACGTACATGGAAGCACGATACCTATTTAAATACATTAGGATTGGATACTTCTTGTTCTATGCCGATTCTACCATTTGTCGCGCGTAACTTAGCTAAACTTTATCAATATGCAATCGGGGCCTCGTAGCTGAACAGAACCAAGGTAATGTTTTCTGCCGTTGCTTGGAGATACTCAGATTCTTCTTTTTTGAATTCCGCCTAATTACATCATTAGTTTTGATTAATAAATCAACTTCTAAGATATTGTAATAGATGAAAAGTGTCAGTAAGAAAATTGCAGAGCTACAGGAATAATTGCTGATACAGCTTTCGGTTGCTCAATACGTGCTACATAAAAGTGTTTTTTCCAAACACGAGAGAAGCCCATGAATACACGCAAAATTGCCACTCGACTGGTCGCTCGAGGCATTTTGCCTGCATTTGCGGGCTTTTCTCATGCTCGGCAACACACCTTTATGTAGCACGTACCGAGCAACACAACGCTTCATCGTGAATTTATTCATATCGCTCTACAATTTTTTATTCACACTTTTCATCTGATTACAATATTTGAGAAGTTGAATATTTATTAAGACTAATTATGCATTTAGGTGGAATGCAAGAAATAATCTGAGTATCTCCAAGCGACGGCAAAACAGCATTACCTTGATTCTGTCCAGTTACGCGGAATTTGCATATTTTAAAGTTTTGCTCAAGCTACCTGGGGCCACCGGTAAATCTGGTCTTCACCTTCACCCGATGAGCACAGACCCACTGGGCGCCTGCCCACTTCTGCCATGGAATGGGGTTGCCGAAATATTTTTAAAATTGAGAAAATTAAGGAAGCCATGGGTTATTATGTAGTATTATACAATACGACTTCTTTGTGCTTAGAGACGTTACATTTATCTAAAATTATC
Organism: Dermacentor silvarum; assembly: GCF_013339745.2. Classification (NCBI taxonomy): domain Eukaryota; kingdom Metazoa; phylum Arthropoda; class Arachnida; order Ixodida; family Ixodidae; genus Dermacentor; species Dermacentor silvarum. The sequence continues at coordinate 81,333,453 of NC_051155.1, read as the reverse complement.
TATGTAAGTGCGATGTAGTTATTATCATAGTACACCAGAGAACTCAGGTTGGCTCACTGGCCCTGTTTTGTGCGTTACTTTGGTGTTATCTATATAAGCTAGTTTCCTGTATCCTGTCAGATAAGATACCGACTGACCGACGCGAGAATATGGTGTGCTAGGGAAAGAGAGCTTTGCTTTTATATATCGCCAGTCCTTTATTTTTTTTTCATGGCTAGCAATAAGACGCAAAAGATAACTCTGACAACCTGACACGAGAAAGTACAAGCACTAATACCATCTTCGGCTGGTCGCGTCCATCCAGCGTTTCAGAGTCTGACGGATCCGCACAAGAGGACAATCACACAAGCCGGATATGAGACTCGCTCTCGAAAAAGATATGGACAGAGGTAAATCCCCGTGTCTGCAGCGGAAATTCGATTTAGCGTCACAGATACGTCTAAGCCTAGCCGAAGTTTCTCAATTGAAGGAAAAATGGCCCGTGGAAGCTTAGACGCGACGAGATGTTGAGACGGCCAGAAAGCAGGTACTAACGCTGGAGTGGCGTTCTCGGGCGATCACTTTCGGAGATGCTTTTACTCTCGCGAGATATCGCGTGACTACCGCTGGGCGGCTAACATCGTGCTTCGCATCGTGCCAGGAATTGTGGCACCCGTATACACGTATGCGTCCGGCGCCACTTATGTGAACGACGAATAATTATTAATAAAACATAAACTATGCGGATTTGCTAGCACGGACCGTAAAAAAATGACCGAAGAATACGATACTCCCTAATGCTCATTTTAAGCGCAGGTGTTTTGAATTCGCCATATATTATGGCAAATAATGTCGATTCCGAACGACAGGGCCCTCTAGGCGGCGGCGCTCAGCCTCTGTTCGGTTTCTGCTCGGCTCAGCTCGTTTAGCAGCAGCAGTAGACGAAGCACTTCCACCGGTTGCGTCGCTAATTATCAAGAAAGACAGCGTGAACACGGTAAACGCGGGGCTCGGGCGGAGCGCATTCTCCAGCCGTGGCGGTGCAGGCGAACTAGCGCATGCGCATAGCGGGTCCGAAGTTCACGCCCACGCTTTGTTTCCATGTATGTTATCGGTGGACGCGCTCGCCGCATGCCTGATCGCCGCCGTGAAGAACGTCTCGTGCGGCGCTTCGCTTTCCTTCTCAACTTTTCGCTATGCTCTCTTCCTCCGCTTTCCTCCTCGCGTTCCGTTCGCTATCGCAGTCGTTCATACCATGCTGGGCTCTGCGTTCGCTCTTTCATCCTTCGCTGTGCTCGTTCGCTCGGCTACGCCGAGTGACGCTGACGCTCAATGCAAGAACGGGTGCCGAAGAGTTGCGCTCTAAAACTTTTCTAATGTTCCTCAAATACATATGTAGCACCTAATGGCAGCGGCACGTTATGTTAAGCCCTTGTTGAAAGCCATCGCTCCTGTTACAGGCTAATCTACACAGTTGATGTAACAAGTTGAAACGTAAACGCCTGAAACATGTGGCCTCTATCAATAAGCAGACCTGGATGAATCAGTATTTAAAAGGACAGAGGGCAAACGTTCTATTGTGAAGTATATATATATATATATATATATATATATAATATATATATATATATATATATATATATATATATATATATATAATGTCATATCGTATTGGTGAAGCCGCGCACTGACACGGACGAAGTGGAAAGACACAAGAATACACGGGACTCGATGCTGTATTCTTGTCTCTCCACTTTGTCCTTGTCAGTGCGCTGCTTCAACAACAGAGTATGATGATTAATCACCAACTCTCCCAACTTTCCTCATTACTGAACTTCATAGCTATATATATATATATATATATATATATATATATGACGAGGATGAAAGGACCATGACATAATGACGATGCTGTGACCACGACGCCATGACCATGATGAAACCACGAAAGAAGGAATGACGACGACAATACAATGACAGCGATAGGGTCACGAGTCCACAATAATGGCAATGGTGTGGGGAGGATGGCACGATGACAGCATTACGTCTATGGCATAGGACGTCAGCAAGATGACAATGGCGACGATCGTGTGATAAAGCAGGAATGAGTATGATGGAACAAACACAATGGCCTCCCGACGATAATATAGCCAAAAACACCGCATATCCACGAAGTGAATGATGATGAGGGAGCGAAGCACCGGCCGGGGGATCATTCAGGCAAAACGCCGGAAGCGTTCTCCAGAAGTCGAAAGCAGAACCGGAAGTGGAACCGGAAACCGGTTCCGGAAGACGGAGCGTGGTGTAGATATACTATATATATATATATATATATATATATATATATATATATATATATACTTTACATATTGCCACGCGTCTTCAAAAGGGGCTGACGACGTTTATTGAGAGCGGCTGGGCTCTGGCGGAAAACGGCGGCGAGAGGCAACTATCGAGCGGGGCGGTTAGCACGCGCACTTCTTTCTTCTTGCGCCTCTGCGCTTGCCCTATGCCCACTACTACAGGTGACAATATATATACTGTGCATGTGTACAGTATATACAGCGCTTATATAGCCCTTGTGCACCGCAGCGCCCCAGCTACGGACGATAGAGAGAGGGAGCGCGCATCGGGAACGAGAGAGAAAGAGTAAAGCCCCTTGATGTTAGAAAGTAGCGATTCAATTCTCCTCGGATTTCTCCCCCTCACCGGGCCGGCGCGGCGCTGAACCCTCCAGTGGCTCGCTGCAGCCGCATTAGAATCAATGCGCGCGCTTGTTTATTCGGCCCTTTGAAGCGTTGTATGGGAATTTATTCCTTGTGAAACTGTCATGACGAAAGTACGTTTCCGATAGAACGTCGTGACACTTTTTTTTGAGGACGCTTCGATAAATACAAGCGGAAGCGCTCCGAAAAAATGAGTACCAAGCAGTGGCTGAGCTGTTTACCTCTACGTCGCCACTTGGGTTGTCCGTAACGCGGAGGTGTATTGGGTGCATACAATATAAGCAGCGTAGAGTATAAACGAGAATTGGTTCACAATCTTCGCTCTTAAAAGGCTCAGAGAAGGTAACCAAGAAGAAATGTGATAGTTCACTTAAAGTGAATTCGCCAAAATGAGTGGGCCAAAAGCCTTTGTACCAATGCCACTGTGCAAAATACGTGCTGTGTTTGCGAAACAGCCAACATAGAACTTACACACGCGCCTGTATTCCGTCACTATGAAACGACGAGAAATTACATTCCATCACCTCTGGGAGTAACCTAAGTCTCTCTCTCAAGAAAAAAAAAAAAGGCTGACTGCTTACACGGAAACTGCTAAGACGGGCACTTGATAATTAACTTACAGACTTCAAGATGTCAAGTTTATCAGAATTGAGGGAGATTATCAGAAGCGCGTGGCTTGTACTTAATGAGCATGCGCGAATAATACATAATACATAATACCACTTATCTACCTATATATTGCGGTTCATGCCTTCGCAACATAAAGAACGTAAAGAAAAAAATGCTCGCAGTATTGAAACTTTGCAAAGATACAATAAGCACGCAATAAGAGTAAAATAGTTCCTTGGCTTCACAAGTATCAGGCGCAAGGATCACACGCGCACACACATACATGCACACACATACACGCACACACGCACGCACATACACAAACACGCACACACACACGCACACAACTACAAAATATGATTACATGCATTAACTCACAAATTACATACATTTGAAAACTAACGCATGCGCGAAAACACAAAAAGCTTTGTCACGGCTCGAAGAGTCAACGAAAATTTCAGCCGACTCACTTAAAAAAAACTATATGCACAGTTATCGGTGCTCTGTATTGAACTGAACGAAGAGTCCGGCTATGCGAAGAGCATTAAAATCGCCATGCAACTTCATCCACAAATACGAGGAAAGCTGCAACATTCACCTCGCAAAGAACGGCGTGCTTAGAAGGGGCGAAATCCCTTCTCCCGATGTTATGGAGCCACTGCTTCCGACGCACGACATTCCGTTCACCTCGGGGGATGTAAAATAAGGCTTGCCCTTTCTCTGGCCTGCTGCTGCATTGAAACGCGCAGCAGCAAGGCATTTTCACGGAGAACGAATCTCAGATTCCTACGAAAGGATGGAAAAACTTGGGAAACACACGTTCGGAGCGGCAGGGCGACCACCACTTGGACTGCGCATGGCGGGCGGGAGAAACTAAAGGCGCGCGAAAGCAAGTTTCGTGCCGTTTTCGTGGCGTCAGGGCCACCTGACGGGGTAGTCTCGCGCGCCGCAGCCATTCAGCGTGGCGGATGCGCTGCTTCCGTGAAAGAGGGGGAGAAAAAGAGGAGGTAGACCGCGTCGGCGAGGGTGTTGCGGCGTAGATCAAAGCGTGTCGCTACTTTCTAACATCAAGGGGCTTTAAGAAAGAGAGCACAGCTGCGCCTCTAGTGGGAGCGGCGAGTACTAGCGTGGCTACGACGCAGCGACGAGAGACAAAGCTATACACTAAGGAGCTTCGCCCCTAAAACTGATTACACCGACCTTATGATGTGTACGCAATAACGATGATGGCGTGATGATGGTGACATGAAGACGACGACACGACCACACTGCAATGTCTACGATAGAGAAAGACGACGTTTGAATGACCATGAAGCCATGGTGAAAACAGTGTGAGAGCAAGGCAATCCAATGATGTAACGACTAAGATGAGATGACTAAGATAGCATAGCGACAATAGAATGACGATTCTGAAATGATGACGACAGTATGACGACAATGAAGTGACAACGATGGCATAACGACAAAGGGGTGACGAAGCAGGAATGACGGTCATTGGAGGATCACTATGGCATGACCATGATTCTATGACCATAAATTCATTACGTGATTGTGTGACTATGACTTAATGACAAGGGTAGCAAGACGACCGCAACAAGATAGCGATGAAACGACTACATGACTAAGATGGCGCGTGGTGATGCTAAATCATAATGCAAGGACGATAATGCAATGACAATGATGAAGGTTATTTAACCGTAGTCTTTCCTTATCCAATGCCTTCCTAAAAGCCTGCAATGTATTACGAAAAATGTATGACGTGACGGCAGGGGCGTGATGACGACGAAATAGCAACGCTGTGACGCTCTCGAGTATAAAGACAAGAAAGTTCTTGAGTGCACCTTTAACCGCAATCACTAGGGTTTCAAAAGCGATCCATTAAGGCATTTACAAAATCTATAGGGGGAATGGAGCCGAAAAGGTGGAAAGGACTATCCCACTCCTTTATTGGTTTAGGCATTTTTTCTGAGTTCACTAGGGTGATATAAAGAATAGAAAAAATGCTCCAGATTTGGAAGAAATAGCGGTGCCACGGAGAATTCTCAAAGTTGCCGGCTCAGAACGACAGACTGCGTCATCTACGGCCAACAATGTGTGTCTCAATCTTTAAAAGCTCGGCGGATAACAAAAGCTCCGAGACGCCAGACGTATCTTACGAGGCTTACTTTTTTGTCTGACACTTAGAGACAGAATCGAGGAGCTTGCGCCTGAAACACTCGTAGCATCGACCGGTCTGCAACGTCTTGCGCAAACACGCGGAACAAAAGGTAAAGGAAAACAAACATGATGTGGCGATGAAGTGACAGCGGATCAACCGCTGCTTCTGCCACTGTCGCCGTGATCTGTGTGCAGAAACGCAACCAAGCAACGAACGCCGTCACTGCTCAAGGCGAAACTCAAAGAAAGGGCTTCTGTTGAGCGCGTACCAAATCCAAAGCGAAAAGCTTGCGAAACTGCCAGTAGCAGCATTGTCAAAATACATGAACACAATGAGAGGACGGCCGGTTCCGTGACACAATTGTAATGCTTATAATGGTTGTTTCCACTGGTTTGCCACTTTGACGTGCTGCTCGAATGACAAATTCCACGCTATTATATGTTTATATTCTTCTTGAATGAAAGGGTGTGGTGGTAAATGTTGTTAGAGTGTGTTACATTCAAATTTCTCCCCCGCACTGTTTAACTGACTGCGTTATTTAGTGCGTAAGAAAAAGAGATTAAACTTCTACGACTGGGCACTATTCCTTGTTGTTTTGTAATTGCGGCTACTTCGCGCGTTTTTCTTACTACAGGTCGAGTTAGAGTTGTTCTGTTTTTCCATTTTTTTTTCTTTTAATGAACACACAATTTCGCAGCTGCTGCACTGAATGGCAATCAATTTTTTTGTGTCCCGGTGTTTTATAACGCGCATATCTGGTATGAGGGTTTTGCAGTCCATACAGAATGAGTTTGACGTAATAGTTCAGCGGAAATCCGCAAGGTGTAGATAAGTAATTAAAGGGAAACTGAGACATCCACCCAAATGTAGCAATTGCTACAATGGAAACCCAACCGGGTCCCTCGAAAGAAAGCCTCGCAGTTGAAGAAAAATTCGTCCTGGTCCGGGACTCGAACCCGGGACCACCGCCTTTCCGGGGCAGCCGCTCTACCATCTGAGCTAACCAGGCGGCTAGCAGATGGCAGGGCGAAGTCGAATTTGTCGACAACTCGAAGCAAAGGCAAGTGTATGACGTAATAGTTCAGCAGAAATCCGCTAGGTGGAGATAAGTAATTAAAGGGAAACTGAGACATCCACCCAAATGTAGCAATTTGCTACAATGGAAACCCAACCGGGTTCCTCGAAAGAAAGCCTCGCAGTTGAGAAAAAAATAGTTGCAGTGGCTTAGCTCGGCTATGCCAGGATATACGTAGCGTTAGCAAAGGTTCAGCTGAAGGTCCGAGTCGCACTGGCGCTTTCGCTGAGTTTCATAGTATATTCAGTCGATCGGCGAGCCTTGACGTCATCGACGGCGTTTTGTTGTTGCTGCAGGGGTGGTCGGGCACGTCGCTCAGCCTCCTGGCGACGCCGCTTTGCTAGACGTTCGTCCTTTTGCTCCAGTGTCTCCGCAGCACGTTTAGCCTTCTTCTGTTCATTCCTCGTACGCTCAACCGCTAATTGCCAGGCAACTACTTCGGGATCCGATGAGTCAAGCTTTTCCGTTCTTCTGCGCTGTTGAGCAGCATTTGCGCTCTCCTTCTCCATGGCTATACCACACTGGCAAACGCCATTCAGAAGCGCAGCGGCTCCAGCGCAGTGTCAGACGGCGACTGCAAAGCGAGCGCGCGCCGGCGCCAGTGCGTCTACCACGACTACGACGTCACTCCTCTGGAATGCGCACACCGGCGGCGGTGAGTCGCGCGCGGCGGCGGCGGAGTGCGCAAGAGGTGCCGGCTCCGATGGCTCCGGTGCGCAAGCCGTGTGACATCACCGATCCTTGCGCATGCGCAGCACGGCTCTTGATGTGCCGCGCGAAACGGGCTTGGCTAGGCCAGTGTAGCTAACGCTACAAAAATTCGTCCTGGTCCGGGACTGGAACCCGGGACCACCGCCTTTCCGGGGCAGCCGCTCTACCATCTGAGCTAACCAGGCGGCTAGCAGATGGCAGGGCGAAGTCGAATTTGTCGACAACTCGAAGCAAAGGCAAGTGTATGACGGAAGAGTTCAGCGGAAATCCGCTAGGTGGAGATAAGTAATTAAAGGGAAACTGAGACATCCACCCAAATGTAGCAATTGCTACAATGGAAACCCAACCGGGTCCCTCGAAAGAAAGCCTCGCAGTTGAAGAAAAATTCGTCCTGGTCCGGGACTCGAACCCGGGACCACCGCCTTTCCGGGGCAGCCGCTCTACCATCTGAGCTAACCAGGCGGCTAGCAGATGGCATGGAGAAGTCAAATTTGTCGACAACTCAAAGCAAAGGCAAGTGTATGACGTAATAGTTCAGCGGAAATCCGCTAGGTGGAGATAAGTAATTAAAGGGAAACTGAGACATCCACCCAAATGTAGCAATTGCTACAATGGAAACCCAACCGGGTGCCTCGAAAGAAAGCCTCGCAGTTGAAGAAAAATTCGTCCTGCTCCGGGACTCGAACCCGGGACCACCGCCTTTCCGGGGCAGCCGCTCTACCATCTGAGCTAACCAGGCGGCTAGCAGATTGCAGGGCGAAGTCGAATTTGTGAGCTAACCAGGCGGCTAGCAGATTGCAGGGCGAAGTCGAATTTGTCGACAAATTCGACTTCACCCTGCCATCTGCTAGCCGCCTGGTTAGCTCAGATGGTAGAGCGGCTGCCCCGGAAAGGCGGTGATCCCGGGTTCGAGTCCCGGACCAGGACGAATTTTTCTTAAACTGCGAGGCTTTCTTTCGAGGGACCCGGTTGGGTTTCCATTGTAGCAATTGCTACATTTGGGTGGATGTCTCAGTTTCCCTTTAATTAGAATGAGTTTGGTACAAAGTGTTGCTGCGTTCCTAATTAATACTATTCCGTGTGCAAAGCGGTGTGTTCACAGTAACCAGTGTGGCCCGGTTCCTTTGGGGGCTGTCAGAGACGACAAAGAGCCATCTCTGAAACAAGATTAAGAAATTGCAGATCAATCTCTAAGTTCGAATCTATGTGCAGCAAAGTTGGAATCTACGACGTATGTATAGTGAAGCGGGTATTTAAATGCTTTACAGCTAATGGCATTACGTACAATTTTGTTCAGTTTAATGAAATACGTGTGATCTCGTGGAATATTTGTGTTTGTCTTTGTCAACCACAAAGATCACAGCTTTATTGACATGCAATTTCTATGTCTATGTATATGCCATCGCACACAAACTATGCCGAAATGCAAGCACAAAATCGAGTGGATGCACAGACTGAGACGTATAGGTAGCGATGTCACAAGAACTAAGCCATGCACGATGCGTGTCTACGTAAGAATACTGACGACAGCTGTATGCACAGAGAAGCACAACACGTATAAAGCAATATCTTAAGCGTTTTTTGCCTCTTGGGTCGTAGTGGCACATCTTCATTCTGGGTAGCCTGGCGAAAAATGGGAACACAATCTGTGACACATAATCAGGTTCTAAAATAAACTGGATAAATTTAGGCAATATATTTCATTTCGTTAACAGATCGGTGTACTTAAGAGATGCGTGTGAGAAAACATTATGCGCTCAGATAGTATGTAGGACGTTATTCCCCTTATGTAGCTCAGAACTGAGCGGCACATGCGTGGTCAGCATACATGTTATATACGAGCCAGTTCACGGATACTTTCATATTACTTTCGTTCTATATCCTTGAAATACATCCGCCGAGATAGTTATCGAGCAAACAGCACCAAATCAGCGAGCCAGCGGCGTGAAACTGAGAAAAAAATAGGCAGACAAACCTTCGCTTACTTATCTACGGCGATAGCTAAGACCATCACTGCGTTGTAGCCTATAACGTCCGTGTTGAAGGAGACACAGCAATGAAAAAATAAATCGTTACAGTGTTACACAATCAAGCCAGAGCTCCATTGTTGCCTGCACCCTTCTGTGTGCTGTCCCCCCCCCCCCCCCCCCCCCCACACCATGTTCAATTCCGAGACAGACACTGCAACACTTTTCGTGATACTTATTTAAAATACAAACAGCCCGAAACTGCATGACAAGACAAGTATGTTTAAATCAAGAAAATTATGTTTTTACTCATATAGTTAACCTCTAGAAATATAAACGGTTCCTTCAACAAGAGTAGCAATGGGTTCCAAAGCGACCCTGATTTTCTAAACGCCAAAGATTTAGAGGTTCATGCGCAAAACGTGTGACAAGACACAAAACACCCCCTTCCTAGCAACTGCCTTTTACTGACTGATCTCAGAGAACTACTCATTTTCTTTGATAGATACTGTCCCATATCTTGCCGGAAGGATGTTTCGCTTTCCTGTTGGTCCTGGGAGTAGTGTGGGTAGAGTCGCATATTTCATTCTCTTTATTCCAGGTGAAATTATAACCGAGCAGAAGGGTTTTAGTGTGCTTGCTAATTTCCGGTGTCGTTCTCACGCTTTCATCGAGTCCATCTCGTCATCGTTGGTTTCTTCGGCGCGGCTTCATGTCTTTTCTTGACAGAGCATTAAAAAGGCCGTCATCTAGGTTATTTTCAGGGGTTCCTATGTGAGAGAGCGCTCTACATTAACGCCATCGAGGAAGAAAATATAGGAGGGAGCATTACGTCACGCAGGCAGCCTTGGCAAGCGAACGCTTCGGGTAGCCAGCAGTGGTAGCTCAACACGTGACCTCTTGCGTCGATATGACGAAGAATCCGAGATTTGCCGAGATGTTTGGTTACTGACAGATTTTATTCCATCCGCGCTCGGCCGGCAGCTGCACACATGCAGGACGCGACAAGATTTTTCCTTGTTTTGTTTTTTCCTTGTTTTTCTTATTGTTTATTTCAAGAGTTTCTTGATTTACAGATTTTTTTTCTTTATCAATTATCATAAATTTAATAAATAGGTGCACGCACTGTAGAAATAACGATGTTTTTCATGAGTGCAGCCCTTTCTGCCGCCTCTTAGGTAGAAATTTCGGTAGAAGGCAGAAATTTCGCGCTACTTCCGTCCTGCCTGAAAACTCCTTTACAGAAAATTGTGTTGACGCCCTTCCAATCATATCCAACTCATCCCGCAGCTGGGCATGCACTCATCTTTCGAAGAGAAAGTGTTACATGTATAGGTGATGCATAGTGTGTAACACTGTAATTCGATGACACATGCCTTGTGTACTACGTCGAGAAACGAGAACGAGTGTCATAGGATACTTTTTCTTCGTCTTCCTCTTCAACTGGGCATGCGTGTTCTGTCTTATTTACACATTGAAGAAGGGTCGAAAAATGCTCTGTTTAGCTTTTGTATTCCAGTGGGCAGTAAGTAGAACCGGTGGACAATTAGACTTACAGAATGAATACCAAGCGAAGGGAAACGCAGTCGAGGACGGCAGACAACTATTTGGGGTGATGATGTTAGGAAATTTGCAGGCTCAAGTTGGAATCAGCTAGCGCAATGTAGGGGTAACTGGAGATCGTAGGGAGCGTCCTTACAAAAAATTCTAGTAATGTTGAATTAAATTTTTTTAGACAAATGTTACTGAAACCTACAAACGGTCTATTGAAAGTTCTCAAACCGTTTTTAAACTTCCTAAATACTTCATACCAACATCCTGTCGACTATTGGCCACCGATATTCAATTAAAATTTTATTTACAAGCTTACTTTATACGATGAATGAACATCCTTCAAACATTAAAAGCTGGGCATCTTTTTACTTCTTAGAAACATCCTAGTAACATTTTCCTACTTTTTGCTGTTCGCCCTAGAAACATCCTTGTAACTTTTTTCCAACTTTCTGTTGCTTGACCTAGAAACATCCTAGTAACATTTTTCCTACTTTTTGCTGTTCGCCCTAGAAACATCCTTGTAACTTTTTTAACTTTCTATTGCTTGCTGTAGAAACATTCTTGTAACTTTTTTCCAACTTTCTGTTGCTCGTCCTACAAACATCCTGGTGACATTTTATCCCCCTTTTCCAGCATTTTTAAAATTTGTCTGGTAGTGTTCTGATGCAACCTTGAACATATAAAAGTATGTACCTGTTAGTGAAACACACCAATCTTTTTAAACACTGGTGTTTATTTTCCAACCCGTTCATACATGTCCTCAGAATCCACAAGCAAGCAGTGACTATAGACCGTTTTTTCATGGGCGCCGCCATTGCCTAGGCGGTGGCACCATCTATGGGCAGTTGGCATGCTGGCTTGGGCGAACGCCCGTGTTGTATGCTGTGGTATATACGCTCGGCGGCAGTTTCTGATGGATTTATTCACTCTCCCGCGGTCAATTTAGCATGCAATGGCATCTTCTATGTGGGGAACGGTTCTGTAAGGCGTAGTGAAGGAATTTAAGTCTGAAATAATTAGGCGGCTGGAGTTTCTGCTGGCGTTAGGGCGGACGGAGACACCCAGCGCGAGGTGTGCAATCAGCCTCGATCAGCGCGAGGTTTACAATCAGCCTCGAATATCAGTTAAGTGTTTCTGAAAATGAGATTCACAAATGTTACCTTACTGCAGCATCGTTATTGCATCGTTATCCCGTGTTTGTTTTATTTTGCCGCAAAAGGAGGAGATATGAACTCTTTTTTTTTCAGTCTCAAAAGTTCAGTCATCTACGACGCATTCACCGATCTTACGGAAATTGTGCCCTTGCAAATAGCTGTTGGATTATCTTTATGCGATCCCCTTTGTATATTGTGCCTTAGAGGGCAAAAAAGGCAATGCTGATCGAAGCACGAAGCTTGTGTGTATCATGTTGGTTTGCCAATCGCAGTGCTCGTTGTGTTGAGCAAAGCCTTCGGCCTCTTGCAGGAGGCTAACGTAAACATAGTGATTTGAAGTCTACTAGACCTAAAATGCGTGAGAAAGTTGTCGGTGGCTGATGCAAATGTTTTACAACAAGTCTTCGTCGAGTGAAAACCGATACATCCAAACATAGTTCACAACACATACACACCCTGCGGCTGATGACGCGCGTCGCATTTTTGCACACCCAAGAGAAATTTCCAGATACTGTAGCTACTGCTGCACCTAAAGGCTACACAGTGGTTGTTCGACGACCTCGCAAGAACCGACATCCCGTAAATTGCACTCAGAACTAGCTAAAACACCTCCAAATCGTTCCGCAGCGAGCGACCGGCAACACATTCAAGGCGCGCCGCGCTGGCTCGCCCAAGCCAGAGAGGAGGAAAGGCTCGTCGCGTGCCCTTTCCTCCTCGCCCGATGAAAAGGTCTATAATGTGGTCTTGATATCTCCCGTGTTCTTGATATCCCTCTTGCTGCAAGCCTAAAGGAGGGAAATTGCAATAATAGTTAGCCTTGTGAATTGTATCTGGACGAGATAGCATGATGCAGTCATCCACAAGAATTTGACTTCAAATGACCCACAATCAAAATGAAGATTTCAACTGACTGCTTTGCCATACATACTTAGAATGGCATTCACACCTCTGGGGTGCAAAGCTTCTTTTTGGGCGATGTCCTTGTGGGTATTGGAACGCCACCCAAAAAGTGACTGAAGCATTGGTGAAGCAGAACTGCTACACATAATATGCATGTGCTACATGTAGGAATCGTATACTTGTGTAAAGTACCCGTAAATCAGTTGCAGTAAAGATACGCAAAGTTTTTATAAAGGCTTCAGCGAGATATGCCGAACTGAATAAATGCGATCACATGTGTAAAGCACTTTTTGCCTAAACCATGTCTTTAGGTGGTAGAAAACATTTTTATAGACCCTCTAGTGCGCATTATTCACCAGTTTGAAAACTCAATTTGCTAAAACCACAACAAATTATTATATTAAAAAGCGACTATTTCAATATTTCCACCAAGTGCAGGGCAGCTTGAGCATGAAGCAAGCTCCCTTGTGACATCTCAGTAAATCCGAGGTAGTTAGCATGTGGTACCAAAAACCACAGATGCACACATGTTCTGGGCAGTAGTCAGCACTGTTACCATGTCACCGGAAGCTTGTGTATTAGGCAGCTGACAAGTAATATGAAAGGTAAAAAGGATTGCTTGCATTTCAGATAAGTGACAGCAAAGAACAAGCTTTATCCAATGTCAACTTGAGAAGGGCAGAGACACGCTGAAAAAAAAATGCCAATGTAAAGGCGAATGCTCAGCGTTCAGCTGCACTGTCGTGGCTTGCAACTACTGCAATGTGCGGATTGTTGCGATTTAGCAGTTTGCGTTACCACCTCAAATTTCTGTAAAATACAAAGGAGACCAGCTTCCTGCTTGAAGCCAACCTGCACTTCGGGTGCATATTAAACTTGTCACATTAAAAGGTTATTGGTTAGTTATATGCTTGAGGAATTACCTTCTCATACTGTGGCTAGGGATTCAGCAGCTACCTAATAAAGAAGAAAATCTTGCTGTTTGTATGCTAATTTTAGGAGATGAAGTATGGTATGCAATACATAAGTGTGACCGATTAGAGGGAACAATATAGGCACACAGGCAATAGTGTGAGAAGTGAGCTACACATCTCGAGGCCTCAAGCTTCTCAACAATTATCTTAAAAAGGCAATCTGACTAGATTAATATACAGTCTGTACAGAGTATATCATGCAGTTACTCAAGTCATAATTATATTTAGCTCAGGGGAGGCTAGTTAAAGGAAAGTTCATTAAACTGATGGCCCTCCAGATGACCAGAAGTTAAATGGAAGTGATTTGCCACTAGAAATCATGAAAATGACACACACAGTAAAATGATTGCATATTACAGAAACATATCCTACAACACACAAGGCAATGACAGTTTTGTATGCACCTTTGTAAAAGCACGCAGATCAGGTGCTTTGTAGTGGTGCTTTCCAGCTTGCAGCAGTGCTCCAGGTTCCTGTGGGATGCCTCCAGAATCCGGATAGCCTTCAACTGCAAGAAATGAATAATTTATTGCAATGTGAATCTGGAAACCTGTCACATCAGTGTAATACTGAATTGCAAAGAGCCTCACACTAGCAACTACATTAACATGCGTCTCGTACAAATCTCTCATCATTATATCTCAGGAAGTTACATGGTTATTTAGTAAGAAGTGAGATTCCAGGTGGGAATGCAGCATACATAAGACTACCAGGAAAATCATCGAAACTCAACTATGTAGTAAAAACAAAAGATCATTGGATTATGAAAGAATTATTGAGCACATAAAAAGTCTTTTGAACCCTAGGCCGTGTTTGTATAGCGATGGTATTCCTTCTCGCTCTTCGTCAGAGGTTTGACCGACGCTCCGCCCTTGTTATGAACTGGAATAGCCGGCCGTTCACGGTGGGTGGCAAGAGTGACGTAGGATCGAGTGCAAAGTATCGCTACAAAATCACAGCCCTTACTTTATTACTGCAAGGCACAGTCATTACCTATGACTGGAAGAGCTGACATACTGTTCTTTAGATGAATATGTATATATAGTAAAAGCTAGCGTCTGATTGAGATGTCTCGATTAAAAAGAAACCTCGTTATTGAAATATCGGCGTATATCTGTCCTGCAATGAAGAACACGACAGGTTCCATAGTTTAATATAGAATACAGACAGGTTCTCGCGACGCGGGCCTTCAAAGTGAACTGTATACAAAAAAGTCTTCATACAAGCTAATATATGTG
Organism: Dermacentor silvarum; assembly: GCF_013339745.2. Taxonomy (NCBI): domain Eukaryota; kingdom Metazoa; phylum Arthropoda; class Arachnida; order Ixodida; family Ixodidae; genus Dermacentor; species Dermacentor silvarum. The sequence goes on along the minus strand of NC_051155.1, from coordinate 81,318,408 downwards.
CGCAAGCATCAAACATAGCTATCCTGTGCCAACGCGTGAAGCCCATGACACATCGACGTATACACACCTGCAGTGAACTCTCGGAAATGCCTATATAAGAAATAATTTTCTGCCGGGAAACTACCCAAAAAACGAACTTTCAGTGTTTCCATAATTGTGTTCCCATTCAGTTATAGCAATCAGACGGGGTAGCATACTTCACAGGAAAATGCAAGTACGCGATAACATCAAGGGAAACGTTCGTAAAATTGCTTACTAAATGTGCACAGACACATGGGCCACTTAAGCTTAGAATGCGCTCGGTTCTAGTGACACAAAGCTCATTACATGAACCATAAGCTACAACAACGCTCACAAGCGCCAAGCTTGCTTACCTTTCAGACGTAGTCAGCAAATGCTCCTTCGTCTCACAGGTACCGTGGCACCAACTCTCTTACGGGCGCAAACACTGTAGAACTTCCGATGAAATACAGCACCACGAAAGCACAACCTTCAACAAATTCTTCCATACTGACTCGAAGCCCCAGTAACAGGCTTTTCACGAGAGAGCGCTGGCAGGCGGGAACAAAGGCAGCTCGGACGGGCGTTGTACTAAGACACTGTTAACACTGGCGTATCGCACAAAACACACGGCGAACACACGGCATTTCACGAGTCCAGAGGTTGTGCGATGGTTAACGCGCACGATAAGGAGGACATTTTGCCTAGGCACTTCTATTCTAGCACTTCATTATACTACCGCCTCACTGCAACGAGCACTCGCGCACAGCCAACGTGGTCCATAAGCTACAGCAACTTGGATTGGATTGGATTTATTGAACAAAACACTGCAGCAGCGCCACACTGCCGTTAAAGAAGGAGAACTTGCCTCCTCTATTCGCATCGCTTCAGGAGCATGGCCTTCGAGATTTGCGTTTGTCACTCAGGGGAAGTCGCAGCTGAAGCATGAGCCAATCCACGCGCCGCCCGCGCAGGTCCGTCTGCTTGAAATGACGGACGGCCTACGGGCTAATATGGCACTTACTGAGCACATATTCGTGATCACCACCCATATACACGTTAATTATGGCGCCAAGCTTGCCTTCGTCCGGCAGTGGACATAAATATATGCTGATGATGATGCAGTTTTTTGAATTGGTAGTTTCACCTGAAAGTGTGGCACTCGAAGCAATAACAGGGTTTATATTTACGCTAAAGGCGTCTCAGAATGCTGGCGTGATGTGGAGCCCCACCAGTGTTGCTGCAGCGGTCGCGCCACGATGGTGTCAAAATCAGACCGCAGGAAAACATCGGCGTTTGTGAGCACCAAAAAATGATGTAGCTTGACGTTTACTATATATTTTGCTCAGAAGCACCACGATGTGGAGTGCACACAGCGGCGCAGCTGGATGGTTAAAGTGTTTGCGCACAACGATCATACCAGCCTCGGAAGCTAGACCGCTGGCCGCGCTCTGGAAGTGCAGGTTGAGTAAAGCGTAACGGTATATCCACTTGACTTCTCAGCTTTTGCAGCTAAACGCGCTGCGCATCTCTGGAGGCCTTCTAACCACCATCATAGCTGGACAGGACAGCCTCATGCGCCATCAATAGTGGGACAGCACGGTGGCGCTAAAGGCACGAATGTGCCTCGAGCGTCCGTATAGTTGCTTTGGCAATTAAATTTAGCTCTTCGCTTAACTGAAAGAAGGCCCCCTCGATCACCTTAACAATCGAAGTAAGTAATGAATACTGGCAGTAGACGTCAAAGGAGCACTTGATAACGTCAGCCACGACGCAATCCTCAACAACCTCGAAGGCACCGGCTGTGGCACTAGGACCTAAGCGTACGTCAGAAACTTTCTGAGAGACCGCACCGCGACCGTCGGGATCTGCAACATCCGCAGCGAAAGCTTCCAGCTTCAAAACAGGGGCACCCCGCAAGGGTCGGTCATCTTACCGATACCCTTCAATGTGGCGATGATCAAGCTACCCAAACTCCTCAAGACCATACCAGGTCTGCGTCACGCGATGTACGCTGGTGACATCTGGCTCTGGACCAGAGCTGCGAACACTGAAAGGCAAGAAAGTGCCATACAAGAAGCCGTAAACACAATTGAAAGCTATCTCCGAAACTGTGGCCTCAACTGCGCCCCCTAGAAGTCTGAGCCCCTCGTCCTGAAAGCAAGAACGAGAGGTAGGTCACCCAGCCACGAAGAAGAGCCCGACCCCGGCGTCAACCTCAAAGGGACACCAATTCTGACAGTCGACACTCTACAAATACTTGGACTTCGCATCCACAAGGACTGATCTGGAGCGGCTAGCCTACCAAGACTACAATGCACCCTTTCGCAACTCACACCTCGTCAAGAGGATCTCAAGCCAAATAAGCAGGCCCAAGGGCCAAGACACGCTAAGAATAATACAAGCACTGATAACCAGCCGCATCACATACTACATGCCGTACTTGGCTTTACGGAACGCAGCAATAGAAAAGATTTACATCAAGAGAAGGAAAGCAATCAAGGTCGCCCTGGGATTTCCCCCCCCCCCCCCCCATGGCCTTTATACTTCACGCCTCCTTGAATATGGGCGTGCACAACAAGTGGCAAGAGCTCGCCAAAGCGCACAAGAACAGCCAACTGGAACGACTCAAGCTCTCACGCCCACAGGCAGATCAGTACTCCGACAGCTGAACTACAGCGAGACGTACGTCGCATACACGGTCAAGAGAGAACGAATCCCACCGTAGGTTCGCGAGTCCCTCTGCATCGCACCCGTCCCGCGCAACATGCATCCCATATACCACAAGTGTGGAAGGCAAGCTAGAGCGGCCTCCATCAAACGAAGATTCAAGCAAGACCTACTCGCCCGCTACACCGATGCAGCCAAGTATCCGCATAGAAACGCGCACGCTCTCAGCGTCGTAGACTCCCAAGGCTGCGAGTTTGTATCGGCGACCATGAAGGCGCGCAACCCTGAAACGGCAGAAGATGCGGCCATCGCTCTCGCCACCACCACATGCACAGACGCAGCAGTCATTTTCACCGACTCTCAGTCCGCCTGTAGAAACTTCTCGAGGGGCCGCATCCCGGCTGATGCACTGAAGGTACTAAAACGAGGAAGCACTCCGCTCCCGTACACCTGTGTAACGTGGGTGCCGGGACACGAGGGACAAGACGGGAACGAAGCGGCCCACGCCGCTGCCCGCGAGTACCTCAGCCGGGCTTCCCTCGCCCCACACGCTCTTCGACCCGCGGCAGAAGAGGCGGAAGCCGTAACCAACAACTATTCGACGATATTACAGCACTGCAGGCTCGAGCGCCGGATGTACCCTCCACCGCACCCAAAACTCAACAGAGAAGAAAGCGTGAACCTCAGACGCCTACAAAGGAATACTTACACTCACGGAACTATATTGCACCGCCTCTACCAGACGCTCCACAGCTACCTCTGCCCACTCTGCAACGTTCCCGACTTGCTGGCACACTTGCTCCTGGAATGCCCGTGGCATGAAGACAGCGAAATTTAACGGGACATGGACGCGAACCGAGCACCACAAGCAAACGAAGACCATCTAGTCGAAACATGGGAGGCTAAGCTCGTCCTCAGGTCGCTTGAAGACCAACGACAACTCGTTGCCAGGGCAAAGAGGGCAGTCGGAGCCAGAGGGTTCCTGGACTAAGGAACCTGCCCACCTCAGGGTGATACTGGGCCTCACTCGGGACACTGTTTCATCAATAAACGTTTCTTTCTCTCTATCTTCGCTTAAGCAGGTGCTTGGTTCATACACATTTTTGAAATCATTAAAACCGTTGCACTTGGAGAAGTACATTCAATGGCGCTTGAGCTCACTGAGCATAAATGCGCTCCTTGAATTTTTTTGATTACCTGGGGTTGGACGCAACTTTTGAACGTTCTAATTGATGAACTCCGCATTAGGGATATGCTATGGCCACTGTCCGTCAGGAAACAATCCTAGATATTTTCTTATGGGAGTGTTCCTAAATGATTGCAATGTGGCGTGCCCATAGCCACCAACGACATACTTCCTTGAATCATTGTTGCCGTCATTCCGCTAGACAAGGTCATATCAAGCGTCCAACTAGTGCTACCATTTTGTTGTTTCGCTAGTTCTTTCACACGGCAGCTGTCATGGTTCGATATTTGGCTGAAGTGGTAGACTACTTGCCATTATGGCACAAGGCGATCTACATCATTTGGAATAGGAAAGTATAAACTATAAAAGCTACCTGAAGAGCTTGAAGCGTGTGCCCAACTCAACAGCGGGTGAGCTGCAAGAAATTTCATGTAAGATAAAGGACATTCCACTATTTTTCAGGATGTGTGTACTAATAAGGTTTGTTTCCTCCTCTGAGTTTTAGCCGCGGTCGGGATTCGATCCCGCGACCTCGCGCTCAGCAGCACAGGCCTTAGCTGATTGAGCCACCACGGCGGCCGCATTTCGATGCAGGCTAAATGCAAAAAAGCCCTTGTGTTTGCGTTGAAGTGCACGTTAAAGAACCCCAGGTGGTAAAAATTAATCCGGAGCCCTCCACCACGGCGTGCCTCATAATCAGAACTGGTTTTGGCACGTAAAGCCGCAGAAAGAAGGAGAATGACTTTTAGCCTTCGGTAACTTTCAAATCGTTGAAATGTCCTTCAATGTTCTGTCAAATGTTCTGTACGAACCCTGAGGTAGTATATGCACATTGTCGCAACGTGCTTGACTGATCAGGACAGTATACGCTTCGTCGATTCCTCGGTGTTTAGTTTTCACTGATTTTTAATGCATTAGCACTCGTGGGACACTTCACGCATTTTATAGGGGCTATCTATGTTTGTAGACAGGGTGTCCCAGCTATCACGCAGCACGATTTAAAAAAAATAGGAACGGCGTTACGTGAAGCAAACCTAGTGCGTATTGTTTCCAGTGCAGTGGAGTAGCCGCTAGTAATTGTTCGCTAATTGGGGGCATCCACTAAAAACAAAAGTAAATAACTAAGCTATATATAACAATAATGCTAGTTGAGTAAAGAGAACACAAAGAGCTGCATCCAATGGTACTACAATGAGTATTTTTCGCCTAGCAGATCGCGAGAAAAACGGTCGGCAAAAATACATGGGAACCCTACCCTGTTCCCTCAAGTGCCCCGTTTGAGCAAGAACTCGCGAGCAATCCCAGCGCGGCGCGTGTCGCGTTTCTACCAATCACGGAGCGGCGCCACGGCATCCGCGGCAGCGGCGGTGCCGGCGGGCCGCCTGGTGCGAAAAAAAAAGAAGAAAAACAGGTCGCTTGTCTTCGTGCATTGCGTTCGCCGAAAGCGTTTTCCGGTAAACATTGCGGCTACAGAAGCTGCAGTTACTGGGAAGCGTGAGAAGCAGTCAGGGCTCTTTGAATGCTATCACATTCTACTCTTAAAAGCAAAGCGTAAGCGTCTTTCCATATCTCCTAGCGCTGTCCACCGTTGCCAGCCCCAGCTCACGTGTCGGGAGGCGCCGGCAGTTGGCAGGAATTTCTTGCGGGTTGGTTGAGCGTAGTCACGCAAACTGCCCAGCTGCTGTGTGCCACTTTGCTCAAACAGCTCTAGGGATGGCTGGCATTGTTCCATTTTTCGAGAGCACCAAAAAGAATTGTGTGTGTTGCAAGGATCAAACGCGACAAATGGTAGCCTACGAAAACATTATCCATATGCACGGTCATTATTACGGCACTGCTTGAGAATATTTGTTTTTTCCGCAGGAGTTTTCTTAACATGGGAGTGGTGATTGAAACGGATTTTCTTCTTATACTTTACGTTGGGGAGAATGTTTTCCAAGGACAAACCTGTGCGGTGAGAAGTTACCAGTTACGCAAATTAGGCAGCAGTGAGTTCAAAGCGTTAGGAAAATACTCGATCTCGACTGCCTCTCTCTCGTTTTAGAAACCTATTTGCTTGTGTGTATGATTGACAGTTTTAGAAATAGCGGTTAGAACCATATTCCATGCTCATCGTACGTAATTTGGCACGTGAAAAGCTACGCACGTTTTTGTTGTTTTTGTTGTCGTGCGCTAAGCGGCTTTAGCTCACGCAGACCCCCTGCTGCGCTCTTTATAAAACCCTCTAAGGGATGGGTCGCCGACGTTTTTCGATGTTGCTAGCGACTGAACTTGAATGGTTTATTTATTTCTTCCAGGCGTTTCACAACGTTTAAAATAATGTGCCTGAACCCTTGTGAACTCCAGCGCATTTCCGCATTACTTAAGGAATGAAAACGTTTCCCTGACCGCACTAATTGTCGCTCGCCTTAAAATTTTTCGCAAAAATTGCTGTAATACGGTATATTTTGTTAAAACAAAAACAGGTGACCTCAATAACAAAAACTATTATTTTGACCAGCAAAAAAAAAAACCTTACCAATTTGCGCGGTGACCACTCGATCGTCTTTTTTTAACACAAAAGTGTTGTATGACGGGGTCCACCGTCAACTTCCTGTAATGGATGTGAGGTTGGCGTGTACGCGTGACATATGCTCTTTCTTCACAGCTATGGCACCGCCATCTAGAAGCGGTGGAGCGAAGCACTGCATCATGATACTAACGAGCGCCGACAGTAAGAGCTTCAATAGTCTCAGCGCAGCAGAGGCTCCAACGCGGTGTAGCCTGGTGTAGGCGGTGTAGGCCTTCTGCCGAGGTGACGACGCAGTTCCCGCATATGGTTTGTCTTTCGCGTCCGATTAGCTTGTGACGCCTCGTCGCCTACAGAGTGCAGCTTCAACATGCATCAGCAGTGCTTACACGCTACCTACTGCTTCGTTTGCGATGGCACTAACTAAGAAAACTGCTGCGCTAAGCGGCGCAGAAAGGCAACGATATCGATGGGCGAATCTCGCTTTAGTCCGGCGAGAGACAAGCCAGCGTGAAGCAGAACGCCTTCGCGCGTTCGCGGCACACGCTGCGATCTCGGCCACTCGAATTCCTAAAGCTCAACGCGTCGCAACTCAACTGGCTGCCAAAGACACTGCGCAGACGGACCGAAATGCTCGTACCTTCGCCGAAGCGACTCGGCAGCAGGACGCCGCGCGCCAGGAAAGCCTGCAACACGGTTGCCGACCCGCAAATCGCGCTCCTTTAGCTGCATGCACACCGTGAGCTCACGAAGCAAACATGCAACACATTGTTTTCCTGATTCTCACCAAGTAAACAACTCCGATAGTCCAGTGTCTGCGGGTCCCATAGACCACAACCAATCTTTATGATGATTTGCAAAACCTGCAAGAGAACTTTCCCGCACTATTAAACAAGTGTAGGTCAAGTCCACTGTGAATAAATGACAGCAAATAATAAAAACATGTACTTTGATCACGTACTTCGTGACAATATTGTTGCGGGCCACCTCCTTGCAATAAGGAAGAAGACGACGATCGCCGGAAAACGCTGCGCGTGTTCAGCCATCTCGGCCATCTCTGTCAACAATCCCTGTACATAAATACTGTCCCTCTTTAAATACGCCCCGTCACAATATTATTACGGGGAAAAGAAGTAATAAATATATTTACAGAGTATTTACAATAACTGTAGCGACTGACTAGATCCTAGCTTGCGAAGTTAAGAGCGTCGCCTTCTTCGGAGTAATTCGTCTTCTTCATCGGTATGTCACATGACCTCTGGCGGCTGAAGCACCGACCCGGGGCTGGTTATGAGGCGGTGGAATGATACGGCTTAAGACGCCCGGCGTGGACTACGTCGGAGCGAGGTTGAGCCACACGGGGTCAAGAGGGGCGATTTCTTACGTGACGTCGGTGACTTAACGCAAGACTCGGTAAGGGCCAGAGTAGCGTGAAAGCAACTTCTCCGAGAGGCCAACCCGTCGCGACGGTTACTAAAGGAGAACCAGGGCGCCCGGTGTGTAGTGGGCGTCACGATGGCGGGTTTCATATAAGTGCCGCCGAGTTTCCTGCGATTCCACAAGTCGACATCGGGCAATATGGCGCGCCTCTTGTACTTTGAGTATGGCTTCGTGGGCGTACTCTGATGTGAAATTTATACTAGCAGACAGAACGGTGTTGGAAGGTAGCGTAGGATCGCGGCCAAACAAGAGGAAGAATGGAGAGAAGCCTGTGGTATCGTGGCGAGAATTATAGGCAACGGTAACGAACGTCCCAGTCGCGATGGTCAGCGGAGACATACATACCATGGACAGCATGTCAGTAACGGTTCGGTTGAGACACTAGGTTAGACCGTTTTTTTGTGGATGGTAAGCAGTAGCAAATTTGTGTTTAGTCGCGCACGAGTGTAGAATGTCATTAACAACTTTAGAAAGGCAGTAGCGGACTCGGTCGGTGAAGAGGCTGTCGAGGGGCACCGTGGTGAAGGATGACGTTCTCTAGTAGGAAGTCGCCGCCATCGGTTGCAGACGTTGTCGGAAGAGCCCAGGTGATTGCGTATCGTTGTGCGTAGTCCTGTTGCCACATTATTCGACTTATTTCCCGAAGAAGACGTAGGAAAAGGGCCTAAAAGATGAACGCCTACATGGAAGAATGGTTTTAATGGTGCATCAATGGTTGAAGGCGGCCAGCAGGGATTGTGGTCGGCTTTTTCGTCGTTGAAAAAGGTCTCACTCAGCGATATAGCGGCAGACGTCACAGAAAAAACCAGGCCAAAGAAAAAGCCCCAACGAACGCAGTCATCAGTCCGTGACAGGCCAAGGTGACCGGAAGTCGGCACACCATGAAGCTAGGCGAGACACGTCTGACGCGTAGGGGCAACGAAGAGTCGGTCAGGACCGTCAGGGCCCATGTTAGAGTGGTACGAGATGTCAGCGTGAAGTTGAAACATGCGAAGGGAAAGGTCGGGCGTCGATGAAGTCAGCCTTTCAATGAGGTCTTTTAAGGAGGCGTCCCGGCGTTGTTCCGCTCCGATACCGCGAAAAGCACTCAAAGAGAGGCGGGTTTCAGATATACCGGCCGCAGGGTAGGTCGACAAGATGGCGCGAGAAGCAGTCCGTATCTTGATTAACCGGCCGGCCTTGTATACAACTGAGTAGCCGTATTATGGCGCGGAGCCCAGCGGCCGAGACGCCCATAAGGATCTTTGAGGGAAGAAAGCCAACACATAACACGGGGATCAGTGATAACTGAATTGGCGGCTGTACAGATAGGGGCGGAATTTACCCACTGCCCCAACGAGAGTCAGACACCCGCGCTAAGTGATAGAATATTTGCGCTCGGTAGAGGAAACAAGGCGGCTGGCGTAAGCAATAACACGTTCTTGCGCTTGTTGTTTCTGGGCCAGGATAGCTCCAATACCATGGCCTCTGGCATCGGTACGGACTTCTACGGGAGCTCATGCTTCAAATTGAGCAAGAATGGGAGGGGAAGTAAGCAGCCGGATCAGCTCGGTAAAAGCACCAGCTTGCTCACGGCCCCAAATGAAGGCAGCATCTTTCCTGAAGAACTGAGTAAGAGGGCGTGCAACGTCCGCAAAATTTTTAACAAACCGCCGGGAGTATGAACAGATGCCCAAGAAGCTGCGAACGTCCTTGGCGCATGTTGGCACGGGAAAGTCCTTCACTGCCCGTATTTTATCTTAATCAGGGCATAGACCAGAAGAATCGACGAGATGTTCGAGCACAGAAATTTTACAACGACGGAAGTGGCATGTGGATGAATTGAGTTGTATGAGTTGCCTGACGGAAAACAGACAGTACCGTGGAAAGGCATTCGAGGTGCGTCGAAAAAGTCGGAGAAAAAACGATCACATCGTCCAGGTAGCAGAGGCAGATGGATCACATGAAACCATGTAGGAGGGCGTCCATCATTAGTTCAAATCTGACCGGGACATTACATAACCGGAAAGGCATCAGTTTGAACTGATAAAGGCCGTCGGGAGTAATAGAAGCCGTCTTCTCACGGTCCATGTCATCGACGGGAATTTGCCTGTAGCCGGAGCGAAAGTCTATGAACGAAATATATTGTGCTCTATGGAGACAATCCAGGGCATCGTCAATGCCTGGTAGCGGATAGACGTACTTCTTTATTATATCGTTGAGGGGCTAATAATCCACGCAAGATCACCAACTGGTGTCCTTTGATTAACTAGTACAACAGGGGATTCCCATGGGCTGCAAGAAGGTTCAGTGATGCTACGAGAAAGAGTCTTATCAACTTCGTATTGGATGATGTCTCGCTCAGTAGGAACGACGCGGATGGGTTGCGATGGATCAAACTCGCATCTCTGGTGTTAATTCGATGTTTGACAACACATGTTTGTCCTAGAGGACGGTCTCCAAGGTCGAATTATGTCCCAGTACGAGGCAAGGAGGCAACGTAATTCATGGGCACGTTGGGGCGAAAGGTCGGCAGCAATCATTTTTATTAAGACATTCAAGTCTGATGGGGATGGAGGCACAGCAGGAGTGGCACACGAGGAGTTGTCAGAAGTTAAAGCCGAAATGTGGTAGTCTCGGGATGGCGTGATTGGCCCAAGCGATACGCCGCGCGGGAGAACTTGTACACAATATCCAAAGTTCACCAGCGCAAGACAGGACGTGTTGTCCGCAATGGTAATGACGGTGTGAGGAAACGCGACGTCATGTGAGAGCAGGACATCCAGATTAGAAGGGACACGAAGTAGTCACCGTCTTGTATAGGCGGAACGGGTGAAACACCTATGTCGGTAACGGCAAGGTGAGGAAGGCGAATATGACCTGTGGAACGAAGCCGGATTGGAGCATTATCGGGGGGATCATTAGCAACAGGTAGACCGAGTTACACAACACCAGCAGACCAGTCTAGAGAAAGTCAAGTCCCAGGATTGGGTCATGAGGGCAGTGTTCTAGAACATAGAATCAAACAGAATTATGATGTACGTACCAATAGCGGCCGGTGTTCCTCCATTGGCAACTCGGAGCACAGGCGACGGGGTAGGAGTGAGGACTTTCTTAAGATGACTGCGAAGCTTAGCGTTCATCACAGATACTTGAGCGCCAGTGTCAATCAGAGCCGTAATAGGTACACCACCTACGATCACTTTTATGAGGTTCCGATGTGTGGGCAGGATCAGAAGAGCATTCTGGCGTCGGGTCGGTATAGCAGCATCGCCTCTGTGTGCTGCACCCGTTAGTTTTCCGAAAGCGTACGCCGGAAAGAGATAGGGGACGGTGATCGACGAGATGGGGGCGATCGGGAGAAGCGGCGATGTAGTGAAGGAGAGTGGTTAGAGTGGGTGGGCCGAGATGTGTTGCTAGGAGTTACGGGGTTGCGTGTTCGATGCAGCATGAGGTGGACGATCGGATGGGAGATAGGACCAAAGGGTCGAATTCGACGAAGAGTGACAGTGACGTGAAATGTGGCCAATACGGCCACAAGTGAAGCATATTGGCCTGTCGTCTTGAGTGCGGCATTCGGCCGGGTTGCCATACCGTGCAAGGGCATTCAGGTTTCGGTGGCGTGTGACAGTGGTGGGCGGAGCGTAGTCACGCCGATTAATTTCGCAAATTTTCGTCAAGCCAGCATTGGCCAATTCCTGGCGCACGACGGTCTGGATCGGTGAAACGGTCGCCTGGAAATTGTTGGGGCCAAGGTTTGGGGTACTGATTGGAGATGCGGCTTCCATTTCACGCCGGATGGTGTGGACGATGTCATCAGAGCGATTGCGCGCGTGCAGACTGCGGAGGTCTTCGCAGGTGGGACGCAGCAGCCGTGTTGGGGAGGTGGGGAAATGGGTGGGCAATGCGGTGGCTTCTTCTCTTGGCTTCTTCAAACCGGTTATACACAGCGCGAGAAGAAACACGGGGCCGAATAGCATACACGGACAAGCACTGACTTCCAACTGATTATTCCAACTGAAACCACCGGCATTCGGTAATGATGGCTTGTACAGTTGAAGAATTCTTAAACACAAGGAAGTGAAAGGCATCATCAGCTATGCCATTAATGACGTGCGCGACATATTCCGCTTTGGACATCCTCAGATCCACTTAGCGGCACAGAGCGAGTACGCCCTGGATGTACATGAGGTAGAACTCGGCGCACGTCTGGACACGCGAAGCGAGGTCTTTTTTTGGTGGCGCGCTGACGTCCAACATGCAGGCTTGCCATACAAGTCCTTGAGCTTCTGATTACAAATGCCCCAGTTGGCAAGTTCCTACTCGTGGGTCTCAAACCAGTCACGAGATAGAATATCAAATCACCTAGCATGATGGTCTGGTCCCAGTGGTTGCTTGCGCTCACCCGCTCATACAGTTCTCAAAACTCCAACATCAGTGTCGTCGGTGCCGGAAAATGTTCCGAGGTCACGCGGTTGTGCCACGATGACGGATGGCGTGGCGGCAGACGAGCCCAAAGCCTTCTCGCCTTGAGCTGGCATTGTAGATGCAGCCAAGGAGTGCCCGCTGCGTAAATCCGTTTTGCACTGGAGCCAGCAAGCTCCACCTAAAATGTTACGGGGAAAAAGAAGTAAAAAATATAATAACAGGGTATTTACAATAACTGTAGCAGCTGACACAAGATCATAGTTAGCTCGACAAGTTAAGAATTCTTCTTCGGAGTAACCTTACACGTCTTCTTCATTGGTCGTTCACAATATTAACGTGTTCATTCGTCATTTATTGTCTGGTTCTCTTTGCTATGAGCATGTTATGAAGGAATTTTATTATTGCTGCTGCATAATGATTTGTTTCCAAGCAACGGAGCTCCACTGCGCAAATCTGCCTGAAGAACATCAATGCAGAACAGAATGCAGAATGATGAACAGCAATATGATCATTGCACATTCAATCGTCCATTGCTCTATACGAATGCTCAAGGAAACACGTTATTTCCCCCTATATAACAAATGAGCGGGTGTCATGCAACCCAGTTGCCGTTAGACAGTAAACAAACTATCACGCCAACAAGCGGTCGTAGCGCATTTCAAGACGATTTCAGACTAACCATTACATGACAGCGTGAGGCGGCTTATTCAGTAGTGCTGTTAGGATGTAAACCATCAGAAATATTACCCACTGAACCACCAGCGCGCAATAATGCCTTTCCACAGTATTTTTCCCGACATAAAGCTCCAGCGAAGCGTATACAAACCGCTTATACACACGCACGCCCTCAATGCGTCCATCGGAGCTCACCTGGGAAATGCGGACACCGTAGCAGACCAGGCTGTTGTATCCACCCTGTACTAAGCGGCGGGCCAGGAGGCCATCCAGGCACCCTAACGCCGAGCGTTCTTATTAAGAAAACGCAAAAGAGCAGTTGCGCTCATGTACACGGCTCATGAATAAGTGGTTTCGACGGTGGCAACACACTGTGTCGCTATGTTCATTCAATGCTAAACGCATCACCGTCCACAGTCATCGGTAGATGGGTTCTGCCGATTTTTTTATATATCCAGTTACCAGCTGCCAAAAACGGTAATCTACAAATTTTCTATTTTTTTCTTCTATTTTGTCCCGCCGCCACCAAAGATGCTTATAAAACCGCATCAAGCCGTACCGACGCCTGTATAGTATATAGCAGAGTGACTGAAGTAAATGGACGTACTTACAGCGCTGTCCTGTGGAATGATTAGGTTAATAAAGGGAGAGCATGTGTCTGTGAAACAACAGAGAAGCTTTCGTACCATCCATACTTATTTTCTCTTCCTTTCATCAAGTCAGCCGTGACGGGTGCCAATCAGCAGGTTTTCGCCAGACACGCTAAATCGACACGCTAGAGTGCACAATGGGAGCTGGTGATCGTGAAAGTGTAAGAAAATAAAGATTTTTTTTCAAGTGCTCTCGAGAGAAGCTACCGTAAGAGCCAGCGAGTGGGCAAAACGCATATTTTTTAGGCGATCGGAAGTCACAATGACCAGTAAAAGAGACAAAACTCAGGCGGTAAAAATTACCATTCAGTGATAACCTTTATTCTATTTGCGTCCCTTACCAATGTTTCTTCTTGTGAATTTCTGCCTAAGAACGGACGAGAAGTAAGAAAGATTGTAGCTATCCCCTCACTGGCTTCCGGTCCCTGTCAAGTAGCTTGCGCGTCACTCAAGTAACCAACGTCACTAAATTGATTAAAACTACAATGAATCCAAGTCCTGGGAATTCGTTTCAGGTGGATACACCTTGTGAACTCACCGACTATAATCCGTAAATAGAATATGTGCCGTAAATCAATTATTTCAACGTTAATTACCATAACTAAGGTAAATAATAATTGATTTCGCGTTGAAGTAATGGCCACCTCACCGAGTAATTTAGTTTAAGAGTTCGAATTGTGCTATCTGCCACAGGCAATATTTTAAAATTTTGTGCGGTTAAAGAATATCAGAACCCTAATGATCAAATGGGAGACGCGTTCATCGCCCAAGAAAATGAGAGAAGTGACGGTGAACGGTGAACTTCTTTTTCTGTAGTTTTTTTTCCCATTCCAATGCAATTAACATCCATCACCAAAACTCTATCTTTGCAATAAAGTTTATATATCTATCTAGAGGCCAGTATCTTCATATTGAAGGTTTGGTGCGGCAAGAAGCACAAAATAAATGGGATGCGTTCTTGGACTTTCCGTTAATGCGCCAAACGCGTGTTGCATTCGTGGGCCTGCGTGTCAGCTACTCCCGGTGCCTACGTGGCCGATTCCATGAAATTGCTGCTGTTTACTCCCCTGCAACATGTGAGCGGTGCACGTCCAAATGCAGGCTCATTGATATTTGAGCTGCAAGAAGAAGGAGGCAGACAACTAGATGGGATACCGCGTAGAGACAGCCGCTACGCTAAGTTCACATAAATGAGAAAAATCAAGACGTGAGAAGACGCGAGGGCACGTGACAACTAATTCAATTTTCGCGTAAGGCCAAGTGACTGTCACTGAAAGGCTGCTGTGAGCGTGAGTGGGGACCATTTTGGCATCACTACAAAACATAGAGACCCCAAAATAAAAGAAAATGCGGGAACAAAACAGTTATTTCTTTATTTTTTGACAGACGGGAACTGGAAAACGAAAAAAAAAAAAGAAACGGAGACAGAGAGAGAAGAAGAAAGTTAGGTGCACGATGGTCGGGCAAACGATATAGGCTTGTATCGTGTTGAGTGCTTCCTGTCCACCATTGTCTTATTCAGCTATAATTTAGTTGCGACCACGTCTGGCTGATAGGAGCGGACCTCTAGCCTCACTAATCTTGCCAAAGAAACAAAAAAACCCCGAAAAGACAATGAAATGCATTGTCATTATGGAAGCGACAGACTCAGGTCTCCTTTGTCGAGGTAAACGAAAATAAATAAAAAAACAGTACATGATGGGCATCATAGAAAGTTAAGAAAAGAAGAAAGCAACCATTCCTTCCGCATTAAGTTGTGTCCGCTAAGAAAGATGCCAACTTTGCTTACGAATTTCCGATAGAAAAGGTGAAACACGGTACTCGAAAGTGAATGGAAATCTGCACATGATGCCAGAACATTTTATCGTCGGTAACAAGCTTTCGATGTTTGTTTATTCGTTTGTTGTTGCTTCTAGTGTCTATTTCCTCACAGAACGTTGTTTGATGCACTCACTTAAAGTGACACGGGGGCTCAAGAGAAGCCGCATTCGATTTCTCACCCACTATCGAAAAGCATTGCGTAGCTTGAGGCCTTATGCAAAGGCGCTGTCGTATGCAGGTGACAACTTATTCAGAAAAGAGGATAACAGTGTTTGCCAGCAAATTTCCTGGCGTGTGAAGGAATTCTTCACACAAAACCGATAGTACACAAAATGATCCTTGCGCAAAGCCTTTAGAGTTTCTTTTTTTGCTTTGTTTTTTAGAGCTCACAAATTCGTATTATTCTGTATATTTCTGAGCAGAGCCTCGAAAGACGTAAAAAATATCCCAGGTGCCGAAATTGGATCCTTCATAGCAGGCCTAAAAATAGTTTTGAATTCGCTCAAATATAGCTATAAAACGCAGTTCCACGTAATATAATGTTACGAGAATAAGCCTGCGGTAAAAATGCACCGCAATTTTACCACTTTTTGTCGAGGATTGGCGCCAAAGATGTTGTTTTGAATGCTGTTGCGACTTACGCGCCAACCGAAGGAGTGTAGATCCATAACTCCTTAAATATTTTTGTTGTACATCGGCGAAGGTTGGCGCGCGGTAAACACGCACATGCTTGTATTCCTAAACAGTAAACGTGAAGGGAGTGTATGCATTAGAACAGGTCATTAGGTCACTGAACTCTATATTGATGGATTCGGTGTGCTGCATAACTGATTATTGCGAAACAATATGGCAACATGCTCGTGGAAACAGAGAAAAAGAAAATCAAATGGCAATATTGAATGTCTTATGCATGTGGTGCTTGTCCAGCCACTCAACAGGGCTATCATGTGCGTTTAAATATTACGGCATCGTAATGCGCCCTCGCGCATGCAAAAACCAAGATGAGGCATGCTATAGGTTTGTAGTTTTATTGAGAGGGTGGGAGGGCTTAACCACTTAACCATTCCATATGAACAATTCTGCAAAATACTAAAGCTAAATGAAAGTAATGTAATGAAACGACATTAGGCCAAGTGGTCCTTCGACAGCCTGCGAGACGATTAGTACGTATATTCAGTGTTTCTTTGTCTTACCCTTTGCATCTTTAGAACCTCAGCCCTCATTTTCTTTCTTTCTTTCCTTCTTTCTTTCTTTACTTTCCTTTTCTTTATTTATTTCTGTTTATCCTTCAGCCCCTTTCCAGCTCCATATTGAGGCAAAGTGGATATGCGCCTGGTTTACCTTTCACCTTCTTCTCCTCCTCCTGAGTGGGCCAAGAGTCATTATTCTCGGCTTATGACAAGCCTACCTCGTCATGAATCTTTGGCAACTTTCCGAAATGTTTCTAGAGTAGAGTGGCGTGGCATGGTGCTTTTCTTTATTTCATGACAGAGATATCACGCTAGATATTCCGCGAGCCTCCCTTTTTAAGCGAACCTATACGGGCTCACAAGTTTCAGCGGTGGTGGTGGTGGTAGTGGCACGCTGAAAAAGTGGGCCGATCCTGTTGATAGTAAAGAAAAGGTCCAAGCTCAATGGCACATACCCCTGTGGGCTCGGGGACCTGTAACGCACCATTGAACTACCCTTGTCACACATGGGACCCAAAGATAAATATCACCAGCCCTTCCCCTGTCGATAAAATGGGGGTAAGCAAAGATTTTCCTCCGATTGTAGCGTGAGGGCTTCCGAAGCCCAGGCGAAACGTCATCGAAGAGTCGCGGACAACGAATTATGGGAGCGCGATGTTGAGCCCAAATGTCAGTGAAGACTCGCCGACTCTGAGTTTAGGGCAAACGAAGTGGAACGCCTGCGACAGTGTCATCTTGATATTTATTTACACATTTGACAAAATTCGCTGTCATATATCTACATCTTAGCAATTCTTGCGTTTGAGAAATGTTGCGTGAGAAAACATTAGCATATTTTGGTGCGACTTTGTTAAAAAAAAGAAAGAAAGAAAACCTTGACGGGTTATCCTATCTCGTAGGCTTTGGCTGGAAGCACTACTGACGGTACAGGTGGACAATTTATTTTCCAGGGAGTACTGAAGTTTCATCTTAAGGAAACAGTAGCAGAATGGCGATCAAGATTGTGTGGTCGAAAGGGCTAGATGTTGTTTGGGCTATGTTACGGAAGGTTTGTATAAATAATGGGAAGCGTCTCCTAACACCTTTGAAGAAAGCTCCTTTGTTTACGTTTTACGTTTGTTTTCTTTTAAATGCTCAAGCATTTCTACGTGGACTCACTGAGTAAAAACCATCGCTGACGTGTGACGCTCAGCAGCTCAGTGTCTTACCCACCGGGCTAAAACCTACTCTTGCAGAATTCGAATATATCTGAACCATATGAATGTGCTATACAGTGTTGTTTGTATTGTCGCACAACTCAGTCAAATAAGCAGTCAATAAGATGATAAGTATGAGGAGTGATGAGGGGTTATATGGATGTGATCGCGGGGGATAATGTTTCGAAGCAGTTGAATGAGTTATTTGAATGAGTTGAATGAGTTGCCTGCCTGGAGCGGGAGGGGACCTTCGCGGACACAGTGTGCGGCTTCCGCCCGCATCTGTCTGCGCAAGACGTCCTCCTCCAGCTTCACCGCGACATTATTGATCCTACTACTATGCGCCACAACGACAAAGCCATTCTTGCGCTCGACCTGCGCGGTGCATTTGACAACGTCACACAAAGTAGTATCCTCGCCAATCTCAACACGACACATTGCGGCTCAAAAGCGTTCGCAGACATCCGCGCTTTCCTTTCTCACCGCTCTGCCTTCATCCGCGTCGATGACTCTGAACACGGGCCGTACCCCATGGGCACGCGGGGCACACCTCAGGGAGTGGTTCTCTCTCCGCTCCTCTTTAATCTGGCCATGCTACGCCTTCCTGCTCTTCTGGCCCAGGTGGAGGGTATCCAACACGCACTTTACGCCGATGACATCACCGTCTGGACTAATTCTGGCAACCCCGCTCAAATCGAGCAGCGTCTTCAACAGGCTGCTTCTATAGTGGACACTTACGCCACCTCTTGTGGTCTGGAGTGCGCCCCGCAGAAATCGGCACTTCTTTCTCTTTCCTCTTTACCCCCACCCCGGCTCTCCTTGCCCTCGGGTCCCATCCCCGTGGTCACCGAGCTCCGTGTTCTGGGACTTTTTATTTCGTCCTCTCTTAACCCGGGCTCTACCCTTACCCGCCTCCGCCGTACGGGGGAGCCGGTGAGCCGCATGATTCGTCGGGTGTCTACGAAACGTGGCGGTCTGCGAGGGCGGGATGCCCTTCGTTTGGCCCAAGCGTTCGTCATCAGTCGGATCATGTACGCAGCCCCCTACCTCCGTCTCGGTCGGCACCACGAGGCCCAGCTGGATGCCCTCATCCGGTCTGTGCATAAGCGTGAGCTGGACCTCCCGGTGTCCACTTCCAACCGTCGTTTTGCGGCTTTCGGGGTGCACAACTCCTACTCGGAGCTTCGGGAGGCTCACCTCGTTAACCAACTTGGTCGCCTGTCTCAGACGTCTCCTGGGCGCCGTCTGCTTGCGCGCCTTGCTCTCCAACCTATTCTTCCTCCGGCGCCCCCCGATCGGATTCCCGACTCTTGGCGCCAGAAACTCTGGGTTGCCTCTCTCCCTCGTAATATGGATACTGTCTCCCACCCTGGTCGTCGGGCAGCTCGTGTTCGTGCCCTTACATCCCAACACGGATCTCGCCCCGGTGTCTTCTATGTGGATTTCGCGGGTCCTTCCCCCTCTGGCTACTTTTCGGCTGCCGTGATCCACGAGGGAAACACGATTGATGGCCTCTCCTTTCGGGCCTCTACTTCAACTCAGGCGGAGGAGGTGGCCATTGCCTTGGCGGCCTCCCACCCCAACGCAAGGGTCATCATCTCGGACTCGCGCTCTGCCTGCTCCCGATACCTTGCCGGTTCCGTCTCGCCTCTCGCGGCTCACCTACTCCGGGCGGCCTCCTGGCGTTTCGTACCTCACCCCGTCCGACTTGTCTGGTCCCCGGGACACGCGGGTCTTCCTGGTAACGAGGCCGCCTAACGAGGCTGCCAAAGCGGCCGCCCGCGCGCTTCTTCCCCGGGCCGTTACCCCTTCTCCCCCCTCGCCTGATCCTGCAACCCAGTTGCTCACATCGTTTCGAGAAATCTTGGCCTATTACCGCGATGGTCGTCGGCTTTTTCCGGCCCCGGTCCGGGGTTTGTCTAAGGCCGATGAGCGAACCCTGCGCCGCATACAGACCAACACCCTGCTGTGTCCTGCCGTGGCTCGCCATTTTTTGCCTAATACAAGTGGGCACTGTCGCCATTGTGGGGTCCTGGCCGACACCTACCACATGGTTGCAGCATGCCCCTCTTTCTCTTTTCCTCTCTCCCCCCTTTTCCCGTTCCCACACGAGAGGCCTGGGAGGAGACCCTGCTCAACTGCTCTACCTTGTGCGCCCAGCGCGCCCTGGTAGCGCGTGCCCGAGCGGCGGCCATCTCCAATGGAATCCCGGACTAGGGAGTTCACTTATGTGTCCCCCCTTCGAGGGTCAACTCTTGTATTTTCCTAAAATAAATGTTTTCACCAACACCCACGCGGGCTTTCACGGGGAGCGAACGCACGTCGGAGAGCAAACGCGCGTTCTGCGCCGCGCTCCCTGAAGGGCTGCAGAACTAAGCGTCTCTTTACTCCTTTACAATCACCACATATAGAGAGCAAACGCGACTTTTTCCGTCGTGCGAAAGGCCGTGGGGGGACGGGAGAGAGGGTGGGGAGGCGACGTTTAGCTGCGGCACCAGATGCGTATATATATAAAAACGTTGTGAGGCGAGAAGGTGGGTAAGATTTCCGATGCAGCTCGATGAGTGTCCCGTTCTGATCTCGTCGAAAACCTTCGAGCCGCTCCCGGAGGCGCCGGCTACAGTCACCAACACCGCGCCCGTTCGGTGCGAACGCGGGCAAACCGCCGACGGCGTCGACAACAGTTCTGCGCGTTGTTGGTGCTGCTGCATGTCCAAGTTTATACAGCTGATAAAACTACTATCCTTACTCCGTATGGCTCTCTACTAATTCGCTATCGCAATTGATGCTTCGCCTTTCGGGTGAAACTGCGACATTTTTTGTATTGGTCTGGTGTTAACAACTCCTTGCTGTTGTTGAATCTTGTAAGAGCGGACATCAGTACCTTTGTAAACCTCATGAAACCTTGCGAGGTTGCACATTTGTCGAGGTACCTTCTCAGCGTCGACTATGGCGATGTATCCTTTGCCTACTTGGTTGCTGTGTCTCCTATGGCAAGAGTGCGCTGATCGAAGTTGCAGCAGGTATTCTCTTGTCTACCTCTTCCAGAAATTCTCAGTTATGCGTTTCCTGTAGGCGTGTCGTCGGACAAGGGGTTGATAAGGAGGATCCAGTCCGATAAGCTTGATAACTACTCATATCGGTTGCTATGTTGACGATAACATTGATAAGGACAGATGAAGGTTGATAAGGGTCAGAGCGATTGCAATAAGCCTTCCAACGACCAATAAAGGTCTATAAGGGTCGATAAGGGTCGGATGGAGTCCGATAAGATTGTTAACGACCGATAAAGGGTGATAAGGACGGATAAGGGTTGTATTGAGTGCGAGCAAGTTGATAACGACCGATACAGGGTGCAAAGGGCGGATAAGGGTTGCATTGAGTGCGATCAGGTTGATAACGACCGATAACGGTTGCTAACGACCAGTTTACACTGGGCGGATCAAGAGCCGAAGCAAATTACAAGGCCAATAAAGCATATGCAATAAATGAACCGTCTACTGCCACGTCAGTCGCGGTAAATAACATTCGCCGTGTCGTATGCGAGGAGATGAGCAAGTAGCACATTAGTTTTAAACAGCTCCAATGGAGTCTCTACATTTTTTTAATAGATATACTTCCTTATTAGACGAAACGTCTAGTTATCAGGTTCAGCATTCATATTTGTTGCTATCAATAAAGCACAGTTAGCTTAGTCAAGTATAGAGGTTATCGACTCTTTACAGCCACATTAATAAACTCATGCAGCACGTGATTTAAATGTTACATGGATGCCTGCATTCTAAGATTTCCCAACACGTATTGAATAATCCATAAATTGTATATATCTAAACAAGCTGCAAACTTTTCGCGTGTATTATAAATCTGCAATATTTTAAAGGTGATTCATTTTCCCATACGCTATCAAGAAGGAGGTGCGTCCTTGCTTCTAGCTTGTGTCCTCTGTCCTTTTGCGCATTTATAATAATGAGCTTTCTTGCTATCGCACAAACCACTTCCAAGATACCGCACGACAAAAATGCGCGACGCCTTTCCCATCCCTCTCCCCCCGCGCCCTTAATGTTAACCTTAATGTCAAGAATGTTTTCAATAAATAGCGTTTAGAATCAAATGGCATATCGGATAACAAGTTCCACAAACAAGACATGATGCCGTTTATAATCGCTAGCACGCTCACTGAATATCTTCCGAAATGTACAGTAACGACCGAGTTAACCCCATTTGCGCGGAATCCTTTAGTTTCAAGGCTGTTATGCGGCAGCGTTTATGGAAATGAATATTGGTATTGCATTGTCGTAATCAAGTCGCTGTGTTCTTCGATTTGTTCTGACGTCATTGTCAGTGTGTGTGCGTGTGTGCTATCCGCATTGCGGTGCACCAGAAACAATAAAAAAATTTAAGTTAATAAAGAGCGTCTACAGATTGCGAAAATCAGTCGACGTGCACAGCTTGAGGACGTAAGGAGGGCAGAGAGAACCCACCCACAAACTCTGGACCGAGCAAGTTCGCCCCCATCAACAACACTAGGCAACAACGAAATGTTTGCATACGTGTACCTTGCAGACGGCGCCTAATCAATTAGGAGCTCGTGCTTGTACAAGCTCGGCGTCTGGATAATTACGGGTCACCCATTCCCGTAAATGAAGAAGGAATTCAGTTTTGCAGAACGGTGTAGCACGCCTTTAATACCACAAAAGTTATAACGGCCCAACTGCCTACCTGTAGTACCAATTAGAAGAAAGATAACGGCGGTTAGTAAACAAAGTCACCGCGCCTAGCGTGAGGCGCGCAATGCGTTAACGAATGAACCAGTGTGGCAAGCTGTGTGCTAGACACACGCAGTACAGCGTAAACTCCGGGAGAAAGGATCCCCTCGCATGTATTGTCGGGAAAACCATGTATCACGGAAACCACACTGTGATCCGGAGTTCTTGGTTTCCTTCACCGCCCAAAGTTTGCGTCGAAAACCGAGAAAGCTTATCCACACAACGGAACACCTAATGAAATTCCACTCGTTACGACGCGGGGAAATAAACCTGCAACACGCTGCACGCTGCGTTGGCGCTAGCACTCCAACGGCTGACAGCGCTTCCAGTTACCATTTGTTTTTACTCACGCCCAAGAGTGGGAGAGCCAGTTCGTTTCCATCCACTATACTGTTGTGGTTAGATGTAGACGCTAAAGAATTGCCAACTACGTCAGATTGCATGAGCAATTCTGCATCCGAAACTCGTATTGAGAACAGCCCTGCGTCCCTGGGCATAATAACTAAAATACGTAACTTATAATTTTTCATAGAATATACACTTAAGTGTGTGCTGTGAATTTAGCATCTAGACGCCATTCCAGCTTGAAAAAATAAGCTAACTAAAGAAATTCAAATTGATGTAGACCAGACTTTTCAGCGCCTGTAGGCGGCCACCATGTTTTTGTTATGGTGATGTTGATAGCGAGGGGACTACGGGACGGGTGCGGATGGCAGACGGCCACATGGCGTTTCCGTTGTCCGTCGCCAGTGATGCCTCGCTCCTAAAGCACTGCAGCTTTCTTGTCGTCTATCAACGCCCGCAAGTGTGTCTTCTTTAATGCGACCACATTTTGGATTACAGAAATACATCATCGAGATAAATTAGAGAGAGCGCCCTGCGGTATTGTCGGCTTCAACGGAGCTACAGCGTCGCCTCACACACTGCAGTTTCAACGTTCTGCAGTTGGCAAAGCTTTTTTTCTTCGACCTCTGTGTAACTACAAAAGCTTTTTTTTTTGCGCTACCGTCATACATTGTGCTGCATTTTTGCCCTGCTAAGTCACCTCGGTTTTCATGTGGTTTCAGCAAGCGAAGTTCGATATGAATACAATAAAGTTATTTTCTATATTTTGCAAGGTACACGTAGTAGCCGGGAAAGCTCATACATGTGTACATAAGGCTTACACGAAGCAAGTATGCGCAACTTTTCCCACCGACAACGGACACACTCTACAATATCGCCAATTAGTGGGTTATGCAGTGTGGACGAGATCGAAGCATTATATTTTAAATCGCGTGCGCAGCTAGTGACATGCGCTTCATTATTTTCTCCCTCGCAGTCAATAGAGAACGCACAAAAATTTGCCCATTCGCGTGCGACACCGCTGTCAGGAACAACTGAGCAAGCTTCTCGTGTGGCTGAAGGTGAGAATCGCACAATTATGGCAGCTCAGGCACCCACGCATCGCGCGACAGAAAAAAAATTAAGTGGCGCATTGATGCGTGCGTAGCCCTGTTTCTGTGCACGCTAGCCATCTGGTGCTTTCATTTTTTTACATTCACGAGTACTCGAACGACGCTCATTCATGTGCACGAAAAACACATAACATAGATACCGTCTAGTTACGTACAGCCTTAACGTAACGGAACAGTCGCTGCGCAAGTCACGAATTCGACACGCGCACCCGAACGCTTTCTGCTTATCTTTCTTTTGCATCGGAAACGCAGTTATGGGTATGGTTTGCTCTCCGTGCGCTTTCCTTCCGGAAAGGGAACCGAACAGGCCCAAAATAAAACGGCCAAGTGATCGCAAACAGCACTGTTATGCTGTTATCGCTGGCTCGCGGCTCGGGGAAAAAACAGCGCGCAATATCATGTAGAGTACGAAAGCAGAACGAGCACCCTTCTTCTTTATGGGGTTTTACGTGCCAAAACCAGTTATGATTATGAGGCACGCCGTAGTAGGAGGGCTCCGGAATAATTTTGACCACCTGGGGTTCTTTAACGTGCACTACAACGCAAGCACACGGGCGTTTTTGCATTACGCCTCCATCGAAATGCGGCCGCCGCGGCCGGGGAGAACGAGCACCCACCCGAGCAAGCAACATGGTATTTTTCCACTGAAAGCCACAAGTGCAGCCATTTTGTCCCATCACCCGCATTCGCTGCAGCCCTTACCAGCAGGCAGCACCTGGTGTGTAGGGTATACCGGCTCGGCTAACCCTCGCGCCATGCAGTAATGAATATTCTGGGCATGGGGAGGGGGAAGGGGGTAGTCTCTCTAAGTGGCCACCTAGTGGACACGTCTATTTCGTCTGCTGCTGAAGTTACTGATTAACTGCGCTGGGGTACGCGTCAGAAGGAGACAGACACTCTAGCCAATCAGCAATTCAGCAGAAGTCGAAATGGAGATGTACACTAGGTGAACACGTAGCACAATTGTGCTACGGCGACGGCCATCAATTCGTCCACTAACTTGGGTATTTATGTTTTACTAGATCGATAACCCTAGGAGTGTTAGCCAGCGCCACTCGCGCTAAAAAAAGGATGTTCCACATCCACCCACGATGGTTCTGAGTGGCACTGGTTAACACTCCTAGGGCTATATATCTAGTAAAAACATAAATACCCAAGTTAGTGGGCGAATTGATGGCCGTCGCCGTAGCACAATTGGTAGTGCAACGCACAAGGTAGATATACCTGGTAGCGAAGCTTCCTTAGAAGCCCATACGTTCAAAACATGGCGGTTCATCGACGGCTCATGGGGCTTAGCGCCATCTGTGTGAGGAAGGAACACTTCCGGTGGAAGAAAAAATAATGTGACGTCATATCCGTTAAAACAGAAGTGACGTCATTTTGTTCCCAAAGGCGCGAAATTTGTTTTCGGAGGCCTGCCGTTACAGCTGTATATTCAAATGCCCCGCAATACGACTTGCTGGGCGTTCCCAGCTTTCAGCGCGGAAAGCGATGCAGGGAAAGGTCAGCCGTATGGGTGTTGAAATCGCATCCGTGCACAGAACATACTATCTTTGGCGGCTGACGAACGCTTTGGGTGTAGAGTGCTCGTCCTTTCGTCGGCTGCCAAGCCCGTCGGCCAGCGCTGTCGCACGAAAACAACTAAATGAAACAATTATCTGGCCGTCGCAACTTACTGCTTTGGACTGAACAGGCCAAGAAACAATGAAACTACCCGCGTCACCAAATTTAGACAAACGTCGGCAAGCAAAACAACACAACATCTGAGGGGGGCGTATTGTATGCAGTTGAACTTTACGAGCGCGCCTTTCTGCACACAAGAGCTGCATTACATTGCAAGTGATAGCGGCTTCAACGCCCGCCGCTATCGGTGGGCGCTCTTAGGGTGGGCGCTGAAAAAAGGTATTTATTGATAATGATCAAGTAAAACAGAATTGTCTCTTCTTTTTTCACGCGTATATAAAATTCATTAGGAACATTATTTTCGTTGAATGAATCTATCTCTGTATCTCTTTATTTATAAAACGCTTTTTTCTTTCTCAATGTTTGTTCCCCCCAAACATAGTCGCGCTTTAATCGCTGCTCCCATAACCACCCTTGCTGATGTCAGTGACAATTTGTTCTGAACCGCTTTTCGCCCGATGCTTCGCGACCTATGTGAATCGACCTTGCAACGCACGCGTAATGCGGAGGTTGCGGGTTCGGCTCCCGCCGACGACAAGTTATCTTTTCGTACACTTTCATTTCCCTTTTCTTCATTATTTTCTGCATTCCAATTTCAACTACACTTAATTTCCTCGATGGTTTCCTTGGCTTCGTTGTCTGTTGGCTTTATGTGGTTATGACAATAAAATCGAGCCCCTCGGTTCCCATTCTCCTTTCTACTCTAAGGGTTTCTGATAATTGATTCGAGGTATGCTCGAATCAGTTGCACTGCTACTGGTACTCTCTAACCTAAGTGATAACTTGTTCCTACTAAGGCACGTTTTTTCATTAGCACTACATTATTCTGCTTAAAATTTCTTGCCGGCACTCACTAGCCAAATGAATTACTTTTTAAGAGTAACGCATACAATGTCCTTTCTTCCTCTCAGACTGAACTGGCAGATAAAGTACAGAAATTTGATAACTCACCCCTCTATCTTCTCTCCTATCACTTTCTTTACATTACTCGTGAACTCATAAGAATCCGACACAAGCTAACACGGAAAGCCATTTAGTGAGACAGGATAAGGTTCTTGCCGCAGAAACAGCACCATCTTTTGATGAACGCCTATGGGATTGGCAGAATGTCGCTCTCGTCTTCTACACTAATCCCTGCCTCGGAAGTAAACACACGTAAGCCAAACGTTGAAGTATCTGAAGTGGCGTGGGAAAACTCGCGCATATTGCCAAGAACAGAGTGTGTGGCAAGGTGTTGCTACAGCGGCATGTTTAGAACCCCTCTTTCCTTTAGATATAGTATTCCTGCGCGTCCTCCCGCGTGCGCAGTTTTGCTCTCCTTGTTTGTTTTTATTGTCCCTTTTCCCCTCACCACTTGTGTATAAGATAGCAATCCGAACGCTCGTCATATTGACCTCCCTATTTTTATTCTGCTTTCTTTATCTTTCTCCGAACTCGGCATTACCAAAATCGCTCCTCGCTGGTGGTAGCGGGCAAAGGTTCACTTTTGTGTGTCATACTCAATGGTAAAGCTGAGCCTGACAAGGTGGCGTGAATACGACTCCACGGTAACAATGGCGACGTAGAAGAAAAAAAAAGACGGACTGGGGCAGCAAGCCCAGTTTCAAGCATTATAGCCCTCGTAAATAATAACAAAAAAAAACTTATAACGAGCAGCAGTATCGCTTGTGCTATGGCAGATTCCAAAGGAAAAAAAGCACCGAAAAATTGTGATACTCCGGTATTTCATACGTCAACCACTATTTCAGAGTGAAGGTTTTAGTTTCTGCTTACTTTTTTGTTATTGTTTCTCTTTAAGCCGTTTCGGGGCATCGGGATTCTGATTCAACGCCCGAGAGAAAGTAAAGGTCCCCAAGTTTGGTCAGTGCAAATTCAGCGTCGATGCTGTAATGTCCCGCCTTATTTTACCTTTCAGTGTGAATTCACGCTCCACCGAGAGGCAGCACAACAGTTACACACTCTTCGAGTGGACAGAACATGTTTTCCTTTTGTTCATCGGGCCGTAACATTGGACGTGAGTGGGGTCGTCGTCGGAGTCGCACACATGTGAGATCGATCGCCATCTGGAGCTGTGGTGCGCAGGCCACTAAAGCAAAATAAGAAAGGAAATATCAACAGGGTGTGTGCAGAGGAAGAAATTTGATCACCGTCCTTCGATCCCCGGCCGGTCTTGTTTGTTGACACGTGGTGCATGAGTAGATGTGGAAAAACGGCTGCATGACGAAAGAAAGAAGCACACAACGGCGCCTTCTATTGTGGGTCTGAGTAGCGACGAGAATGAATGAATGAATACAGCCAGCAGAGAATAAACGCTTTTCGACCATGCGAATCACGCGCACAGCCCAGTAGGAAGGTAAAAGCATGAAAAATGCATACACCTCCTGGCGGTCTATGCGGCAATCCAATTTTTATGCCGTTTTCGATTCCAGGGTATCGAAATTGCTGCTGACTCGATGCCGTATTGTTTACGCACATCTTGAACATTTTCTGCGCCTGACGGGTCTTCTCCGTGTTGATATGTTCTTGTTGGTGGTGTTTGGTCTGCAGCTGCATCCTGAGCTGCAGGGCATCGGTGTTGGAGTGCTCCCAATTTTAAAATTCTGTCGCCGCATTGAGTCGATGCATTTTAGCGATTATAAACTTCTTTTTTTCTTTCGTAAGTCCCTCGTCGTAAATGCTATACTCCCTTTCTTTTGAAGAACACATTCCTAGCAAAAGCGTTCAGCAGGAAAGGCCAAGCCTGCGGCAAGAATTTGCTCAGAATAACTTTGTTGTCATAACACTAGTTATTATAAAGAAAATATGGCATTGCATATTCGTGGAAGCTCGTTTAACGCGATAGCGTTAAGGGCCCCGTGTCGCAAGAAATCCGGTGTCGGCGTCGGCGTTAAGCATCGGCGTCTGGCAGAAATAATCACGTCGAAGCACATCATCCCGAATCACCCCGATCACAAAGGCCCTCCGTGTGGCGCAAGGCGTCAGTGAACGAAAATTGAATTTCTCAAAGTAAAATCCAACAGAAAAGTTGTAAAGTACGACTTAACCGCAACCTACAGGCTTGATAGCGTAGGATTGTAATTTGAATATGTGAGAAAAAAGCCTGATAGGCAGCCAGGGATCTTTGAATGCTATTGTTTTCCGCTCTTAAAGACGAAGCTTACGCATACTGGTCTGACTGCCTGGTCAGAATGACATGTGGATGGAACACCATGAATTTTACGTGCAAGTCCCTTCTGGTACACACAAAATTGCTTCATGTGGTCAAAAATAGTCCGAGGCACTGCACTACGGGTCTCTCGTACATCGTGTGCCCTTTTCGGATGTCAAATAACACCTTTATATCAACTTGTCGAAGTTTCAAGATAAACTTATGTTCTCCATTGATTTCTTTTATTTTTGTACACTTGAGTGACCTACAAATGTGCTTTAATAAATGAAGCCTTTCCATAGTGATATTAGCGGTTACAAATTCCATGCGGGACATGAGCGGAAATGACAGCGACAGTACGGATTGTAAAACTTGTGGGTGAAACTAAAAGCACGAAACTTCTAACAACAAATCAGTACACGATGGCAAGCACCTTCACATTCTGGCTCTGCGCATGATTACAAACAATTTTGTATGTGTCTCGAATAATAGAACCGATTGTCATGCTAAAATGTAGGAGAGCGTTTGCGGGATCTTTTGGTGCAGCAAATAGACAGAAAATGCACTAATACGCATGATAATTAATTATTTATTATGTAGTGGAGACGAATGCCCGGCGCTGCAGCCACATCGACAGTCATTCGGGAAGCGCGAGCTCGATATTCCCTGAGCGGCTCTGGTTGAGACACGCTGTGAACGCTGCCTGCTGCTCTCTTGTCCTGTGTTCGCATTAGATTCTGCTGGAGGTGTTGCGGTTTCCCCCAACCGGGAATTACGCACCCGAACTCTGCCGTCCGTCATGCCTGACGACCCCAGCCCGACATCCCCACCGGTTACTCCAGCCATCGTATGTGCCGGTGCCCAGCGTCAGCGGGATCCTGACATCTTCAGCGGCACCGATGAGAA
The DNA here is from genome assembly GCF_013339745.2 of Dermacentor silvarum. Lineage (NCBI taxonomy): Eukaryota > Metazoa > Arthropoda > Arachnida > Ixodida > Ixodidae > Dermacentor > Dermacentor silvarum. Next base: position 81,288,704 of record NC_051155.1, on the reverse strand, counting down.
AGACGTTGAAGATTGGCTGGAGTCGTATGATCGTGCCAGCAACACTAACAAATGGGACGACACCCTTAAGCTCAACAACGCGATGTTCTATCTATCGGGCGTCGCCAAGCTGTGGTTTCTAAACCACGAAGCCGATCTCCGCACCTGGGCTCGCTTCAAAACCAGCATCGTAGACGTTTTCGGCCGCCGTGGCGTGCGCAGGCTTCGCGCTGAACAACGCCTACGCAGCCAATCCCAGCAAACTGGTGAAACGTTCACCAGCTACATAGAAGACATCGTCGACCTCTGCCGGCGTGTCAACCCGACGATGGCGGAGGTGGACGAGGTACGTCACATCATGAAGGGCATTTCCGACGATGCCTTTCATATGCTGCTGTCAAAGCAGCATATGGACAGCAGGACAGCAGTTTTCGCTGCTGTCCTCAGCCACGTCACCACCCTCGCCTTTGCCGGCCAACCTTCGCCAGGTCATCCAAGAGCAAGTTTGCGCAGCTCTCCCTGGTACCCGCGAGACTCCACCGGTGCCGACTCCCGTTGCTTTTCCCGAGGTGACTGCACCTCTTAGCTATGCCGAGGCTCTCGCACGGCCACCACATCAGACTTTTGCGCCATTCCCATCAGCCGCGCCACTGCGTCCAGCTCCTCACTTCGTTCAGCCATGGTACCCACACAGCAGTGGACAATGGCGCACTCCGACAACCGCCCAATATTTTTTGCGTGTGGTCTAACTGTCCACATTGCACAATTTTGCCGTCGCCGCCCAACATCCTACCACCGTAGCTTCGACACGGAACCATACGTTTCACCATACCCGTCGTCCTCCGTGCCTCAGAACCCTGCCCAGATGTCTTCTTACTCGGACCACCGCCTTCTTGTTGACCGCCGTTCGCCATCGCCCCGACGTCGCTCGCTTTCGCCGATATGTCGTCGTCCTTCTAGGCCGGAACGGGAAAACTTATCGCCGCTGTTCCAGAGGCGAGAACTGCGTCACCCACGAACAGACCAAGACCTCTTCCTTATTATTGATGTATATGTTATTCATGTATATGTGGACGGCGTCGCTGCACTCGCACTCGTTGACACTGGTGCCGCAGTTTCAGTTATTAGTGCCACACTTTGCTGTTTGCTCAGGAAAGTTACGACGCCACTGTCAAACGTATCCCTTCTTACTGCCAGCGCAGACCACATCACACCTGCAGCTGCGTGTACTGCTTGTGTTGTGGTCAACGGCCTCCTCAACATCGTCGAATTTTTGGTGTTGTGTTCTTGTTGCCACGATCTTATTATGGGCTGTGACTACCTTTCGGCTAATGAGGCCGTCATCGACTGTTGTCGTGCTGAGGCGGAATTTCAAACGCTGTGTGACACCCCGCTCCTTCACGCTCGTGAACCTGGCCTCGAGCTCGCGGCGAACAATACGTGTGACGTCCTCAGTGAAGGGGGGTGAAGCGGTAAGGTCGACGCAGGACAACGTCGTAGTCGTGTTAGGGAGCCGGGAGAACTATGGAATGACGCAGCGGCTTTTGGCGAGCTCAAAGCGGTGACATTCCTTGACAATCACGTCGGTGGGGGAAACATTGTAAAAGATCAACAAGTTGAACGCGCCCTCCGCGATCCCTTTGAGAACGTGGCCTGTACTTTGTCACCCTCGGCCATTTTCTCGTCGACTTTCTGGCAAAGAGCGAGCATGTCTTGTATGTACGAGACATACGATTCCTTCGAAGACTGTACTCGGATAGCAAGCTCTTTTCTTGCAACCAGCTGCCGACCAGTCAGATTTCCAAAGAGGTGGCGGAGCTTCTCCTTGAAAGCATGCCAGCTAGTGATCGCCTCCTTGTGTGTCCGGAACCAGACACGAGGTGTTCCACCCAAGTAGAAGAGGACATTCGCTAGCATTATGGTAGGGTCCCAGTGATTGTTTCGGCTAACACGCTCATACATGCCGAGCCAGTCATCAAGGTCGACACTATCTTGGCCGGAGAATATGCCAGGACCAGGGGGAGTGGCAACCGTGACGTACGTTGTGGTTGGAGTCGCAGTAGTAGCAGCAGACGAGGTGTCGTCACTGGGAGCCATGGAGGAAAGGTGGACGGTGCGGCCGCTGCGGAGCTCCGTGGCGAGGACGGGGAACGACACGCTCTACCAAAATGTTAAGCGAACGAAGGATTAAGCACTGGAGACTATTTACGAATTATATTAACAACAGACAACTGCAACGCTGACCCGTTCAGCCGACAGCTCGAGAGCAAGGCCCGGGTGCCCCGACGAAGAAGGCTCGTTCGCCTTCTTCGTCGGGGCACCAGCACGCATTGTCCACAAGAAACACGCAATATGCATGTATCAATATCACCGCATCTCATAAAACTTGAGTTGTCTGTCTCACACGAAAATTGCTCGTAATATTTTCGCAAACAGTTGTTTAGGGGCAAAGACACCCTGGCGTAACAAAAGTGCCGCCTTCAACATTCGCATGACACTTGACCTGACAGCTTCTAAACAGAGTTTGCAAGGTTGCAGCCGTATCTTCATCATTTCCTTCACAGATACCTGATCTATCTAATCTACACACATCACTGGCTAAAAAAGCGTTAGATTCAATCATCTGCGCCGTCAACTCTGCTTGCCACCTTCGTACCGATTTCTGCCCTGGTCTAATTTTTGTCCAACCTCCGCATTAAATTTGTAACGTCGCAAACGCGTCTCTGCGCGGAGCATGTTAAAGATGATGTCAACAGAAACCCCCAAAGCGGAGCGCGTTTGATGAAAGAAAATTGTTTTAATTCATCCGGCTGCCCAAAATAACACAGAGCCATCCCTAGAACTGCAAAAGAGAAATGTTTACATTCTGTGGATTCTGTTCGGGTTTTACTTTGTAGTCTTCTGCTGCCCACATCTTGGTGGATAACTTTTTTTTTTGTTCACGACATGAAAGGCCACTCGATTGCTTCGTTCTGCATTACCACTGCTTCTAGGAAGAGATATCTTAAACTTTGAAAGACACATTAAAGAGCTATAGTATAGGCTATAACTCATCGTATAGACGGCTGTGTTTCCCCCGTTGGCGAAATCACGGGCGAGGTTTCGGACGGCGTATTTTTTCAGTTATGATGTTTACGGAGCGGAAGCTCGGCGACTCTCCCGTCCATTCAAACACCGAGTAACGGTGAAGCACTAAAAAGTACAAAAACAAATATTAAGAACATCGCTGGGTACGAGGATGACCTACTTCATATGTCAGCAGCGTATGCGCATACGTGAAAAGAATAATAGCTTTTCTTTCGCTTAGAACTCGTAAAAAAAGGGCTACAATTTTCATTTTTCGCGACGTTGAAAAATTTTGTAACAGCGTTTGTATTCATGGGTTTAATAGAGTACATTCAAACTGTCAAGCGCCTTCTATTTACATTGCAGCAAACGTCATGCCGCATCTTACATAAATAAAGGCAAAGCTTTACTTTTCACTGAACGCAAAGCTGCAAGCTATAGATGATGATGAGTGTTTACGACATGGCGCGTACCTCCAATGAAGGATGGCTCAAGGATCAAGTGGTTGTACGCACTGATAATTATTGCAGCAACGAATAAGAACTGTAATATTTAAAACTGGGAACGAACGACCGGTCTGTCATTCAGAAGTCGGTCCAGATGATTTAACAGTTACATTTAAAGAAACCAAAACAATGTTCACTTAGGGATTCAAACCCAAAGAAATTTAATAATGGAATAGAGATGGCAAAAATGAAGACACTGATCATCATTGTATAGTTATGTAGCTTGAATGTAATCGCACCGAGCGTCGAACACGTCCTGGCGGCTTAATAGTACCGAGACGCCGGAAGGCGAGTAAAATCATACTGCACTATGCTGGGATCGGCAGAGAGTGTGGAATCTATTTCATTCCTTGCTTCTCCATTAGGGCTTTTCTAGGTACACTTCCTATAGCTGCGCTTCCTGAAGGAGGTATTCATTATCCGCAGCCTACCTCTGTCCACGAATTCCACCAACATCTATCATCTAGTGTTCATAGAATCGATGCTGTAGTTGCCTATTGCTTGCTCACCAGCCTGCTTTTCCCCCATATTTGCATTTAAGTCACCTATGACGACAGTATACTGTAATAATAATAATACTAAAGAAAACAAGCCAGCATATGTCATCAAAAAAGCAGAATGAGGTCAGCATGAGGTAGGTTGGTATACGGAAATGGGATTTGTGCTACTCCAGCCGCATTTTCTCCGTTCACATTTCCCTCCAGCGCATTTGTTCTTTTTTCTTATGTTCTTATTTCTTTCTGAGCATACCCGAGCTTCGCCTTTTGCTTCAGTGAAGCCGCCGAGTTTGGCAACGCAGTATTGATTCAACGCCGCATTTATCAAGCTGTAGAACCATTTCTGGCCGTTCTCAATTACGTAGCTAGACATCTAATCTTACTCGCTCAATCTGGTTTCGTATTGCTTCACGGTCGTAAAAGTGATTTTGTTGGACACGTGGTCGAACGTGAGTCGCTCAGATTTTTCTAGAAGCAATTTAGGAACACATCAGAGGACACCCCATGTGCCACACAAGAAAGAGACGAACATCCAGTGTATTCTTTGTTTGTGCTTGCTTTAGAACGTCTGTTCTTCGATTTGAAAACACGCTATTTAGAGCCAGTGATGACCCAGGTGATGCAAGACAGCCACCGTTGTTTGCAGATGTCCATCGAGCCCGGAGCTTGTAACAGCCGGACGAAATGTTTGTGCCATAGAAAATGGGACTGCTGTCTTTCCCTCAAGTAACACCAGCGACACAGAAGCTTTCTTCAGGGCGCAGTATTCCTCCCGGCGTCTGTCATACTGCACCTAAGCCAAAATCAATCAAAGAGTGTGTATCGAGAACGTCGCAATGGTTTTTATATAAAACGAACTTTCCGGCCGGCTGTAGCGCCGTCTCGATTTTACCATCGTTTTTCCTGTAGTTTCCGTGCACCAGCTGGTCGGGCTCTATAAACGTACTAAGATAGCTAGAGGAGCAACGACCCTCAAACTTGCTGCCTGAGACATAGCCAAGAGACAATGAATCTAAGAAAAGTTTAGAGGAAATTACCCATTGTTTTGGTTATAATAGACAAATAATATGCGAAAGCAGTAGCCATAAACACGCTTAATTTGTTGCCAGTGGTAGCAAAAAATGCGCAACTTCCGCTTTGCGAGTGCGTTGCTGTACCAATCGCCGTATGGCGACGGCGGTCTCCTCGTCCACTGAGACCGGTATCAGAACGAATAGCTTTCTTCATCTCTTTCGCCCGTTTTCCTTGGTTGGTCGGTGGGCGATGGTAGGTGGTCGAACGCGGCAAGAAAAACGTTCGTTCGTTCGTTCGTTTCCCCGTTTTTTTCGATATTATTTTTGTGCAATCGTTCTGTCTGTTCGCTTACATTGTCAATAATCTTTGGTGATCTGTAAAAAATTCTTGAATACTTGTACTACCTCTAGCCATTGCAGTATTAGTTAATGCCACTCAACGCCATGGCCACGGATGTAGAGCGGCCCTTCAACCGCGGGCGTCACGTTGAACTGGAACGTTAGCAATAGGCAACTAGCAAATAAACACAGCCGTATGCTACGGTTAAGAAATGCTGGAAATGACTTGCAAGAAATGCTCGAGGACATTAGCCGCCAAAGTGTTAAACTAGGTTTAAAGATCAATATGTGCAAGACTAAGGAAATCTTCAAAATACTGACGAAAGAAGAAAATTCGTAAATGGCCGTAAATCTCTGGATTGTGTGCATGAGTACGTTTCTATATAGACCAATTAGACGCAGCCGACCCCAATTACGAGAACAAATTTGCAAAAAAAATGACGGCAGAACTCATATAACTATGACTCTCTCGAGAGTAATGCGTATAGCATTCGAGCAATGTAGTGAGGGACCGTATTCCTCAAGTAACTTAATTTAACACGTTTAATGCTAATTTGTAAAGTTTCGTTGCTTCGGTTACATGCCACATGCCCCGATATCGTCCCTCTTTGCTATGGCACTCGCTTGCCGAGGTAGCCCATCAACAAGGAGGCATGACGACGACTCTATGACGCCGACGCAGTGATGATGAAATGACGAAGAAATCATATTGATCGAACCACAAAGGCCTATAACCAGGACCCGCATACTCTCATGTTCCAGCGATCGCCGCTGAGGGCGAAAAATCATCTCAGCTCAGCGTTCCAGCATGAAGCGTGTAAGCAGTTCTGCTGTAATTTGATCGGATACGTTGATTCGTACTTTTTCTGCTAGGGACGCTCAATGCGGATAAATATTTCATCTATATATGTATGTATAACAACCAACAAACATATTTAACATGCGATTTTATTACAAAATAGGTAGGTCATTATTTTTATTTGACTTGTGTTATGGAAGTGCGTGCTTTATTACTTAAATAATGAGTTTGAGACCTAACTGACATCCGATAAGTAGTAGCCCACTGGTATCGACTGCAGTCCGCGCCGTGTATCGATTTGAATTGTAGGGCGCTACTACTTGGGCACGGGGCGGCCAATTCCTTTGAGCCGCATCACACAGGTTTTAAAGCAGTTTTCTTTTAACCCGCCTCCGTGGCTCAGTCAGCTAAGGCGTTGCGCTGCTGAGCACGAGATCGAATCCCGGCCGCCGCGGCCGCATTTAGATGGAGGCGAAATGCAAAAATGCCCGTGTGCTTGCGTTGTCGTGCACGTTGGCGGTGAAAATTGATCCGGAGCCCTCCACTACGGCGTGCCTACTTAATCAGAACTGGTTTGGCACGAAAAACCCAGAAAGAAGACGAAGTAGTTTTATTTTGACAACAGTGATATTGTATCTACCAGTTTATGTGTCGAAAATTCGACACCCACCACCAAGAGAACGTCTTTAAAGACAGTGAAATTTCTCAACTGTGGCGTTTCACTGGCATAAGGCTGCACGGCTTCAAGTGTTAGTGATCTCCCGCGTGTGGGCGCGTAATGACGTGTGGCTTGTCAGTAAATTTGCTAGCTAGCGCGGAAGTTCGTCCCTGAAACCGAGCACAGTCTGCTTGGAGACCACCCGCGAACGTGGACTAACCTTGCAGCCTCTGGGCGTGTGTACCTATGAATGAAAAAACACTGCTTAGCAGTTTCAACATTGAGTTTCTTTGAGCGGGAGCGGGATGAAACATATTCTCTTAGTCACTTCTTGAAAGCGGTAAATAATAATAATTATATAGTTATTCCTCGTCAAAGGCAATTCAAACCAGGCTCTTGATATTTTGCCACGTTCCTAAAATTCTTAACATGGAGTCAGGTTAGGAATTGTGTCATGCAGCGCTTTGTGCACTCATCTTAGACGGACACGAATCACAAGCTTGCCCGTTCTTCCACCGTAGTAATTGAGGCTATTTTGTCTTTCGACTCTAGCCTCCAAGACGCTGCTCATACTTGCTCACCCTATGGACTCTACTGTCTCTGGACGTACAAGTCAACAGTAGATGTGTCACCACTGGAACTAACATCAATCGCTAGAATCCTCACAAGGTAAGTTTCCGAACACTTCACATAGAACCGTAATTTCTTCAGTTATTGGACTAACTTTTGTTTTACCATTTTTGCCTGCTTGTTTTTCGTGGCTTCGTCATTTCTCTTTTCAGGAAGACGGACAAACGAGAGATTATTGGTCTGCAAAATGGCCACGCCATGCCATAAGAAGAATGGCCACGCCATGCCATAAGAAGCTCAGCTGTCACAGCAGGTTTTCTTCAACTACGTGCCTCACCGTGAAATGTTCGCGTGTTTACCAGTTAGAGGAGTGTGAGCCCGGTCAGGAAAGCAGCAGTCTACAGTTTTGTATCATACCAAGTGGAAATGTCAAAATGTGACATGAAAGCTTACTTGCTTTTAAGGCCGTTTTATGAAAAACTGATCAGTCACATGTTGAGTCCCAACTTAATTCTTTTCTAGTCATTACAACCAAGACATAGAAAGAAGGTAGCAAGCTCCTACTTGCTAATACGCAAACTGTGTCATTTGCTCTTTGCAAATCACCTTGGCGGACAATACCACCAATTAGCACATGCTCTGTCATGATAATATGCGAAGAATTTTAAAACGATCAAAGGGGCTCAATGCAAATTTGAAGAAATAATACATGTTGGCTGAATCTCTGGCAGTCACTCCTAGATGTTTCATGAACAGTTACCATGAAATTAATAACTAGGATAGCTGTGCACAGTAACGGATAGAAAGAAAAGGAAAGCTCAAACCACCGGCCTACTCCACATCTCACAAACACGAAAAAGCACAAAAAACAATTTTCTTTCTCTTACAGCAGCAGATGACAAGCCTGAGCACAGTGTGTTGCCAAAGGTTGAGAAATATGCTCGCAGAATACTCACTTCGGCATAACATTCAGCCAATCACCAGTGAACGAGCAAGGGAAACTTCAGCTTGATTGATTGATTGATCGATTGATTGATTCTGGGGTTTTACGGGCCGAAACCAGTTCTGATTATGAGGCACGCCGTAGTGAAGGGCTCCGGATAAAGTTTGACCACCTGGGGTTCTTTAACCTCAGCCTGGACATTTTTTTCGTCACGGCCCTCACAATTATGTTTGCTCGTTGAAACGTTGGCTTCATGCTGAGGATTCCCTTGAACACCTCTATTGTTCAATTGAAGTGTTCATCTCCTTGCAACCGCTTTGCCTTGTTTGAATACATAAGCCGAGATTATATTATTCAACATGAAACCGTAAATTGCGTTTCCAAAGGATCCATGAGCATTAATTTGGCTTCTTTGTATTTTTCTTAAGTGTCCTTGTTTATGTAAACAATATTTGCATAAGCGCTACTAAGCAACGTTGGCTCCATAGAGTTCCTGGCTCTCCTATAAGTGCTCCACTTGTACTCATAAATATTGCCACCTAGCGTTTTGAGGAGTATGCACACGGAGGTAACGAGAAAGTAGAGGATCCCACTGGGCGGTTTTGAGCCATGACAAAACGACCTTGTGATCTTGCTCACCTTGTCGTCCAACCGCGTCACAAAACTGGTGGAGGTGCGGGGTACGACGACGACGACGACGCATTCGATACACAAGACTCCGTCCGGCAGCAGGAACCCGAGTCCTATGCCCGTGAACACCCCACTTCACAGAGCAAGCCGTCGACAACAAGGCTTACCACCAGACACGCCAGGACAGCCTGCTATGACGTCGGCTCAAATCACCAAGGAAATTCACACACCTCTTCCACCGACAAATAGTGCCCTTCAAAACCCGCTGCCGCCCCTTGCCTTTCACGGAGATTTATATGAGGACGTAGATGACTGGCTGAGGGAGTTTGAACCCGACTGCTGGGATGATGCCACAGAACTCCGGCGCGTGTACTTCACCTTAAAGGACGCTGCCCGCACGTGGTTCCAAAATAGGGAAGACGTGTTAACATCCTGGTGTGAATTCCGACATCACCTCCACCTTCTGGAGGGCTACAGGAACACCGACCGCCGCGAACGCGCTGAGCGTTAACTACAATCCCGCGATCAGATGCCGAATGAGTCCATCACCATGTACGTCGAGAATATGACTCGACTTTTCAAACGAGTGGATCCTGCTATGCCAGAGGACAAAAAGTTACGCCACGTGATGCGTGGTGTGAAGGAGCACCTTTTTGCTGGTCTGGTGCGAAGCCCTCCAAAAAGTGTGGCCGAGTTCCTCACTGAAGCTGTGACGATGGAGAAAGTTTTTCATCAGCGGTCTGCCCTCCTTGACCGGCAGGTGAATGCCACGTCAGCTCCCGAATCCTTGGCCACTTTCGGGACCAATAGCACCGAATGGTTTCGCGAAATTGTTCGCGCTGTCGTCCGCGAAGAAATGGAGAAGCTGCACGGAGTGAGACAACCAATGGTTGGCTCCATCGCCAGTGTTATCCGCGATGACGTTCAGCAAGCACTGCACAGCCACCGATACCCACAGATGCCCAACATGGTGCCCACTGATGCGGGACGGCCCCCATGTTCGCCGACATTCAGCCCCGTACGTATGCGGACTGCTTGCGAAACTCCATGCCTGTTTCTCGCCCCGCAGTCTCAATTCAGACGATGCCGCCAGGCGCAATTCAAGCTCCGCACGCTGGCTTGGATGCCGTCGGTCGCCGTGCACCCCCGCGGAAGTCTGATCTCTGGTGTACGTCAGACCACGGCCGCTGGATAAAAAAAGGTGCGGCCTGCCGGGTCGTGCGCGCTCTAATGGGAGCGAACGTGACGGCCGTAGTTGCATTGTCGACCGCTTGGTTGGGCCGGACGCGTATATTGCTTTCCGCGGATGATTGCACACGCGAGAGAGAAAGAAAGGAGGGCGAGGAGAATCGCGCGACCTTTTTTTTTTTCGACGAAGACTACGCTCAAACGCAATCATATGGTTTGTATGAATGCACATTTCGGAAGCGTGGCTGTATGGCCTATTCCTCCAAAAATTCTTCCTATTCTTCCTATTCCAAAAAAGGAATAGGAAAAAGAATAGGAAGGAATATGAAGAAGAATAGGAAGAAGAATAGGCAGAAGAAGAAGCTGCTTCGAACGGCTGTGTTTAAAATGTGCTCTGCTGGAAACCGCTCATCGGTCCTAGGCTGAGGATCTCTTGCAACGTCTACCGTCACCGGTAATTACAAGATCATTCTTCCTCGTTTGCCATCGGGAAACACCGTTCTCAACTCAGTGTTGCTACACGCGGACCTCGCTGCTCGGCCGTACCGCGCCCCGGATTTTCGTGATGCCCTGCTCTCGATGCTCGATACCAAGGACTTTCTCGGAGCAGGCCAGTATCAGATGAGCCATCTGTGGCTCGTCACATGTGCAAGCAGCCTTTCCAAGCAAAAGCTCGTCGATTCAGACGACGGTGAGCTTCTAGTCAAAGGACTGAAGTGCCTTGTCATCGACCCAGAAAGCCGGAACATCAAAATGAAGCTTCTGTGGCTTCCTCCTCACCTATAACAGAAGCTTATTGTTGAAGCATTGGAACCATATGACATGGTGCAATCCATAACAAGAGAAATGCGGCGTTGCGAGGGCACGGAGAGTTGGCAGATGGCGAATCGCGATGTGGAATTCACGCTCAAAGAAGGCCTCTCTACCAGTTCCCTCCCTCATCTTCTGACGATCTTCGCACATCAATGCTTAATTTTGATTCCCGGACGACCTCTCTTGTGCCTTCGATGCAACAGAGTAGGGCACATAAGAAGACAGTGCAAAACACCACACTGCACGAAGTGCCACCGTTATGGTGATAACGCAGAGGCATGTGTTGGCACGTATGCTGACACGCTTCGTGGCAGTAAACCGGAGGACGATGACACCATCATTAACCACCTCATGGATGTAAGTGAGGTCGCAGATGCCTCTGGCGAAGCGCCTGCTGAAGACCACCGGGCTGAGGAAGGCCAAGCATCGGCAGCTGCGGACACAGCTACAGCGAAGGTAATTAATAGCAATACAGTAGCCAACCGTGAAAAGGACCCTTGTGCAACGTGGGCCGAATCACCACCATTTCGGGACCAGCTTCATCCCGCCAAGGATACTGAAATGCCGAGGATACTGAAATACTGAAAGAAGCTTCCAGCGCCGGCAGATGATTTGGAGTGCTCTGGGAAAGAGCCCAAGGTGACTGCGGCTAAGGCGAAGAAACCCCTTCATGGAGCCCCTGTGAGTGCACATGCCGCTGCTGTTCAAAAAGATCCTGCAGCTGCGACTGCTCAAAGGGACGGGACAGGCAAAATAAAGGTAGCAGCGCTAGGTGTAGGCGCTGCGCCTCAGTAGTAGAATCATGGCGGGCGCCCTTCCCTTAAGGTTTGGAACACTGAATGTCCGTGGCTTCCGTAGTAAGCGACGGCAGGGTCAGTTATTACACTTGTTGCGTAGCCGTGCGTTAGATGCTATTGCAATTCAGGAAACAAAAATTGAATCCGTTGACGACACAGCGGCTGCTGTAGCTCCATTTCTTTCGGAGTATGAAGTATGTGTCAGCCACGCGATTGGTGTCTCTGGAGGATGTATGATATTTCTCAGGAAAACGCGGCAATGCAACGTGTTGGGACGGTGCACTGATAGGGAAGGGCGCCTTGTATGGTGTGATGCCAATATTGATAGTCATGTTTGGAGGTTTCTTTGCGTGTATGCGCCAAGTAAGGCACGTGACCGGGAGGACTATACTTTCTCTCATTGATCTAGCACTTACGCAATGACCGTGTATTGGTTGTCTTAGGTGACTTTATGTGTAGTGGACAGGATCGGCCGTCTGCAAGGCAGTGCCATGAGCCATGATACCAGCGTTGACGTTTTGAATGCTATGACATGTGACTACCAACTTGTTGATGTAGGGGATCATGAAAAAGTCCATTTTCGCTACACACATTTTCAAGGTACATCTCATGCAAGGCTTGATCGGATTTATGTATCATTACCTATCCTCCCTAGACTATACGACTACAATGTGCACCCTGTGTTCTTCAGTGATCATTATTTGGTGCCGGTTTGTTTTGGCAACCGGCAGTGTCAAAGTTCGCGGATGAACTGGGATTGATGGAAAATTAATGATCAGTTACTCTTACATAAGCCTTTTCTCAAGCGCGTCCCGGAAATTGTTATTGACGTTTCAAGTTGTAGTTCTTTATCTCTCTTTGCGCAATGAGAGATATTCAAGCAAGAAGTTAAAATGAGAGCCATTGAAGAAGCTTCCATATTGTCTTTTGAGAAAAAAGGAAAATATAAAGAGTTGTGAAAGTTGCTAGATAAGCTACACGAACTTGAATGCCTTCATCCTGGCAAGTAAATTGAGGACATTTACAATTTTAAGGTACAAATGCAGACAATGGACACTGAGAGATACAGAGGTGCACTAGTTCGAGCGCGTACTCGTCGGTATTTGGAGCAACCGCCTTGTAGTCGTTCGCTTGGTGATGAGCGTCTGCATGCTCTGTCGAAGCAAGTTCTCGAGATAGAGTATACCGGAGCGATTGTTAATGACCTGGATAGAATAATGAAAGCGTTCATGGATCATTATGAGAATATCTTTCAGTCTCATAAAGTAACTAAGAATGAAGCTGTAACGAAAAATTTTATTTCGTTGCTGCCACAGCTTTGTCAAGAAGAATGCGATGACGTTGATAGAGACATTGGTATTGAGGAAGTGTAAGCAACCATTGCTTCGCTAACTAAAGGCAAAACTCCTGGGCCTGATGGGTTGAGTGCGGAATTTTATCAATGCTTTTGCTCTATATTGGCTCCATTTCTGCTTAAAGTGTATGAAGAAGCTTACAGGATTGGATACCTACCGGCCACGCTCTATCAAGGGCACACAGTACTTATCCCAAAAAGCAGTGGTGTAACAAAATTGCAGAAAGTTGAGGGATATCGTCCCATATCACTTTGCAACGTGGAATATAAAATATTTGCTAAGATATTAGCTAGTCGCCTTCAAGAAGCAATTCGATCATTGGTGGGAGACCATCAAACATGTGGCATTAGAGGACGATCAATTCAGACAAATATCCACGTTGCACGGTCTGTGCTAGAGTGTGTGACAGAAAGTAGCGGGTCAAGTTGCAATAGTTCAGGTGGATTTGGCAAAAGCATTTGATAAAGTCAATCACTGCTTCTTTTAGAGCGCATAAACATTGGATCTCTTCTTTTTAAAGGCATCTCCATGTGTTATACTAATGGCACAACAAGGCTAATAGTTAATGGTTGTCTATCTGAATCTATCTACCTCAGGGCATCGGTAAGGCAAGGTTGTGCCTTGTGTCCTCTATTATTCGCTTTGTACTTGGAACCGCTTTGTGCACAAATTTTGAAGGATCATACCTTTCACCGGTTCAAATTTTTATCCAATGAGGTCCGGGTACTTGCCTATGCAGATGACATAGCCTTCTTCTGCGCTGACAAGAAAAGTGTGGAGACTGCCCTTGCCACAACACAGCAGTTTTTCTCAGCTTCTGGTGCAACTGTGAACTTTGAGAAGAGTTCAGGATTTTGGTTCAGTCTATGGTGTACAATGCCAACTCACTTCGCAGGTATTCAGTGGAGGCAAGACTTTAAGTACTTAGGTGTACGCCTCTCTCCATATCGCAATAGTAATCCACACTGGTCAGCGGAAGTTGCAGACGTACAACGTAAGGTTAAAAACTGGCAGGGGCGTCACTTGTCCATATTTAGCCGAGCTGATGCTTGCAATCTGTTTCTAGCAGCTCGACTTATGTATGTCCTGTAGGTACTGCACTGCTCGCGACTTAGGTTGCAAGCTTTCCATCGTGTGCACATGTTTGCTACCTATGTTTGGAGCTCACAAGTTGAGGCCATGCAGTGTGATAACCTTTTTCTTCCACTTGAGAGCGGTGGTCTTGGCCTAGTTCACCTTTTTGTTACGCAACTTGTCTCCCGGTTATTCTTCTTTCGTGATGTAAACAGTCCTTTTCTAAGAGAGATGTTACAACTTCGATTAATGAATTACCTTCGAGAAATAGTTGTGTCGTCATCTGTCAGAGATGCAGAGAGGGGATTCTTGAAAGAGGTTGTTGAAGGCTTTCACTTTTTTAAAGCTCGCTTTAGTTTGGATTATATTTTCACTGCATCCCGTAAAGAAATTTCTGCTGCACTGATAGACACATTGTTTCGTGTTCCACATTATCGTGCACCTTTTTGGAATGTTGCTACTTAGATGTACTTAAGCGTGTCCATCGAATGATTATTCCTCCAAGGATCAAAACTTTTTTCTTTAACTTACATTCGGCAACCCTTCCTGTCAAAACCTGGTTAGAAAAAAAGGGGCTGTTTCGTGCCGTGGTCTACAAACTGCCGTTTCTGTCCACATGCTGAAACGATTGATCACTGTTTTGTCGATTGTAGGGATGCCATGTTCTTCTGGGACATTCTCCAAAGAACACTTAAAAAAAGATTTAGACATCACACCATACACAATTCGTTTCTTACCTTTTAAAGATACCTGTGACCCACCATATGACGTGTTCATAGTACTTGGTCTACATAGTCTTTGGCGCAGTAGAATAGTACTTGGTCTACATAGTCTTTGGCGCAGACAAAAGAGCAGTTTGTGCGCCTACTAAGATCGATTTATTGCCAACTTCGCCAAGATAGCGGAACCACTCACGGGACTCACCCGAGACGATGTACCTTTTGTCTGGACCACACAGCAAGAGACAGCTTTCGCAGAGCTACGACAGCGCATCCAGACAGAACCTGTACTTGCACATTTTGATGAGGGAGCAGATACAGAGGTCCACACAGATGCTAGCAACGTCGGAGTAGGGGCTGTGCTTGTACAACATCATGGCCGTGTTGAGCACGTTATAGCTTACGCCAGTCGTACTCTCCCTCGAGCCGAGGCCAACTACCCTACTTCAGAGAAAGAATGCCTGGCAGTCATGTGGGCGACGGCAAAATTCCGGCCTTTCCTCTACGGTCGTCCCTTCAAAGTTGGGACTGATCATCACTCGCTGTGCTGGCTGGCAAATCTCAGAGCGTACACCGCTATGTGAAAGGCTGACCCGAGTGTCAGCGCCGCAAGAGACCACCTGTGAAACCTGTGGGCCTACTTCAACCAATTTCACCACCTATGACCCCATTCAACCTCGTGGGAATAGGCCTTCTAGGGCCTTTCCCTTTGTCCTCCACTAGAAGCAAATGGACTATCGTTGCAACGGATTACCTTACTCGTTACGCCGAGAGAAAAGCACTGTCTCGTGGCACGGCTTCCGAAGTCGCAAAGTTTTTCCTACACCTCATGGCCCTCCGGCATGGCGCCGCTTCGTGTTTGATCATAGACAGGGGGACATCCTTTACAGCACACATGACGCAGGACATTTTCAGACTGTGCTGCACGAGTCATCGAAAAACCACAGCCTACCATCCACAAACGAATGGACTGACGGAGAGGTTAAACAAGACCATTGCAGACATGCCTTCACTGTATGTGGACGTGCAGCATAAAACTTGGGACGAGATTGTTCCGTACATCACGTTTCCCTACAATACGCCAATACAGGAAACAACGCGATTTTCACCTTTCCGTCTTGTTTACGGACGCAATGTGCAAACCATGCTCGACGCTATGCTTCCGTGCAACACAACCGATGAAATTGCTCCAGACGTCGAGCACTACACTCAGTACGCCGAAGAAGCCCGCCACCTGGCTCGCGTAAATATCGGTTACCAACAACGTGCCGATCCACGACGTTAGAACCTCCGCCGTCGATACGTTGCCTACCACCCCGGCGACCGAGTCTGGGTGTGGGCCCCTATTCGACGTCCCGGCTTGTGTGAAAAACTTTTAAGCCGCTATTTCGGACCGTACAAGGTTCTGAAACGTGTCAGTGACGTTACTTACGAGGTATTTCCGGACGGCGCCTTGTCTTCGCATCGACAGCTTCAGCCCGAAATTGTGCATGTCGTAGGGCTTAAGCCATCCTTCACACAGTCGCTCTTGTGCCGGGGTGGCATCGAATCGATGCATTTAGAAGGGGGGGGCTAATGCCACCTAGCGTTTTGAGGAGAAAGCACACGGAGAAGACGAGACAGTAGAGGATCCGACTGGACGGTTTTGAGCCAGGACAAAACCTCCTTGTCATCTTGTTAACCTTGTCGTCCAACCGCGTGACAACATAGTTGCTGTCCCACCTGAACACTAAATGTGGAGCAGAAATATAAATAGCAGCCAATAAGGGCTGGAAAATTTTACGTGGCATTTTTTGTTTAGTTCTCACCTACACTACCTGCCTTTCGCTAGCGTGTTATGAAAAGAAGGAGATATTGAACTTAAGTTTCTCTTGCTGACACTACATTCTTGCCGAGCACTTTTTTATGTTGTTTTTTTATTGCGATAGCAATTATATAGACACTTCAACCGGATTTCTGCTGTCGGCGTCGCCGTCGCCGTCGTCGTCGCCGTGAGGTTCCGTATAAAGTCCAAGGGCAATAAAATTGCCGCCACGCACAGCATGCGCGAGTGAAAGCGTGTGGGGGACGCGCGCTATCGCGGAGAGCGAACGCACGGCGGAAAGCAAACGCGACCGTCGCGCGAACGGCCGTGGGGGTATGGGAGGGAGGGAGGCGGGGTGACGCTGTGCTGCGGCACCAAATGCGCATCTTGCAACTGGGCGCAAGGGGAACGGGCCACTCAATCTCCCACGCGAAAGCAAGAAAGCGGGAAGGCCGCGCAGGAGAGAGGGGGGAGGGGGCAGCTTCTACTCTGCCAACAACAGCGCTTGTACTTTGCCCTGTGGAGGCGGTCGCCCGCAGCATATCTTGCGGTGCGGCCACATGGCTCTGACGCAGCTCTGACGTCGCCACACGGCTCTTACCTTTGTATGCGCTGTGCATTCGCCGTTCAAATTCCGTTGGAGCGATAGACCGCACGAACCTTCGCTCGCTGCGGCGGCTGCGCTTGCTGCCAGCGTTTCGACAGTCGTTGTCTGCGGTCATTCAGTGTGATCTATTGATGTTTGCTTGTGCGCGCTTACACCACACTTGTTAATTCAGTTAGTACGCGAATGTGTCCAAGTTTATGCAGCCGATAAAACTACTATCCCTAATCCGAATAGCTCTCTACTAATTTGTTATCGCAATTGATGCTTCGCATATCGGGCCTAACTGCGATATTTTTTTTTCATTAAGCTGAAATCTCCTTCTTCTTCTTTCTGGAGTTTTACGTGCCAAAACCAGTTCTGATTATGAGGCACGCCGTAGTGAAGGGCTCCGGATTAATTTTGACCACCTGGGGTTCTTTAACGTGCACTATAACGCTAGCACTCGGGCGTTCTTGCATTTCGCCTCCAACAAAATGCGGCCTCCGCAGCCGGGATTCGATCCCGCGATCTCGTGCTCAGCAGCACAACGCCTTAGCTGACTAAGCCACCGCGGCGGGTTAGGCTGAAATCTTCGAACGCAGACAACATACGTATAGTGGGAAACACGCCAAGCAGCATTATACGCAAGTGCAGTACGAGGGTAGCCTAGCATAAATATTGTTGTCCGAAGCTTCGTTCTCCCAGCTTTAAGCGGCACGCACGATGAGAATCATTCGTTGAATTTCAGCTTTCAATCCCATTAACTAGATGGCTATCTGTGTTTCTGTAGATTGCAAACTGAGTGACTGACAGCATTGAGTCCACCTGACCAAAACAAAAATTGTGGGCCTGTGGTGCTTCATTTACCATTGACAATAAACAATGTAAGCTTACTTGTTTAGAGTGTTCTTTTTATTGCGATAGCAATTATATGGACACTCAAAAGCAGATTTCTGCCGTCGGCGTCGCCGTCGCCGTGAGGTTCCGTATGACGTCATTTGGAGATGAAATCGTCGCCGCGCGCCGAACGCTGTATGTGCGAGTGAAAGGGCGCGAGGGGCGCGTCTTTCACGGGGAGTGAACGCACGGCGGAGAACAAACGCGCGTTCTGCGCCGTGCTCGCTTAAGGGCTGCAGAAGTAGGCGTCTCCTTTCTCCACGTACACACTAGCGGAAAAACGCGCGCGGTGCGCTGCCGGCGAGAGAGAGAGAGAATAAACTTTTATTATCGAGGTTAAGTGGAGTTTTCTTTCCCAGCGGAAAGGGCTAGCGTGGCGTCTCCTTCGCCGCGACGCTATCAGCCCATTCCGCCAACCGTATCTGGTCTTCCGGGTTGTAAGTTTTCGTCTTCATCTCCCACTCTTCATGTGAAGGAGCTCGCCGAAAGAGTTCTCTCGGGGGAGGGTTCTTTTGGCATCCCCACAAGATGTGATCTTGGTCCGCCAGGGGGCAGTTACAATGTTTGCAGTTTGGTGGATATTCATCACCGGTCATTGCAGCTAGTCTTTTTGGACTAAGTACAGACCTAGTCTGTACTCTCCTGAGGTTAGTGGCCTGTATTCTTGTCAATGTCTCGTGCGGGGATGGATATATTCGCCTCGATTCGCGGTAATAAATTGTCATTTCGTTAAAGGTATGGATACCCTCATGTCGGTCACCCCGGTCGGGCAGGCCCACCTCCCGGTTACTTGCTGCTCGGGCGGCTAGGTGGGCGGCCTCATTACCGGGGTTGCTCGCATGAGCGGGTACCCACACCAACTTTAACTCATTGAGTTTTTTGTTGATGATTCTGAACGCTCGAGGGGAAATGAAACCCGAGGTGTAGTTACGAATCGCTGTTTTCGAGTCGGATATAATAATCTTGGTGCCCGGGATGGAAGTGACCATGGCGATGGCGGCCTCTTCCGCCTCTACAATGGAGGATGTGTTTACCGTCGCACAGCTGATGGTGTGTCCGTCGCCAGTAGTGACGGCTATGGTGTGTCGACCATCACTGGTGCGAGAAGCATCCACGTATATGGCGGGTTGGTTTTTGTAGCATTGCCAGAGTGCCGCCGCCCTAGCTTTGCGTCTACCTTTGTTTTCAGTACTCAAGTTTTTGGGAAGCGGGGGGATAATGATCTTGGTCCGGATAGTGTTAGGTATCCGGTGTCGTTGCGGGATGTCTAAGGCAGGGCGATACCCCAAGGTGTCCAGAATCTGCTGTCCCACGTGTGTGCCGGATAATCGAACTGTTTGAGCCCATTTGTGGGCCTCTATGATTTCCTCAACGTTGTTATGCATCCCTAGACTCAAGAGTGCCTTCGTACTAGTCCATTTTGGTAGCCCAAGCGCCTGTTTGAATAAAGTTCGGATTAGACCGTTAATCCGTTCCAAGTCCCTCTTCCTGAGATGTAAGTAAGGGCAGACATACGCCACTCGGCTCAGAAAAAAAGCTTGGATTAGTCTGCAGGCATCTTTCTCCTTAACTCCGTGCCGTCGGTTGGAGACCCTCCTGAGAAGGTTCTGTAGTTGCCCAGCTGTAGTTTGGAGACGTGTTATGGCTTCTTGGTTGTGCGTGTTTTGCTGAATCCACAATCCTAACACTCTGATTTTAGGAACGGGCGGGACCGGTTGTCCAGCTACCTGCACCTGAATGTGTGCAGCCATATTGGCAGCCGGGTTTGCAGGAGTTTTGTTCCGGACTATAAGCAGTTCTGATTTTTTCGGTGAACAGCTGAGGCCATTGTTGCGAGCGTGTTTCTGCACTACGTCAGCTGCTGCCTGCAGGGATTCTGAAATTTCTCCATCCGAGCCAGTGCACGTCCAGATCGTTACGTCATCGGCGTAGATGGCGTGCCTGATATGAGGAATCTCGTTGAGCTGCCGGGTTAAACCTCTCATGGTGGCATTAAAGAGGAAGGGAGAAAGTACGGCTCCCTGTGGTGTACCTCTAGTGCCGAGCTCTATGGTTTTGCTTTCAATATCTCCTATGTTTAGGGTGGCAGTACGCCCCTTGAGGAATGTGGTAATATAGGTCTATGCTCTCTTACCTACGTTCATGTTGGATACGTTTTCTAGAATGCCTCGATGTGAGACATTGTCAAACGCTTTGTGTATGTCTAATGCTAACACTGTTCGAGTTGCGCGTATAGGCGCTGGGTTAAGGATATCATTTTGTACCTGCCACAGTATGTCTTGGGTGCACAGTTTAGGTCGAAAGCCTATCATTGTCTCCGGGAAGAGGTGGTTGGTTTCGGCATAGTCAACCAGCCTATTGAGAACCACATGCTCCATAGCCTTACCAAGACAAGAGGTAAGGGATATGGGCCGGAGGCTCTCTAGACTGAGTGACTTGCCTGGTTTAGGAATGAAGACCACCCTAGCATCCTTCCACTCTTGCGGGAGTGTACCGTTTTGCCAGTGCTGATTAAAGAGATTGGTGATCATTGTTATGGTAGGGTTATCTAGATTCATTAGCATTTTGTTGGTGATGTTATCTTTACCGGCTGATGATGTCGTGCGTAGGCAATTTAAAGCAGCGCGTACTTCGGCCTCAGTGATGTCTTCGTCTAATGTTCCTGTTTTCATCTCCTCTGTACTCTATATATGCACCCGGCTCCCGTTCTGTATTAAGATATTGCATGGTGAAGAGTTTGACGAGATCAGAGTCTGTTCCCGGAAAACTGTGTACAAGTTTCTGAATCCTTTTATGAACAGCACTTTTAGAGTGTTGTGGATCTAGCATGTGTTTAAGCAGGGTCCAGGGGTTCTTTTTGCTCAACTGGCCATTCATGCTGTCACATAATTGGTTTCATTGCATAGTGCTGAGCTCGCTAGAGTAGTTCTGAATCTCTTTCTCTAGGGCGGCGAGTTCGCGGCGCAGCGTGCGGTTGATTTTATTCTTTAGCCATCTCTGCTGAAGGTCTTGATGCTTTTCCCATAGACCTACGAGTTTCGAGTCCGGCACGGGGCCTTCCTCTTCTATCGGTGCCATGGTTGTGGCATTGTTCACATCCTGGATAAGCTCATTCGTCCACGCAGTGAGGTCTGCTATATCGGTGAGCTGTTTGCGGTTTCTTACGTATCGGAATACATCCCATTTGGTGTGTGGAGTTAGCTTCATTTTCTGTTTGTGCCCTTTGGAAGAGATAGTGATAAGAACGAGATAGTGATCGCTCCCAAGACTAGTTTCGGTGTTATCCCAAAGAGCCCCAGTGGCATTTCTGACGAAGCATAAGTCGGGTGTGGTATTTCGGCATACACTGTTGCCGATACGCGTGGGCCTATCTGGGTCGGTGATGAGTGTAAGTTCTAAGTCACTTGTCACTGAATATAGCGCATTGCCTTTCCTAGTGCAGTTTTGGTATTCCCAGACTGTGTGCGGAGCGTTAAAGTCTCCTACAACAACGAGTTGTTCCTTCTCTGCGGCTTTACAGGCTTTTTTCAGGAGGGCAATAACTCTGTTGCTTTTATCTTTCGGCGAGCTGTACAAGTTAAGAATGAATACACATCTGTGTTCCCTTTTTCTAGGCAGCAGCTGTACAAAAGTTTAAGGAATGTTGTCTTCCTCCAGATCAATTTGCATTGCCGTAAGGTTGCGTTGTATCGCAACTGCCGTAGAAGGTCTGTTGTCGGCTTCAGTTAATTCATTGAACGTGGTATACCCAGTAATTTTGACTTGCGTGCCTGTTTCCTGTAAGGCTACAACATCTACCTTGGGATCAAAGGTAGCGAGTTGGAACTGCAGTGCTGCACGCTTTTTCTTAAAGGATCTGCAGTTCCATTGTATAATCTTAATGGTTTCAGCCATCTTTCTTCGTGTATGGTTCTGCCCTTGCCGGCAGTACAGATGTCATTTTCAAGCCCTTAGTGTTGAGCACTTTGGTGGCTGTGGTGGCAAGTTGTTCGTGTTCCGGGGCTTGTGTAGGACCCTGGGTACATTCGGCTCTATATACAGCCCCTATCCTTGTAAGCTCGTGGGCCATCATCTGCTGAAATTCTGCGGTGGATTTTATGTGATTGGAGACTGTCTCAGCTAGCTGAGCAATTGCTCTTTCTAACTTATCTACTCTGTCCGTAGGGTATGAGGCTTCGGACTCCTTGGGTGTGTCCCGCACTGACGCTTTGCGTTTTTTTGTCGGTTCTGCCTCCATCGATTGAAGTTCATCTCTATGAACACAGGCCACTATTTCGCGCGCAGCCGGCGTCATAGGGGTGCCTCCAATTGGCTGCCTACTTTCTAGGGCCCTGATTTTGGCATTGGCTGCCTCTAGCTGTTGTCTTAGTGCTTTAATCTCTTCAGCGAGCTCCCTCACCTGGTTCGCGTCCTGTGGAGGTCGTGTGGACGTGGGCTTGGGCTCGGGACTGGCTGACCAGGCGACCTTCCTCGATACCGCCTGGTCATTGCGTTGTGCGGAGTTGGAGCGGTTGCGAGGCTGGCTGCTGCTCTGGCTGCGCTGCCTGCTGCCACTCCTGCTATTTCAAGCTTCGCGCTGATCAGAGCGCACGGAAGGGCGGCTGTGCCGCACGGCGTCTCGGTAGCTCGTTCCGCTCTCTGTGCCGGCGCCAGATGCGCTCTGTGCGCCGCTGGCCGGTGGCCCTGCTGTCGGCGACGTGGTCGCGCTTTCTTTTTTTCCCTCTTCAGCTGGTGTTTTGCGCTGCACAGGTGCGTAGAAGCGATAGCGGCAGCTGGGAAGCGCCGGTAGGGTGACCGCCGCGGCAGACGATGCAACGCGCCTTGCACGCTGCCTCAGCTCCCCGTGGCGGCGTCTCATGTTCTTCGTCGCCGCAACGGCGGCATCGTTGTCGTCTTGGGTCCGGACAGACATCGGAGCGATGGCCAATCCAGGCGACAGTTAAAGCAGGCTTCAATCCGTTCGCGGAATGGATGCACAATAAAGGCTGAGGCCCAAAAGCGGACGTGCTTGGGTAATGCTTGCCCGGCAAAGGTCACCACAATATGGCGAGAGGATCCTATCCTTCTTGCTCCAACGATTTCCAATTCTGGATTTCTCGTGCATATTTCCTTGAATATGTCGGCGTCAGTCTCGTCTGAGTAAGCGTAATAGATAACGCCTTTCACTGAATTTTCTGGGGCCAGTGCGTATGTTAAAACGGCACATTCCTGTTGCTCAATTTTAAGGCATTTGATGTTATAATAAGCTTCAGCTCTTACCCTGGATGGGGTGCTGATCAGCGCAGTGTTGCTAGTAGGGTGTACTCTGACTTGATCTTCTTTCAGCGATTCATCCAGGTTAGCTTGGTGGGCGGCACACACTGTACGCAGAATCTTGGCTGGGCCGTAAGATAGCAGGTTGATCGCGCACTGTGGGCGAATGATGATCGTGTAATCTTCGGCCGGGAGCTTCGGTAGGGGTCTTCTCTTCGGTAACGACGGCGGCCGAGCGCGATATCTCGGTGCGCTGCTTGGCGTTCCACTTGGCGTCTCTTTGTTCTCTTCGGCAACTGGCTGCGTCTCGGTGTCAGTCTTGCGTCGGGCATATCGCCGCTGCTTGTCGAGAGCGGTTCAAGTGCCGTCGTTCAGTTCTTCGTCGGTGATGGTTTCCCCATCCACGACGACTTCCATGCTGCGGAATCTTCGGATCGCCGGGGTCACGCAGTCGTTTAGGCGTGGAGTGCCGACCACGCCGGCGCCGTTATACTTCTCGATGAGGAGACCGCACGGCGGAGAGCCCACAGGAGTCAGGTTCTTTTCTTCAAGCTGGTCTTGCAACAGCTCCATAGCCGCTTCTTCGTCCATGACGCCGGAACGCCCAGTCACGTTTGCCCCAGCCGCCGGCGAGGCTCCGGCGGTAGGGATAGCGAGGCCTCCGTGTCGCAGATCCAAGAAAAAGCTTCCGAAACGAGAGTACACTGCTCCGGCTTACCCTACATGATGTCCATGGGGTGCCGGAACACTGCTAGCATCCGTCAGAAGAGTTGAGCGTAGTATATCCGATAGATCGGGTATTTTGGGTGAAAATCGTGGAGCCGTGGCGAGGTGCGTCTTGTCGCCTCGGCTGGCGTCCTCCCCAGCCAGCAGCCGCGAAATGGGTTTTTGTTGCCGCGGCAAGGATCGCTCCTGGACCGATTTTTTGCGGTTTGCCGCGTGCCGCGGATGAAGGAAACCAATGAGAGCGGCCCGCTTCCGTGACGTGCGCGCGGGAAACTGGTGCCATGCGGACCCGCCCGACCGCTTGTTTCTCGTTTCGCACTATCATCTGCACGCGTGAGCTCCCGGATAGTTCGAGAAGGGGAGAGGAGTCGAGTCTGTCACGTGATTGCCGCAGCGGCGCGCGGCCGGTTGGTGTGGCCGCCCTGCCGCTGTTGCGTTTGGCCGCCGGCGGTGCGCCGCGCGCGTTTTGCCGCTAGTGTGTACGTGCCATTATGGCACGTACACACTAGCGGCAAAACGCGCGCGGCGCGCCGCCGGCGGCAAGACGTGCGCCGCGAAAGCAGCAGCGAAACGGGTTTTTCTTGCCGCGGCATGGATCGCTCCTCGACCGATTTTTTGCGGTTTGCCGCGTGCCGCGGATGAAGGAGACCAATGAGAGCGGCCGTGACGTGCGCGCGGGAAACTGGTGCCATGCGGACCTGCCCGACCGCTTGTTTCTAGTTTCGCACTATCATCTGCACGCGTCAGCTCCCGGATAGTTCGAGAAGGGGAGAGGAGTCTAGTCTGTCACGTGATTGCCGCAGCGGCGCGCCGCCGGTTGGTGTGGCCGCCCTGCCGCTGCTGCGTTTTGCCGCCGGCGGAGCGCCGCGCGCGTTTTGCCGCTGCTATGTACGTGCCATTACAGTCACCATATAAGTAGAGCAAACGCGCCTTCTTCCGACGCGCGAGAGGCCTTGGGGGAGGGGGAGGGAAGGGAGGCGACGTTTAGCTGCGGCACCAAGTGCCTATTTATATCAGAGGCTCCGGCAACAGTCACCAACGCCGCACGCATTTTGAGCGAACGCGGGCAAAACGCCGATGGCGTCGACAGCAGTTCTGCGTGTTGCCGATGCTGCTGCATGTCCAAGTTTATACAGCTGATAAAGCTAATATCATTACTCCGTATAGCTCTCTCCAAGTTTGCTATCGCAATTGATGCTTCGCCTTTCAGGTGAAACTGCGACAACTTTTTTTAACAGGGAAGCTGTTTAAGCCAGCCGTAATTTGTGGTGCCTAGCCGTGGTAGCTATGGCAACCCGGAGGAAAAGGAGGAGGAGACCGCATGCATGCACACGCGGTCTAGCGCGCAGTCTCCTCCTCGCCAGCTCCCTGCCTTCCCGACCCCTGCCTCTCTTCTCTCCGGGGCGCGCTGAGCCAAGAAAAAAAATCACCGCATATCCACGAAGTGAATGATGATGAGTGGGCGAAGCACCAGGGGATCATTCGGGCAAAATGCCGGAAGCGTTCTCCGGAAGCCGGAAGCTGGCTTCCGGAACCGGAAGTGGAAACGGAAGCGGCACCGCAAGCCGGAGCTTGGCGTACATATACTATATATATATATATATATATATATATATATATATATATATATGCATATACATACATACATAGCGGTCTCCATTCCAACCAGAGCTGCGGACTACGAGGGACGAGGCTCGGCCCTAAGGTACTTCGCCCCTAAAATGCCAGGCCTGCGCGGCACACGCAGCACAGTCACAGCGTAAGCTAGAGGAGCGTTTCAACAGTACTACCTAGTAATTTGAGTGAATGCGTCAGGAACAGGCCTAGGACGCTTTCGCGCGTGCTAGCCGACGCGTTCCATCGCTGATGGCTAGCGCCGTTCGGCCCAGCCAAGCGGCCGACAATGCAACTACGGCTGTCACATTCGCTCCCATTGCAACACACCCGACGCGGCCTGCTTGGGACGCTGTCGCACGTGCAAGCCGACGCGTTCCATCGCCGATGGCTACCGCCTTTGCCGCTCTCAGATAGCAAGCGCTTGCGTGGCTCAGTGATAGAGTATCCGCCTCCCACGCAGGTTCGATCTCACCTGGGTTCGATCTCGGCGGAGATCTGGTACTTTTTTTCGCATGCGATAGCGGCTACGGGGCGGCGGCATGTTCGCGACCCGAAACAGCTATTGGAATGAGCACATAACCGCTTACGCTGTAAAAAGTCTCCGCATATCCACGAAGTGAGTGATTATGAGTGGGCGAAGCACCGGGGTATCATTCGAGTAACCGTGAGACAGAGAGGTTTAGTTGAAGAAAGGCAGAGAGGTCGGCTTGAGCGTTAGTTTGCTCTCGCCTGCTACTCTACACTGGGGAAGGGGGGAGGGGATAAAAAGAGCGATGAATGATGATGATAAAATTAGGCGGTGCGTATATACATGTACATCACGTTGAGGTCATACTAGAGCCGTGCATGGAGTCCAGTGGCTTGAAGGAAGGCTATAGTCGCTTCGATGACCACAGCTGCGCTGCACGGTGTCAGGCCAAGGACCTAAGACAATCTCGTCAGACATTGGTCTTTTAGTCACTCACTGAATAGTAGAAATGAGGCTCTGCCGTTCTCGCGCGTATGCTGGGCATGAGCAAAATATGTGCTCAAGTGTTTCTGGCACTGGGCAGTGATCGCAGTTGGGACCAGTGTCACTGCAGCCGATGATATGTGTATAACGCCTCGTGAGTGCAACACCAAGACGAATCCGGTGTAACATACTTGTTATGCTCCTCTTCAGTTTATGAGGCATGCGGAACTTCATTTCTGGGTCCCATTTGTGCAGTCGCTTGTGTCGTCGATCAGGATTGGTCCAGTACTCAAGTGTAGAATTCCGCATAACGCACCGAAGCAGGGCATTCGTGTCTGTTCGTGAGAACGCTATGCTTACTTCTGGCGCATTATTTACAGCTATTTTAGCTTCAGCGTCTGCTTGTTCATTTCCTATCACGCCACAGTGTGCAAGCATCCACTGAAAGGTGACGTGGTGGCCGCATTTGGTCGCAATGTCAAGAAGCTCTGCGATTTCTAGAGCTAAAATATAAGGAGGGCCGTGTCTCATAACGCACTAGGAATGCATGGGGAAGAGAATCTAAACGGCAGAATGTTCTCATGACGCAATATAGTTCTTGAACAACTGCAGTTTGGGTGTGTGGCAGGGAGTGCTGATAGGGGATGTTGCCTATGTTGGGTCAACAAGCGTAGGTGCACTGGAAGAGGTTCCCAGAGCATATATACGTTGGTGGGACAAGCCCGAGCTTCCCCAATGGTTGCATTCGTTGAGGTGCAGCATGGTAGGCCAAAGCACGTGCGCAATCCTTGAACTTGTATGCTCTCTAACGTCCGCACACAGCTGGGTCTCATGTTCGAGAGCACCGGCATGCTTTATCTTATATAGCCTACGAACAGGGCTTGGTAGAATTGAAGAAGAGGTGATTCCGACGTGCCCCATGTTGCTCCTGCCACAACCCGAATCACAAGGACAAAACTCTTCAGTTGTGACTTCAGTGCAGTGACGTGCCTTGACCAGGATAGTTCACGGTCGATGGTTACACCAAGGAACTTGTGGTGTGTTACGTAAGGTATCGATGTTCCTTGAACGACTATCGGATATTTAGTCATTTGTTTGCACGTGAAGGCAAGCACTGCAATTTTTTCAGTTGAAAGTGTGAGGCCTTGACGTCGTAAGTACGTGGCTGTAATTGTCACTGTACGTTGCAAACGCTCACGCAGTTGCGGACGCGCAGCTCTAGATGCCCATATGCATATGTCGTTGGCATATGCGCTAATCTTTACTGTGTTGGGAAGCTGAGACGCAAGTCCAATCAATGTCACATTGAAGAGAGTCGGACTGACAACTCCTCCTTGGGGAACACCACGGTGAATATTACAGTGACCGGTGTCTCCATCACTTGTCGACATATATACGGTACGGCCATTGAGATAACTAACGATCCAATTATATAGTCTGCCACCAATGCCTAAATCGTCAAGCGCATCAAGGATCGCGTAGTGCAGAACATTGTCATAGGCGCCCTTAATGTGAAGGAATACTGCCCCGACTAATCTGCATCGACTTCTTTCTTGTTCAACATCGGAGATCAAGTTGACCACACCGTCAATGGCCGATCGGCCTTTTCTAAACCCATGCATAAATTGGGGAAAGCAGTCATTGCTTTCTAAGAACCACTCTAATCTAGACAGTACCATCCTTTCCATTACTTTGCCGACGCAGCTATATTTTTTTTAATTCTCTAACGTCGCCCTTCTTAAGGTTTAGATTAATGTGGGCATTTTTCCAGTTCTCTGCTACACTTTAAGCCAAAAGGCATTGCGTGTAGAGAGCCGCAAACTTTTCAAGCATGATATCTCCTCCATCTTTTATTAAATCGACTGTTATTCCATCTTCTCCAGCCGTTTTTGCCCTAGGCATGTCTTGCAAGGCCCTTCTAATTTCATCGCTAATTATAGAAGGAGCCTCTGTCACTACTTGGAATGAAAGTAGCTTGGCTGCTCTGGGTACTGTACAAATCATTATACATTTCTCCCGCTGCTTTTACTAAGCCAAGTTTTCTTCTCACTGATTTCATGCTGCGTCCATATTTTACGGCTTCCTCAAGATTTCCCCACGTTGTAATTTAGAATATCGCTTACTTTATTCTTGTTGATCAGTTTTGACAGTTGAGCAAATTCTATCTGATCTCTTGAGTTTCACAGCTTCACGCTTTCCTGGTGGGAAAAAGAATGTGCTTTAAATGATGGGAATAATAATTTCGTATTGCTTAATTCGCTGTCATTCCAGCGATTTCAACTTTCCAGCTGTGCTCTCTATGTATGAAATAATTTTGAAGGCTTTGTTGCGTAACGTTGATATATCATCCACGTCATGCGCAACGTTTTGTATGAAGAAACATTTCGGAGCATGTGTTCTAAAGTGCAGAAGGGATCGCCGCAATCCGGACAATCGGGCTCGAACGAGTCGGCGTACGTGCTGATCCTCGCTAGGCTGGGATAGGACTTCGCCTGCAGGATGCGAAGGGTGGAAGACTGAGGCCTGGAGAGCTTGGCGTGGGCTAAGCCCTCCTGCCGAGCTGATAATGCTTTGAAATCTCATTGAACGTGTGGAGCGAGTCATTGTGGAGCGCCACGTCGCGCCCTCGAGCGGCGTTTCCACGGAGTGGTACACAAAAAAAAAAAAAAAACACCGCACGCACCGCAAGAGCGTTCGAATCACATTCGTTCAGAAAGGCAGGTGGCTCGCAAGAAGCGCCGAAGCACCTGCACGGCCTTCTTCTGTGACGTTAAGTTCAGTCTGTGGGGGAGAATTCTTTCTTCCAATAGAGGCCGGTCGTCAAATTGTTTGAACGCGTTGTTAAGAAATTGTGTGTGCGCACTGTAGTGCGGGCAGTCGCACAAAATAGGTTCAATAGATTCTTCATTGTCGTAGGGGTACTACATCCTAATATTATAATAAATGCTCGCCACATTTTCCTACGTTTGCGCAGAGTCCTCTACGATGTTTCTCCAACAATTATTGTCGCGCTGCTCGTCCCAGTAATTAGGTAAAAAAACGACGTAGCCTTCCTTCTTTGTCTATGTCACCACAAAGAAGCTTCTTTTAGCACCACCACTGTATTGCTGGGGCCCGGATGTTGTTGTACAGAGCGGCGTGATTTATCGGCATGCAGTCTACAGATATCATTTTCTTGCAATCAGGGTCGCACATGTTGTCCAGTCGAGGCAAATTGCATTACCACGTGCAATTATTCTGATAACTTTCTCTTTAGCGCTTGTTTGTATGAAATAACTGCTGCTTTTTTTATGAAGCTGGAACTCAGCCAAGCGTGCTTTCGGCCTCAGCGGACCGACGGCACTGCTGGTGATAAACATTGAAAACAATCTTTTTCCTATAAAAAGTAACAGTTGACAGAGCAATCCTTCTTTCAAGACCACTACTTCGTGACTAATGTACTGTGGTGGCTACTAATGCAAAATTTGCACAGACGTTTCTTCGAACAACACGTTGCGCAAGACGTGGATGATATATACACTTTACGCAACAAAGCCTTCAAAATTATTTCATACATAGAAACACAGCTGGAAGGTTGAAATCACTGGAATGACAGTGAATTAAGCTATACGAAATGATTATTCCCATCATTTAAAGCACATTCTTTTTCCCACCAGTAAAGCGTGAAGGTGTGAAACTCAAGAGATAAGATAGAATTCGCTCAACTGTCAAAACTGATCAAGACGAAATTAAGGAATATTCGAAATTATAACGTGGAAAAGGTTGAGGAAGCCGTAAAACATGGACGCAGCATGAAATCAGTGAGAAGAAAACTTGGCATAGGACAAGGCAAGATGTATGCTCTGAAAGATAAGCATGGTAATATCATCTGCAATTTCGAAGACATAGCAAAAGCAGCGGGAGAATTTTATACTGACTTGTAGAGTACTCAGAGCAGCCAAGCTACTTTCATTCGGAGTAGTGACAGAGGCTCCTTCTATAACTAGCGATGAATTTAGAATGGCCTTGGAAGACATGACCCGGGGAAAAGCGATTAGAGAAGATGGAACAATAGTGAATTTATTAAACGATGGAGGAGATATCATGCTTGAAAAGCTTGCGGCCCTTTACACGCAACGCTTCATGACCTAAAGTGTACCAGAGAACTGCAAAAGTGCCCACATTATACTAAACCATAAGGAAGACGTTAGATAGTGAAAAAAATATATATAGGCGGCCCTTTACACGCAATGCCTAATGACTTAAAGTGTACCAGAGATCTGGGGTGCTATGCAGGTTGCGCCGAGTTTGGCGAAACTCGGTATCTTCACGAGCTCTGCGCGACGCCCCAAGATGAAAGAAGTAATGGTAACAAGACAAGTTTGTCGGTCGGCACGCCTCCAGTTTCATTGGTTTGTCTAGATTCACTCTGGGTGGCTATCATCCCTTCGGCGTTGCCATATCGGCGGTCGACAAACTGGGGGCTCACGTGATCATACGGTCGGTGCATGGTCGTGCCTTCTTTCACTTGTTTGTCATTCCACCGAGTGCATTACAGGCACAAGCAAGTTATAAAATAAATGCGTTTAGTACAATAATATAAGTCACATTACCATGGGTTGTAAGCATTTTAAAGTTTACAAGATGTACAATGTATTAGACTAATTTGTAGTTTAATACGTTTCGCGTTATACCACGAGGGGACGCTCGCCCTCCTCTTTTTTTCTATGGATTCGATTGGCGCGGCTCGCTATGTGCTTGCGCTAGCATTTCCGAGCACCGATTGTTGTGACCTTAGTTTTCTCACTGGGCTTTCAACAGATCGCTCGTTGCTCCTTCTCTTTCCTCTGCATTGGATTGGTGCGGCTCGCTACGTGCTTGCGCTCCCATTTCCGAGCACAGATTGGTGTGCGCCTGGTTTTCATACTGGGCTTTTAACAGATCGCTCGTTGCTCTTTCTCTTTCCTCTGGATTGGATTGGTGCGGCTCGCTACGTGCTTGCGCTCCCATTTCCGAGCACAGATTGGTGTGCGCCTGGTTTTCATACTGGGCTTTTAACAGATCGCTCGTTGCTCGCGCTAAAGAAAGGCTGCGAGTAGGGTGCGAGTACGGTGCCTCGATGCACGCGGGTACCCCAGCTGCCCCAGCTGCGAGACGAAGTGAGCGTCGGCTAGTGCATACGTGGTTTGCCTCGCGATTACCTGTGTAAGCACTCAGGAATGCTGGAAAGCACTCATGGAAGGGTCAGAAAACTATGCTTTATTTTCTTTGGCTTCTATGTAATGGCTTCTAACAACCGGCCGAAAGTGTCCTTATACTGGGTAGCCCGAGCGATCCGTGGCTTCTAACAAACGCAAGAAAGGGTCTTTGCAGCACACGTGGCCATTGAGTGCCACCATATCCATCCAAGGTGGGACTCCAGCATTGGTGCAGTTACCCTGTACCCATCGCTGACGAGGTGGCGCTTCACTTTTTGACAATAACTTTCTATTTTTGCGTGTGAACGTCCGCGATGGGGTCCACAAAGTTCACGCTGTGGTTGACTATCTGCCAATGCAGATTCAGGCATCCCTTACAAAAATGAATTCAGACTGTCTGTAGAATGTCTATAGACTTCTTGTAGACAACTTTGCCTTTCTTTGCCTATAGATTTGTTCTTTTGTTGACACATAATCTATAGACTGTCTATAGACAAAAGTTGATAAGATTTTTATTTCTTTTTGTCTACTCACACTCTATGGACAGTCTATAGAAAAAAGTCGATAAGATGTTTGTTTCTTCTTGTCTACTTCCTCTCTATAGACTATTTGTAGAAAAAAGTGGACACAGTCTCTATTTATTGTGTCCATTCATTGTCTATAGACTGTCTAGAGACTAAAGTTAATGATTGTTGTTTCTTTTTGTCTACTCCCATTCTACAGTCGGTCTACAGAAAGAAGTCGATAAGATGTCTGTTCATTTTAGTCTACTTCCTCTCTACAGTCTATCTATAGAAAAAAGTCGATACAGTCTCTATTTATTCTTGTCCATTCATTGTCTATAGATTGTCTATAGACAAAAGTTAATAAGATTTTTATTTCTTTTTGCCTACTCCTAATCTATAGTCGGTCTACAGAAAAAAAGTCGATAAGTTGTCTGTTTCTTATTGTGATCTTCCACTCTATAGACCACATATAAACCAAAGTTGATACCGTGTCTATTTATTCTTGTTCATTCTGTCTCTATAAGGACGGTCTATAAACGACAATCGATAAGGTATTGATTCTTTTGTATATGCCCGGTTTATAAATTTTCTATAGACGAAAGTTGGTAAGGTGTCTACTTCTTTTATCTATTCCCCGTCTATAAATTTCGTCCTGATAAAAGTTGTTCAATTGTGTTTGTTTGTCTATATTAGCGGTCTATACGCCGTTTATATGCAAAAGTTTTTCTGTTTGCTATTTCTTTAGCCGATTGCCAGTTTGTAGAATGTCTACAGAGAAAAGCAATAAAGGTCACCATATCTCTGTCATTGAATTACGCAGTCCTCAATTATTATTTTACCAGATAATTAGGTGTTTAAGAGTCTGCTCACCGAGTTTTATCCAGTATTGCACTGGTTTTTAACATGTAACCTCTGGGCCCGGCACCTTAGTTAGTCGGGAATGCATCCCCGACGATAATTTTTCCTTGCGAACCACACGAAGGCGGAATATATACTTCTATGTGATTGGAATTATTTTTTAATGGTTTCCTATATCCCCCCCCCCGATGAAGGCTATAGGGTGGGACATCACCAAAGATCATGTTAACTTGGGCGAACAGACCGTATACCGATTTCGGTAAGCTGTGAGATGAACTAAAGGACAGCCGATATTGTAAAACTCTTATTGCTTCAGGTTTACTTGCCGTAGATCTATAGATAAAAGTCGTTAAACTCGGCCCAACCCGTGTACCCTGTAACCAAGCGGAGGTACAGGCGCATAATACGGAGCTACGTTTGATATAAGCCACTGGGATTGTGTATACTGCTGACATTGCTTTAAAGCCTTTTTGTAGAGTTTAGTATAGACATGGTGTATGGTCCCATACACATGGTGTATGGTCCCATATAGACATGGTCCGCATTTGTTCCCCACATTATATTACCTCCGTAGTCGCTCTCGGCAATCCCAAGACAGTCTTTACAGTTGTTTTTTATAGCATTAATTTTGCGGCAGTAAAATGCCGATCCAATCATGTAAATAGAGGTTATGAATGCCAGTTTTAGCGAAAAGCGGATTACAAACAGGCATCATGCTAACAGCACAGAGACTTGTAATGTGTATAGCTGACAACGCAGAATTTGCGAGTGTGCGATGAACCGATGTCGCGTATGTGCTGTGCGCCTTATGTGTCGTCTGATTCTCAGATACTCTTTAGGTTCTCCCCATATCTAGGCTGCATCACTAACATCGGGCGGTTTTTCGCAGACGGATATCCCGCGCTATAAATTCATTAAAGCTTCTCGTTCACTTACAATGTGCGCCAGATACTCTGAGCCCACCCAGTCCATTCCAGTCGCTATATGCCTGTGCGGCCGAGCATTTGCGTACGTCATTAGTGTATTGATTGCTTTGACATATCACCGGAACAGACAAATGTGCACTAACATGTGCGCAGGTATCCCATTTGGCGGTACGTTGGAAGCTATGCTAGAAATGCACTGCATTACTCATCGTCGTTGGCTATAATGCTAGTAATGCTAGCGCCTGACGTGCGTGCTAACGGTTTTTACAAACACTGCTTTCATCCATGTGTGCGCCCCTGCTCCAGCCCACAGCGTTTGCAATACAGCGTGCCAAGGCATTTCCTTCTTCCATGGAAAAAACTGAAAAATGGAAGGTAAAAGCAACCGGTTTCGCGCGCATGGAACCCAGAGAGAGAGAGAGAGAGAGAGAAGAGCGACAATAAAAAAGACAAAAAAAGCGCAAATGCGCTCGGATTTCTCGGAGCACGCACGCCGTCGTCGGCCTGATCACCTGCGCATGCGCAGCGGCAGCAACGTCGGCGCGCCATCTCTCCGCGTCGATTTGAATTCTCAACGGCTGCGCCAGGCAAGTCAACGCTTGTTGCTGCTGGTGAGCTCCCTGCACCTTGGTGTCTGTGTATTCGTCTCGACTTTGTGGCATCACACGTCAACTACACTGAACGTTAAGTTTTAGCGAAGATGTTTTCCGTCACTAGCTCATGACTAGGTCAGCGTATTTATTAGCGTGAACCGGCTAAATGTAATGTAGGCGACTCGGGATTAGTGTAGATTCGTAGTTTGGTTTGTAAACGCGCTCGGGTTCTCGATTCTACTATAGGGAATGTTTAACGGCAAGCGATCGCTCGCGCTTGTTCATTTTACCGTCATTGTCAATGTCCGTGAAAAAGGAAATACACCATGTTTAACGTGGATACTGAGCAGAAATAAGCGCGGATTGTGTGGGTTAAGCGGCGTACTGTCGGCAGCTCTCGTGTTGTGGCGCTCGATCGGCGGCCACAAACGCTGCGCGGCCTGCCTAATAAAACTCATCTGAAGCGCATTACGTATATACCTCGAAATTGTGCTAGAGTGACGAATTGTCTAAAGAGACGTACAGTTCAATAAATGCTAGCGTACTCAGATGAAAGGCCGTGTTTGCGGGGCATGCATTAGCAGTGTGTCCTGCCGTTTTCGTAAGTCAAAAGTAGGAGTATTTATGGGGCTCCTGGCAACCAGTATAAACATCATCATCACCATCATTAGCCTATATTTTTATGTCCACTGCAGGACGAAGGCCTCTCCCTGCGATCTCCAGTTACCCCTGTCTAGCGCCAGCGTATTCCAACTTGCGCCTGCAAATTTCTTAACTTCATCAACCCATCTGGTTTTCTGCCGACCTCGACTGCGCTTCCGTTCTCTTGGTATCCATTCTGTAACCCTAATGGTCCACAGGTTATCCATCCTACGCATTCCATGGCCTGCCCAGCTTCATTTCTTCCGCTTAATGTTAACTAGAATATCGGCTATACCCGTGTGTTCTCTGATCCACAACGCTCTATTCCTGTCTCTTAACGTTAGTCCTAATATTTTTCGTTCCATCGCTCTTTGTGCGGTCCTTAACTTTTTGTCGAGCTTCTTTGTTAACCTACAAGCTTCTGCTACATATGTTAGCACCGGTAGAATGCAATGATTGTGCACTTTTCTTTTCAGCGACTGTGGTAAGCTCCCAGTCAGGATTTGGTAGTGCCTGCCGTATGCACTCCAACCCAATTTTATTCTACTGTAAATTTCTTTCTAGTGATCGGGGTCCCCTTTGAGTAATTGACCTAGATAAACGTACTCCTTTACAAACTCTAGAGGCTGACTGGCGATCCTGACTTCTTGTTCCCTTGCCAGACTATTGATCATTATCTTTTCTTCTGCATAATAATCTTCAACTCCATTCTTACACTTTCTCGGTTAAGGTCCTCAATCAGCAAAATTCATCTCCATTGTTACTGAATAGGACAATGTCACCTGCAAACCGAAGGTTGCTGAGATATTCGCCGTTGATCCTCACTCCTAAGCCTTCCCAGTCTAAGAGCTTGAATACTTCTTCTAAGCATGCCGTGAATAGCATTGGAGAGATTGTGTCTCCTTGTCTGACCCCTTTCTTGAAGGTAACTTTCTACTTTTCTTGTGGAGAATCAAGATAGCTGTGGAATCCTTGTAGATGTTTGCTAAGATATTCACGTATGCGTGCCTGTACTCCTGGAGCACGCAATGCCTCTATGACTGCTGGTATCTCTACTGAATCAAATGCCTTATCATAATCTATGAAAGCCATATAGAGAGGTTGACTGTACTCCGCAGATTTCTCGATTACCTGATTGATGGCATGGATATGACCCATCGTAGAATATCCCTTCCTGAAGCCAGCCTGTTCTCTTGGTTGGCTGAAGTCAAGTGTTCCCCTGATTCTATTGGAAATTATCTTGGTGAATATTTTATACAATACTGAAAGCAAGCTAATGGGTCTATAATTCTTCAATTCTTTAACGTCTCCCTTCTTAGGAATTAGTATAATGCAGGCGTTCTTCCAGCTCTCTGGTACACTTGAAGTTGTGAGGCATTGCGTATAAAGGGCCGCAAGCTTTTCAAGCATGATATCTCCTCCATCTTTGATTAAATCTACTGTTATTCCATCTTCTCCATCAGCTTTTCCCCTGGTCATATCTTTCAAGGACCGTCTAACTTCATCGCTAGTTATAGAAGGAACCTCTGTATCCGGTTAAATATATATGACCTCAAAAAGCTTTTAGAGCACGAAACTCGCGATAAGCTCAGTCAATCGCAGCTTCGCAACTTAACCGAAATAATTGGAGAACAATAAATTAGTGGCTCGGGGAAGCACCCTTTACACATTTCAAACTGAAGCCATTGGGTTTGAGAAGAGTTTGAAGATTTTCTGTGCTGTGCTCATGTTGCCAGAAATTACGAACTTGGCCAAGCCCTTGTCAGCTTTATTAAACAAGTGATTGAATTCAGCTGAATCTAATAGTGCATTTCAAGTGACTGACGTGTTATTCTTTATAACTACAATTATGTACTGGCAGTAATTTGGCAAGCAATAAACCACAATATTTTTATCGCACCTAAACTGTGAGTGTCATAGACTGCCAGGGAATTTTCATGAAAACATCCAGGGAAAGCTTAGAAAAACATCTGGGAAATTGAAAATGTCAACATGGGTATGCTGTCTTGTCATTTGTCATACAATGTTTCCAGAAAATCGCTGTCTTAAACATATTTTTGAAGCATTTCACCTCCCCAAAAAATTACAAATTGGTACCACTTTCTGAAAAAGAAGTGAAAGTGAAGCTGCTGACATGGCGTTTCTTACTCAATCTTTTTGCATTACCTAAGTGTCCTGTACCTCGAAACTCTAGAAAAACATGCTTATGTCTTAGAGCGCCTTCAATTATTTACTGTGATAACATTCATTGTAATGACAGTTTCAGTTTTGTTTCCCAGGAGGTGCATATGTGTCGTGCCACAACGCAGAGAAGTGCTCACGAGGTATTTCTGGTGCTCATGTGGTATACCTAACTTGCAACCGTGTCAGCATGCCCAAGAGATATGATTATCTATAAGAAACTAAGTGACTATATCAACACAATCAATCCATCGGCCTTCTATTGAAGTTTTGGCCAATGATGTATCAGTTAAGAGTACGAGAAAGACATTTAAATGTGTATTAAGGAAAATAAATTACAATTTTGGCATGATACCTTCAATACTCCAGTCACACTTGTGAGCAGATCATTCCGCGCGGGTATATTTAATTACCAGCCAAAAATGTAGACAGTGCAACTGGGTAGCCTTGTTTCAGCAATAAATATAGAGATCACTTGGGGTAATTAGGTACAATAATGTGTCATATGTACTTGTCATAAAATGTAACATACTGTTTCTCCAGCAGCAATTGTAACAGTTTAATTGTTCATCATACGGTAGAGTGAAACATTGTGCGATGGTACTGTTTTGTATTGACAAGCAGCCATTAGGCTGCTTGTCATATTAAACCGTATTACAGATTGACTTAAGTGGTTTGAGCGAATATATTAAGCTGCTTAATGAACGTACAAAGAATACACATTTGTTATTTTTGCCTCACATTGTTGTATCTACATATTTGCAGTAATTAACTGCAGCACCTTCCGAACGGCTGATACGAAGGTCAAGGCCAGCCTGGCAACCATGCTTGCCAAGGGGAAACAGCTGTATATATGTAAATATTCTCTTTTGATGATAGCATAAGACATGCATTTTAATAAATTAATGTATTATATCGTTCAATAAAAACAGTTAATTCAACATCAGTGCACTTGTTTTCTTTTTTGCACTGCATAAGTCAGCACTAGTGGAATTGCTTGAAATATTTGTTTCTGCAACATATGAGAGTGCAGCTCGTTCAGGATCATTATTAATCTATTAACATGAATGCATAAATGCAGATGGGAAGCAACAGGTGCACATGCATAATATATGTTCAAAATTTTGTTGCCGCCATATGCAAACAAAAATTTTAACTAACTTGTAGATAGTAGATTTCATTCAAGCGAATACATTGCATGTGACTAAACTTTCTTCAATGTGCATGTACACAAATGCTCATGCAGCTTTACATAATGATTCACGGCTGCATACATTTAGATTTTTGACTGCTTTCATCTACATGCATGTTTTTCTATGTACAGTTCCCTATGTATGTTCCCATATGCATTCTGGATACAATAAATCTTTATAGTTATTTCCAACAGTCCGCTTATTAAGACCCCCAGCAGTGAGCGTTTAAATATAAGCAGAATAACATGGCCTGACGTAACATAGCTGGCAAGATGTTGTCAAAATGTAGTCATCATCAGCCTATATTTCATGTCCACTGCAGGACGAATGCCTCTCCCTGCGACCTCCAATTACCCCTGTCTTGCGCTAGCGTATTCAAACTTGCGCCAGCAAATTTCCTAACTTCATCATCCCATCTGGTTTTCTGCCGACCTCGACTGCGCTTCCCTTCTCTTGGTATGTATTCTGAAACCCTAATGATCCACCGGTTATCCATCCTACGCAAAACATGACCTGCCCAGCTCCATTTCTTCCGCTTAATGTCAACTAGAATATCGGCCATCCCCGTTTGTTCTCTGATCCACACCGCTCTCTGCCTGTCTGTTAACGTTAGTCCTACGATTTTTCGTTCCATCGCTCTTTGTGCGGTCCTTAACTTGTTCTCGAGCTTCTTAAATTGTTAACCTCCAAGTTCCTGCCCCATATGTTAGCACCGGTAGAATGCAATGATTGTACACTTTTCTTTTCAACGACAGTGGTAAGCTCCCCGTCAGGATTTCGCAATACCTTCCGTATGCACTCCAACCCAATTTTATCCCTGGAATACCACACAGCAATTTTGCAGCCACAGCCGTTGCTCCCGTCTCAATGGCTAGAGTGTCGTTTCAGTTGGTAAAGGAGCAGCCTTAATAGCCGCCTTAGTAAAAACACCCGTGGTGAACAGCCATGCCGCAGCACTGCGTTGTCATTCCCCTAATAGACAGGGAATGGACTGATCATTGTCATGCCTGACTTTATCCGTCATTATCGCATCGAATTTATCGATAATAGAACTGCAGCGCCCCTGGCGACTGCTCACCGTGTGAACTCCCTCGTGCATGCGACCCTCTAGAATGTATCCGCTTGCAAGCTTTCGCCTCACTGTCGCCACTCGCGGCAAAAAAAAAGCAAAATTGAATAATTAACTCGATGTTCGTTTGTTCTCACAAATTTATAGCATTCAAAACGAAAAACCGATACTTTAAGAAATAAAATGGTTGTTATTTGCTGTATTTCGAAGTATTCGATTGCGGGAAAGTGCAGGTGCAAGAATGCACCGCATGTGCCCTGTTCGCATGCGACGGATGATAGAAAAATAATGCTCGAAAGAGGAGGCACGCCCTTGACGCGCCCGAGAAAGGCGTGGCAAGCGGCTAGCGGCAAGTGTACAGATAGACAGCGGGACAGTGACGGTATTGCTAAATTGCGATAATAAGTTGATAACAATACGTGGCGCTGGCGCGTTTCGTTGCGCAGTCCTCTGTGCTTGAAGCGCGGAATCACTGTGCCGCGCAAGGTGCGCTCATGTTGTCATACGCGGCTTTATCTCGACATTTCTTTTTGCCTGCTGTTATTGCACGTTCCTTGCTATCTCCGTTCACTGACTGCCATCGAGCAAACTCGGGTAAAATTCGTGCGAACTTGAAACTCGGCGCATCCTGCATAGCACCCCTGGATGGTCATTTTGGGCTAAAATCTACGACAGTAGCTTGACGGGGCCCAAAAGCCCTTACATGGCAACATCAACTTGGCACTTTATCAAACACCGTAGAAGATATATACATATATGTGAGGCAAAAACATAATAGTCATGAGTGCATTATAAATAACTACGTCATAGTGCACCGTAGTAATAACAGCAAATGCATACATGCAGAAGAGAAAAACATGCGTTTCTGCAAGAAAGAAAAAAAAAACATTTGGGCACTAGGAAAAAAAAAGATTTTACTGAAAAATACGAAAAAGGCATGAAAAAAACACAACTGAAACAAAATATTAAAATTGAACAAAATATTATCTGAGTTGCTTCTACTGTAACCTGCAATATCTACATATTTCTTGAGAATAAACGGTAAGTTGCACGCTAGCGATTGGTGTTTGTAGCAGTATGTACGGAAATGGGGAGCATTTGTTTGAATTCC
This sequence comes from Dermacentor silvarum, assembly GCF_013339745.2. Lineage (NCBI taxonomy): Eukaryota > Metazoa > Arthropoda > Arachnida > Ixodida > Ixodidae > Dermacentor > Dermacentor silvarum. The sequence continues at coordinate 81,247,667 of NC_051155.1, read as the reverse complement.
TTGTGTGTAGCTTAGGCTGACGGTGGTATAAGCATGCTAGACGTTCAAAGAAATTTTTTACTAATGTGTGAGAAAGTTGCATCTCATATAATAACGGCATGTGTAATAGTGATCTACTCCGACAATATTAAACTATTTATATGCATCTCTAGTCCTAGACAAAGGTTCTAGGCTTCCGATGGGAGGAAAATTTTTTTTCTGAAATATAAAATCTGTTTATATTAGCTGTAGTTGTCGTACACCAGACCAATACACAGTAGTTTAGGAGTGAATTGAAAAGGGCGTAATATATCTGTAGTTTGGCGGGGGCTGCCAGCATGCCGCGACAACGGAATAGTACTCCTGTCGTAGAGGATTGTTTTTTTACATAGATAACTTACATGTGTGTCCCAAGTATCCCAAGTAGGTGAAAAATGAACACCAAGAATTTTGGAACTGTCAACAATCCTTATTTCTCGATCCTCAAAAGTTATGTTACGGTTCAATGTTGCCCTTTTGTTTTTCGCATTAAATATCATAACCTTTGTCTTTGTTGCATTAAACTTAAGTTGATTTTCCTTAGACCATATAGATAGCTTCTTTTGTAGACCGTTACATTGTGATGATAACTGGTTTACATCAGATGCTACCATTAAAGTGGTGCTGTCGTCTGCCTATATAATAAATTTTGCCCTTCTCTCTAATTCTACGATATCATTATTATAGATGTTAAACGAAACTGGTCCCAGCACACTGCCTTGCGGTACCCCAAATTTCTTGTGTAAGAGGGTTGACGTTTCGCCATTTATACATGTGCACTGTAGCCGTTTACTGAGGTATGATTGTAATAAATTGAAGGAATTACCACGTATAGCATAAGACTGCAATTTGCGGAGTAGTGTAGAATGATCGAGGCAGTCAAACGCCTTGCTAAAATCCACAAATAGGGCAAGCGTAAACATGTTCTTTTCTATGTTTTAAAGGATATATTCCGTTAATGAAAGTAGAGCTGTCTCTGTTGATCTCCCCTTTCTGAAGCCTAACTGTGCATTTATTAAAATGTCATACTTGTCGAGAAATTTTGTCATGCGAGAGCATAAAATTTTTTCGAGACCCTTAGAAAAAACAGGCAATACAGATATTGGCCTATAGTTACTCGGTACATTCTGATTACCACCTTTAAAGATTGCTGAAACTCTGGTACATTTCATCCGTTCTGCGAAGCTTCCCGATTGCAACACTAGGTTGAATATATGTGCCAGTAAATTATAAATGTAACACTAATAGTATTTTATGGGCTTTACCTGTATATTTTCAATATCGACTGCTATACTACTTTTTAAGCTTGCGAAAGTACTGTAAACTTCATATTCATCAGTGGGCTGCATAAAAATGGTTTGCTTAACCGTGTTAATTATACCTTTGGTGATAGAGGGTGTATTTGCGGGATCGCCGTATGCGAGGCCACGGAGTGCTCGTTGAAAAAAGCCGCAAGTGATTTGCCGCTGAGTACGGAACCGTTGTGTATTATTGCATTTGGGACACTGGTTTTGTTCTTGCGACCCAGTAGACTACTTATTATTTTCAACGTTACATCCGGCTGCTGTCGACTGACATCCGGAAAGGATAGGATAGGAATAAACTTTATATGTCCAACGGATATGGCTGTTGGTGCCCGGGGCTAGGATGCCAGGGGTCCATCGCCGGAGAAAAATCTCTCGAGATCCTCGGCAATAGCCCTGGCCCGCTGGACGGCCCACTCCTGGTCTTCGGGTGCCTCGCTGAGGAGGGCGGCTTGCCATCTCTCTGTGAGGCGCCCACCTTCAGAGGGTCCTGATGTTGTCTTCTGCCTTCCTCTTGGTGCTTCTTGCTCATGGCGTTGACATTCCCAAGGCATATGGGCCATATCAGCCCGTTCGTGCTCGCACCAGGGGCAGCCGGGCGATGGGTGCCGCGCGGGCCACAGGCGGTGCAGGTGGTAGGGGTTGGTGAAAGTGCCTGTCTGCAACCGCCTCAGGTCGACTGCCTGGGACCTGTCCAGCCGCCCGTGGGGTTGTGGATATTTCTTGCGTTCTTTCTTGTAGTGACCAAGAACCTCTCGGTACGAGGCCGGAAACTCCGTGATGTCGCGGTTGGCGTCCCCGTGGCCCCCAGCTCCATCCGCCGCGATTTGGGTTGTGTTGGTAACTCCTCCGTTGGGGCCCCGCACAACAACGGCGGCGGCTGCCCTCTGGGGGATCGCGTCGCGGCGGGTAAGCTGCCTCGCGACGAGATGGGCGCGCTCGTTGTGGTTGGGCGGAATGCCGGTGTGTCTTCGGCCGTTGGTATTGTTGTTGTCGTTGTTGTCGCGGCTGTTGTATTTGGTGGTGCCAAGCTCCCCGACGTGCGCGGGGAACCATTTGAGGGCCTTGTTCGTAATCGTGCCGGACACGAAGTTCCCGACTCTGGCGTTGAGCATGCGCGCCACATCCGCGGACACCCAACCTTTCGTGTAGTTCCGGATAGCTGATTTGGAGTCGCTAATGATCAGGCTATCCTCCGTACTTCCGTGGAGTACCGCGAGGGCTATGGCCATCTCCTCCACTGCCTCGGCCGACGGCAGCTTCACTGATGCCGTGACTCGTATCCTTCCCTTCGTATCTACGACTGCCATGGAGAAGGCGGGCGCCGATGCCGTCGGCCGGCTGTGTCGTTGATGTTGGCGCTTTTGGTGCTGCCGTTTTTGTCGTAGTAGTAGTAGTGATGGTGGTGTTGGCATCTCCGGTTCGTCTCGCACATTCTGTTGTAGTGGCGGTGGTGGTTGTCGTCCCTCTTCGCCGCCAACGTTAACGGCGGGCCGCGGGTACCTGGCTGCATCGACGAAGAGGACGCCTTCTCGTCTTCCATGCTCCTCGAGGATTGCTACCGCCCTGCGTTTACGTCGTTGCACGTCATGCACCGGGTGTATGTTCTTCGGCATGTTTTCCGTCTGTATGGCGTCCCTGACTTCCGGTAAAAGCGTTTCCTTCAGTCCCTGTGCCTCGTGATATCGAATCCCGAGCAGGTCGAGGATTCGTCTTCCCGTTCTGGTGCCCGACAGCCTCTCCAGCTGCGCGATTCTCTGCGCCTCGGCGACCTCCTCGAGCGTGTTGTGCATGCCCAGCTCGAGGAGCCTGTGGGTTGGCGTGTACTGGGGTACCCCCAGGGCGGTTTTGAACGCCCTGCGGATCGCCACGTTCAGCTTGTCAGTTTCGCTCCTGTTCCAGTCGGCGTACGCGGCGACGTACGATATATGGCTCAGCGCGTACGCCTGTATCAGCCTCGTCACGTTGTGTTCTTTCATCCCTTTTCTCTTGTTCGCGACCCTCCGCACGAGGTGCGTGGCAGCGGCTACTTTCTTCTGCAGTCGGGAAACCAGCTCGCGGTTGGCACCGTTCTCTTCCAGCCACAGGCCGAGCACTCGCAATTTGGACACCGTCGGTATTAGGGTCCCCTCCCTCGTCGTGACGTGTACGCCCAAACGACGGGCGTCGAGCACGCCCTGCGGGAGGGGTCCTTTCTTGCGCGGTCTGTGGAGTAGGATCTCTGACTTGTCGGGTGAGCAGACGAGTCCCGTGCCTTCAAGGTGCCGCTCCACCTCACGGACGGCCCGCTGCAGCCGGTCTTCCATTTCGCCGACGCTCGTGTTCTCCGTGGTCCACACCGTCACGTCATCTGCGTAGATCGTGTGATTGATGCCCTCTATTGCATCGAGACGCTCCGGAAAGCCGATCATGACAAGGTTGAAAAGCATAGGGGAAAGTACTGAGCCCTGCGGCGTTCCCGCACCGCCCATTCGGACCGTTCGTGGCGTTGCCCCGTCGATCTTGACCGTCGCCTCGCGCCCATTCAGGAAGCTGCTGACATAGCGGTGGAACCTCGCCCCGAGATCGAGTCGGCTGATCTTGTCCAATATGGCCAGGTGCTTCACCGTGTCGAAGGCGCTCTTGAGGTCTAGCCCGAGTAAGGCGCGCACGTGCGTACTCGGAGCGTTCACGACCTGTTCCTTGATCTGCAGCATGGCGTCCTGAGTGGAAAGTCCCTTCCGGAAACCGATGATGTGGGTGCCGAAGGCGTCCTGCTTCTCGAGGAGCGTCGTCACCCTGTTCAGGCAGGCATGCTCCATCACTTTCCCGACGCAAGACGTGAGGGAGATCGGTCTCATGTTTCGGACCTCTAGCGGTTTGCCCGGCTTTGGTATGAGTATAACATCCGCGGACTTCCACGCTTGCGGAATTCGGCCATCCTTCCAGCAAGAGTTGATGTACTCGCAGAGCTTCTCGATGGCGTCGTCGTTCAGGTTTCTAAGGATTTTGTTGGTGATCCTGTCAGGACCAGGCGCCGATTTGGTCTTCAATAGCTGGAAAAATACTTTGATATGTATTTTTCGCTTGCTTGAGCTCAGCATTCAACCGATTCCTATAAATTTTAAATTCTTTTATTGCGATCGCAGAACGTGTCCGTAAAATGAATGGTACTTGCGATGCTTCTTTTAATCATCTTAAAATGTTGTTTAGTGATCCATGGTTTTCTAGCTTGTTTTGGAAGATTTTATAACTTTATAAGGGAAATGCTTATGGGGGTAACTTCTTGTAAAGCTATCGATGAAAATATTGTATGCACCGTTCGCATCTTGGTTTTCTAACACAGATGGCCAGTGGTAACTAGCCGTCTCCTTTTTAAAAGACTCAAGCCTATACCGTGTGATAAGCTGTACCTTAAATGCAGTAGTCGAGTTTTTACACGTGTTGAATTGATTATGATACATCAGAAAAACTGGACACTGATCACTAAGGTCCGATGCAATCGTGCCAGCACTATAGACTGCAGTGTCTATAGTTGTCACAATAAGGTCAAGGCCAGATAAGGAGGAACACATGATTCTTGTTGGCGTACCGATGTAGTTTTCAAAACCCGATGATGATAGTACAGAAAACAAACCTTGCGAGCATTTGTTATCTAAAACATTGATATTGAAATCACCACCGCATATAACCCCATAGTTTTCCTTACCAAATCATCTCCAGGACCTGACGATATTCCCAATGCGTTTCTTCGGAGGTGCGCCGAATCACTGGCCAGATATTTGGTTATCACATTTCGCGCCTCTTTGTTGACCGGTAGGGTACCTGATCTCTGGAGGATGGCCCGAGTTGTGCCCGTTTTTGAAAACGGTGATCGCTTTCAGGTAGAAAACTACCGACCTATATCTTTAAGATCTTCTTGCTGCAAATTAATGGAACATGTCATCGCAACTAGTATTAATGAATTTTTAGATTGCAACAACATTTTGACAGATTTCAAACATGGCTTCCGTAAAGGATTTTCTACAGTAACTCAGCTACTTTCAGTTGTCCACTCTTTTGCAAGCACTCTTGACATTAACGGCCAGATCGGTGCGATCTTTCTGGATTTCAGAAAAGCATTTGACAAGGTTCCTCACCATAGCCTAATTCAAAAAAATTGCCCGCCAATCCACCCTGTGAAGGTGGTTGGAAAGCGAAGCTTTTTACGCCACCCTCACGGTGACTGTGGCGCACTTGATATTTCACACACTACAACGTAACTTTAACCACGGCCTTTATTATTATTTACTTCACAACAATGTTCACTACTGCTTTATGATCGGTGTGATATACACTACTAGACTACCCCATAGTGGGGTAGTCTAGAAAATGAACCGAAGCAGTGACTAGGCTGGAAGGGTTTCGAATGGCGTCAACCCTCTTTCAAGCAGCTGCATAAGCTTTGCAACAGCTGCAATCTAGTCTTACACTCTAAAAACTAGAGAGAGTATCGCAGGAGTGAAAGGGCCGATTTACTCTTCAAGGCATTGTTTTACTCTCGCAAAATCTCGGGGAGAGTGAAATGCATCGTTCACTCTATCCGCCTCGAGAGAGTGAAATGTTATTTCTACTCCGCTCATCGGAGAGAGAGTAGAATGCCCGTTCCACTCTCGCGGCAACAGAGAGCAAAACGTAGCATATACTGCTGCTTAAACTGTATGAGGCTGGTCGGGAACATGGCGATGTATCGCTCACGCAGGCAGAGCAAACAGCGCATCGTTGTTCTTGTAAGAGAAGAGGCATGCAGCGCGCAAACTGGTGCGGAGATCAGCGCACTACTTTTTGTTTCGGAGTCGCCCGACCGCGCGCCTCCACAACATCGCGGAGCAGCACAGCGCCGGAGAAAGGCGATCCGTTCAGCGGGCAGGCCCGGGCAGGCGGCGGGCGCCAAAGCCATCCAAGAAAACTCTTGTGTCAGCCACGTTTCACCGCCGCGAAAAGAGGACAGTCGTTCATCGTTCGTTGGATTGAACAACAAATACTCCACGGTAAGTGATTTCTAACTTACGTGGCACATTCTGCGTATATGACATGCTATCACCAGGCAGTGATCGCGAAGTTAAGCCTGTTAAGCCGCCGCGATTGCCAACGGACTAGGTATGCGTGCTGCGTCATTGGATGTCAATAGAAAAAGCCAGTCGTCGCGGTGACTGCATATGATTTTATCAATTGCCGCAAACCGTAAGAGCTTTTAAAATCGCAAACGCTCAGTGAAGCACGGCGTGAGGCGCGGCGTCGCATAAAAATGTTTCTTCACCAGCCCATGATTCCGTGCCAATGCCGAGCGTGCTTAGCCTGTGTTTTATGTGTTTGAACTTATTCAGTTTCGCAGTCTACGGTGTGCGGAGCGATGTTTAACTAAGGAGTTACATAACAAAAGGCGTCAGCTTGTTGGTGCCATGCTTTCGTTATATTAAGGCGCGCGCTTGACAGTGTGTTTCGCCCATGGGTAATCTGCAGTCAGTGAAGTTACGTGCAGCGCTAGCGCCTGTTACAAAGTTGCCGCAGGCATACAGCTGCACGCTGCTTGAGGTCAGTTTGACGCGTAATGTTAAACTGCCTGAATACGCATTGGGAATTGTTGCTTTGGACTGAATAACACACCTTTTTTTGCTAATGTATTAAATTGGTGTGAATTTATGTATTATTTTATGTCTCGTGTTGCGGTTTCCGAGCGCGGTGCGAATGTGAACAGGCGCATTGCGTATCGACTCGGTGACTGGTCAAGCGGCGAGTTATGCACTGGAATCGAATACAATGGCTACTGTTGTAGGATTACCCTGGCAGGGAAGTTCTACATTATTGCTATTGGCTCGGTCTCCACGTTTAGTGTTTTCGATATGCCTGTGCATTTGCTAGTATGAGTTGGCACTTAAAAATTATGTTTTATGAATGGCTACATCAACCTTCCTCTGTGGGATCCAAGCGTAAGCTTTGCATTTTGCTATTGCAGGGCAGATTGAAATGTATTTACCATCTTGTTATTTTTCGTGGAGAAATGATGTATCAAAGTAAAATGTTACCTTGCAGTTTACCAGTCGTTGGTCATGCACAAAATAGAAGTTGGTCTAATAAACTAATAACGTTGGTCTAACTGGAGCTTTTACATGCCTTCAAGAATGTAAAATGCTAGATTTCAAACTGCAGCAAGAGTCGAGTCCATCAAAAATGAAACCCACTGCGTACCTCATAAATGGAAATAAGTGCATGCTTTTAGAAAGCTTAGATGCAGGCCGCAGTGAACTGTTTCTTGTCATTCTTGAAATGTGGGTAAGCTTGGCATAACAGGCTTTGCTACCCCTTCTTATAATCACACCCAGTAATATCCATTGAACTAGATAACCATATTGTCATGCCTACTGCAAATATGATCCTCAAGTTATGGCTTGAGCAGTGTCATAATCAGAAGGGGGGGGGGGCACAGTGGGCACGTGCCTAGGATGTGTCACAAGTGGTGTTTGTGACACATGTGAATTCGTCATACAGCTTTGCACTCTTTGCTTTTCAGTAGGTTACATAAAAACTGCATGCTTCACTGTTCAGTTAAATGATGCAGATTTGAGCACTTCATATCGTAATGAACTTCAAGTGCAGCATGAGCAGAGCGTACAGAATTCGGTCTCATAAGTTTAACGGGTTTCTTTAAAGGTGGTTTACCTCCTTTTCATGTCATGCCCCGTCATTCTTCTAGCACAACATTTGCGTTATTGTTGGCCACTTGTGTATGCCGAGTGTAGTCTGTATACTTTTGTTAACTCCACCAGCTATGTTCCCTTTACTTTGGCGGCTGATTTCTTTTGTTTTAGATAAGCCAAAGAGCCCAAATCCTCTTCAGGAATTATATTTGTTCATAACGTAAAAAATGACATGCAAACAATACGACCACTGCTCTCTCCCCTAGAGGAGGGGATGCGTTTAGGAAGTGTGCCAACAATTACCAATTTTTTATTTTTCAGAATTTTTGTAACACTGGTGCTGGACTGAGGCCTAATGGCCCCTTTTCTTTTTTATTTCCTTAAGTCAAAAAATTTAAATTGGTTTGGAAGTTGACTATTACAGTCATTTACATGTTTCACTTGCATTACAGTGCAAATACTTAGTGCTAAGGCTTCTTAGTGCCATGACCTTTTTCCTTGACTGTTTTTAGATGGTATCACAATATTTCCTCGTGTTCGTTTGCGCGCACAATTTTTTTTCAGGCACCCGTTTTATAAAACTCAAAAAGGCAGCTGCAAGGAGAAAATGGTGTCAAGGAGCCAGATCAGCACGACTCCACATCGTGCAGAGGCGCCCACTCGAAAGCATCAAAATGTGTTGCCATGTAATTTGGGCGAGAAAACTAAAAGGTGGGTATACTGGGTGTACCATGTAACTAAATGGCATGAAAACTTTCAAAAGATAGCATGTCACACAAAGATGAAAGTTTCGAATTTTTTTGCATGCGCATGTGACTTTGTCAGATTCCCTTCGCGTCTGCATTGGGCAGACCATAAGGTATTTTAACAAGTGCCGCAATGAACACCAATGAGTTATTAGGGCAGCAATGTACTCGCATATGACAGTGCACTAATGTAGCAGGAGATGGTGCATATCCTTTAGCCTGCATCACGACCAAGTAGCACACGGAATTATGGAAGCATTCAGCAGGAAAAAAAATCGCAAAGCAAAGTGTACCAGCCAGCCTCCATTGTCATCATTGATACCAAATTGGCACTGCTATGATGAAGATAAATGTGTGAAGTGGTGTTCTTTGCTGGTGTGGCCTTTTCCTTTTCTTTGCTTCCTTGCATTGATCCTTTGTGTTTGGCTACGAACATGTGCCATGTGTTAGTAATGAAATGGAAAGGATTGATTTACAAGCAAAAATCCCCACTTCCTTGATCAGATCATTAGAATATGCATCTGTACGAAATGAACAAACTATCACGTGATGTCTTATGAGAAAGAAAATTATACAATAGACAAGAAGAATACCACAACAGTTGTGAAATGCGTCAGTGCGCTGTGGCAATAGCTGTCTACGAAATACAGTGCGTGAGAAAGCGCGATGGCACGATCCCGAGAGCACCAGGAATTTACTTGCATGAGGACGCCAAGACTGAAGTCGGGCTTTCTGCCAAAAGACTACCAGCTTTGGATCCAACCGAATGGGAGCAATGATACGCCACTGTACTGCCTTGACACATAGCGGAGATAGTGTTGGACAACCACAGAAAGAGGCGCGTTTAGAAAAAGGGGGTGCAGTCCATGCATGAATAACTATGTGAAATATTATAACCAAAACTCGACGGTGCGTCTTTACACGACGATATACAACACATTTCTAAATATACTGTATACTCACAGTCAGGAGCATCCATACGCTACATAGGATGTTATCAAACGAGCTGCTGTCTTGAAAGTAATTTGTGCATGAAAAAACTTTTCCTGCGCAAAATTTTTTACCAGCCTCGTGCTTAGCAGCTCATCTGATGACCTACGGTATATAAGTACACGAGTTTAGTGCTTGAAATGCGTTTTCTGACCAGTAATGTGGTGCATCTTTCTCTTCAATCGTAGTGCCAATACTTCGCGAGTTTGCGCATGTTTGTTATTTGTTTGATTTTACAATGTATACTTTCATTTTTTTCAATGTTGCCAAGTGAAAATAAAAAAAATATTTTTCACTGCATTAGCGATGAAATGTTAAAGAAAATGTTTATGTATTATTGCAAGATGTGTTGTAAAGTTGATGAAAATCCGTGTACTCGAATTTTAAGTGTACCTGTATGTTTTTCGAAATCTTACTCAGTTTGCCGTGTGACTGTTTGATCAATAAAAATCTTGACATTTTAAGAAAAATATGTTTCATTCGAGTGACTCGGCGACTAAACATCAATTCCAATACACCAAGCATAAGTGCAGGAGCTCCTTATGAAGGAATCAAATACCCCCGACATGTAAGTGTTGTGAATCGCCTCTGATGTGACCATGGCACTGCATAGCGAGTGCTTTCATACAACTGGGAGGAGTACCAGCACTCTGTCTGAAGGAGTACAGACACACTGTTAGGAGGATTACAAGCACTCTCTTTCGGGGAGTAGAAGCACTCGGTTCGAGGGAGTACTAATACTCTTGTGGGGTGGAGTATTCGTACTCCGGAAGGAGTTCTAGCACTCTGTTGAGGAGGAGTACTAATACTCTGTCCGGGGGAGTTGCTGTACTCTCTCCGAGATGGAGGCGTTTTACTCCTCAAAAGGGAGTGAAATATGGGACAAGCAGATACTCCCTCAAAGAGAGTTCCTGGAACTCTCTTTGTTTTTAGAGTGTTACGGACCGCGCCGAGCCTGTTTCCGTTGTTTGCCTTCAGCCCTTATCATCCATCATGTTGGCTCATCACTTTGAAGCTTGTTTTGTGGTTTTTCTTGCGAAAACGAGTGCTTAGTTGTACGCGGAATGCCTGAATTCAAGGAAGCAATACTGCTATACCTGCAATTGTTAGCGGTTCGTCGGGATCGTTTTTTGCTTACAACGATGGACACGACAGAACCCTTGGCTGGTAGAGGTACAAAGCTTCGCTTTAAAACTGAAATCCACTGGCCTTACGAACATTTTGATCTCCTGGATACAAGATTCTTTGACTAACCGTTGCGCTTTGTCTACACCATTCGGGTAGTCTTGCCGTGTCATCAGGTGTGCCACAAGGGAGCGTTCTGGGGCCACTACCTTTCTTAGTATATATAAACGATATTATTGCGGGAGTTTGCCCGGGTGTACAAATCCGATTGTACGCAGATGATTGTGTTTTATTCCGTGAAATTATTAATGCTACCGATCAATGTGACTTGCAAAATAGTCTTACTAATTTTAGACAATGGTGTAAGCAGCGGGACATGACTTTGAATATGGAGAAAAGCGTTATTCTTCGAGTAATTAACAAGAAAAAATCACTAGACTATGCGTACAAACTCGACTCATCACTATTACAACAAGTAACATCCGTAAAGTACTTAGGTGTGTGAAGAAGAAGACGCGCCTCCGTCCAGCGGCATCGCCAACGCTCGGCCCGTTCTGCTCGCGCTGTTGGTCGCTGGTGTCTTTGGAGACGGTGCTCCACGCTGCCTCGCCGTTCTTGGAACTCGAAGCGTCCTTAAAGGACACCGCCAATAAACCTCTTCTCAGGTGTAACAATTTCTAATAACCTCACTTGGAACACTGACATAGACAACATCTGTTCACTCGCGTTCCGTAAGCTGCTGTATCTCAGGCATAAGCTTCGTAACGCCCCCGCTAACGTTAAGCTATTAGGCTACAATACTGTAATTAGGCCAAAGCTCAAATACGCTTGCATAATTTGGAACCTATATACCAAATCTAAAATAAAGAAGCTCGAAAGCATAGAAAGAAAAGCAGTCCGATTTATATATTCGAAATTTCTACCTACTGACTCCCCGCCAGATTTGATGCGCGCCCACGGCATCGATCATCTGCAGTTGAGAAGGCGAAATTATCATTTAGATTTTCTTTCATTACGTCGCAACAATAAAGTCAGACTGGAACCTTCAGCGTACCTTTCCCCAATGCCAGCAAGAAATACATGATTCTATCACAAAGATTTATTATCACAGGTTTTTGCACTGACCGATCGGTACAAACTTTCCTTTTTTCCATGCACTATAAATCACTCGAATTCATTAACCGTATCTAGCCTACCCCATTGAATCTAACATATGTTTGTGTTACAATCTTTCCATTGTATATATTGTGTATTTTTCTCTATTGCTATATATCTATGTTGTTATATTGTTGCTATATTATCTTATTTTCCTGTGATTTTGCCCTTGTGTAACTGTGCCCTTCCGGCCTGCACCTAACCATGGTCAGCAGTATGTACATAAATAAAATAAATTACTAACCCAAAGCAAAGAAGCCTCATAGAACTCAATGAAGCGCGCTAAATTACCGCTAGGAGGCCGATAAACAACAGAAATGATCTGATCTTTATGCTTCAGTGTTAAGATGTCATAGTCAGCAGTTGAACGGCTGTACTCAGATAGTATTTCACAATTTTTATCTCTAGTCACAGGAAACGCAACGCCACCGCCCCGCCTATTTGTGCAGTTTAGAAAAAAGCTTTGGTAACCATGCGGCTGTAATATTTTGCATCCGTAGGTGTACCATGTTTCAGAAAATATTATAATATCGAATCTGAAAGGAAATTGATCGAGAAAAAGTGATATATCCTCTTTCTTGTTTAAAACAGAGCGGACGTTGATGTGCAGGACAGATTGACATGATGAATTGCAGTATTTGATTTCTGCGGGCAGAAATAATTATTTGTATTCAATGTTAGCGTACATCAATTTCAAGCCCTGCGAAAATTGATGTACCCAGTGATGACAGCTAGGTCACGGTCACAGATGAAGTAAAATTTAAGTGGCTTGACGAGACCACAGCTGCAATTGCCAAATTATGCTCGGTCGTAGGGGTTCTTGGGTTATATGTAGTCGCCCGCAGTGCCATTACAGGATCCACCTCGATGCGCTGTAGATACGTGGCAGATATCGCCGGGGGAGCTATCTGGCAGTCCAAAAGTCGTTGACTTTACGCATGAGTCCAGGTCTGTGCAGTCGCAGCAGTTGCCAACACGACCGCACAGCGATGTTCTTGCTATAGCTGCAGCTTCCTGCACACAGATGAAGTCAAATTTAGGTGGCTTGAAGAGCCCACAGCTGTCGTTGCCAAGGAATCCGTTGTGCAATGCCTATGAAAAGACATTTCATTCTGTGGAGATACCAGCAATCATAGAGGCATAGCGTAATCAAGGAATTTAGCAGGCATACGTGAATATCTTGGGAAATATCTGCAAAGACTACAGCTACATTGGTTCTCCACAAGAAACGTAGAAAGTTACTTGTCAAGAAAGGGGTCGGGGAAGGAGACTCATTCGCTGCAATGCCATTCACATCATGCTTAGAAGAAGTATTCAGACTCTTAGACTGGCAACGGTTAGGAGTGAGGATCAACGGCGAATATGTCAGCAACCTTCGGTTTGTAGATGACATTGTCCTATGAAGCTACAATGGGCACGATTAAAACAAATGATTGAGGACCTTAACCAAGAAAGTGTAAGAGTGGGGTTGAAGAATGATATGGAGAAAAAAAGGCAATGTTCAATAGCCTGGTTAGGGAGCAAGAATTCAATATCGCCAGACAGCCTCTAGAGTCTGTAAAGGAGTACGTTTATCTAGGTCAATTACTCACAGGTGACACTGACAATGATAAGGAAATTTACAGATGAATAAAATTATATTGCAGTGCATATGCCAGGCGTTGCCAAACCTTGACTGCGAGCTTATCACTGTCGCTGAAAAGAAAAGTGTACCATCATTGCATTCTACCGGTGCTAACTTATGGGGTAGAAACTTGGAGGTTAACAATGAAGTTCGAGAACAAGTTGTGGACCACACAAAGAGCGATGGAACGAAAAATGTTAGGCCTAACGTTAAGAGACCGGAAGACAGCGGTGCGGATCAGAGACCAAACGGGCATAGCCGATATTCTAGCTGACATTAAGATAAAGAAATGGAGCTGGGAAGGTATGTAATGCGTAGGGCAGATAACCGGTGGGCAACTATAGTTACCGAATGGGTGCCAAGAGAAGGGAAGCGCAGTCTAGGACGCTGAAAACAAGGAGGGGGGGGGGTAGTGAAATTAGGAAAGTTGCAGGCCCTTGTAGGAATCCGCTAGCACAAGACAGGGATAATTGGAGATCGGAGGGAGAGGCCTTCGTCCTGCAGTGGACAGAAATATAGGCCGATGATGATGAAACGTAAAATCTCAAATCGAAATCCCCTGGATTAAATAAAAATATCGACAGCTGCCTGCAGCGCCTCCTGGTATGTGCCAAGAGCAGAATATTTGAATTGTGCACGCCTAATTCGCTGCTTAACCTTACGCGGCGTGTCTTTCAAAGCCGTCCGCTCCTACCTCTCACTTCCCCTTTGCGTTAACAAGCGTAAAAGAGCCCAGAAAATGAGAGGGCGGGTCGCAACGGGCACATATATGTACCCTAGCGATTGCGGAACCTATGTATAGATTTTTTCTGACTGGTCGCGAACGGAGAACAATTGCGTGGACAGCGCAAGTCGCCTGCTAGCTGGTCCTGGCCCATACCAGGGGGCGCACTGATACTCTCATCTATTAGCGCAGCAGGGCTATGAGATCATATATCCTTTCGCTACATTTAGAAGCTCCAGAGGCTTTACAGAAAAGTCCTTCGCAGTTTCAGAGCTGGCGACAAAACTTTAGGATCAGGCAGCAAGAAATGAACCTGCCCTTTCTTATTCTTTTCGATCATTCCATTACGAGGGCATCGAATACAGCAGTCTTGATGCCAGATCGTCACCATCATCATCAAAATCATCGTAGGTATGACGACTGCAGGACGAAGGCCTCTCCCAGAAATCTTAAATTACTCGTGTCTCGCTCCAGCTGACACCATTTTGCGCCTGCATATATGCTGATTTCTTCACACCACCTAATTTTCAGCGGTCTCTGACTACGCTTCCCTGCTCTTGGCACTCAATCTGCAACTCTAATCTGCCGCAGGCTATCCGCCCTACATACTACATAACTTGTCGAGCTTAATTCCTTCCTGCTAATGTTAACTAGAAAATTGGCCATCCCCACTTGCTCTGTACTTCACAATGCTGTCGTCGTGTCTGTTAAAAGGACCGGCTACCACCCACAAATTGTTAGGTTTTGGTAGAAATGAAAAGACCACGATATATACTCATAGAAGTGAAGACGGCACTCGTGGTTTAAGTAGGAATCACAACATGAATTTGACAACGAAAGCGCCGAAAAAGCAGCACGTCGCGACCCTCTGCGCCGAAACTCGGGTGCTACGGGTGGATTCTCACCAAAGGATCGCTGATTACTGTACGTAAATTGCCTGTTAATAGGCGCATCATACCTTATATAATTTTTTTCCATGACAGTAGTGAGCTCCCAATCAGGATTTGGTAATGCCTGCCATATGCACTCAATTACATTTTTAATCTGTAAATTTCCTTCTCAAGATCAGTGTCCCCTGTGAGTAGTTGATCTAAATAAACGTACTCGTGCACACACTCTAGAGGCTGACTGGCGATCCTGAATTCTTGTTTCCTTGCCAGGCTATGTTGATTGCGCTCATGCCATTGTCATGCGTTCGTTCTCATACCGTAGTCGGGATCTCGTCCCTGTCGTTCTGTCGGCATCATTGCTAACTTCGACATCAGACTCTCATCACGTCGTTCTTGTCGTAGCATAGTCTTCACGCTGTCGTTTCCCCATAGTCATCATTTCAGTATCGTCATCCCATTATCATCATGCGGTCAAGCCTCCTGCCTCTATCCATCGACGTCATTACTTGTTCGTCATTCTATCGTAATTACACTGTCGTAATCCAATCGTGATTATACCACAGATGTCATGCAATCGTCGTCATTGCATCATCGTCACATAGACGATATCATGCATACTTTGTCATACCGTCGTCGTAATGCCGCCTTGGTCATGTCATCCATCGCAGTCATTGCCGCTCCTTCATCCGATTGTTGTCATATCGCCTCTTCATGCAATCATCTCCGTGCACTTCTCAACTCATTGCCGTCTTGCCGTCGGCGTTATACCACCGAACGCCTACAATACTTATGGAAGAGAAACTGCACCTCCAACAGAGCACCGAAAATAAGAGCAGCGGGAGCGTCGTGACCTAAAGTATACCACTGAGAGGTGGCGCTCTCAAAGCCAAACTAATAGTATCATAATTACGTAGTACGCAATAAAGCTGCTGCGTTAGCGGCTGGTAGGGCTGGTCGCGCTAGTTTAAGGCGTTTTGTAGCCGCTGTCGGGGTTGTATTCATGTGCACGGCACTCTTACATGACTACAGATATCGTTATTAAGTTGTCATGTGCTCGAGAAGCCTCAACTGAAAAAAAACACTTCAAACAGGTAACCTTATATTGTTTACTGTCAATGGTAAATAAAGCACTACATGCCCAAAACTTCCGTATTGGTCAGGTGGACTTAATGCTGTCAGTCACCCAGTTTGCAACCTACAGAAACACAGATAGCCTTCTAGTTAATAAAATTGAAAACTGAAACTGAACGAATGATTCCCATCGTGTTTGGCTTGACGCTTAAAGCTGCCAGAACGAAGCTTCGGACAACAATATTTATGTTAGGATATCCTCGTACGGCACTTGCGTATAATGCTGCTTCTCGTGTTTCCAACTATACGTATGTTATGTGTGTTTGTAGATTTCAGCTTGATCAAAAAAATAAACATAAGAAGTGCTCGGCGAGAATGTAGTGTCAGCAAGATAAGCTCAACTTCAATGTCTCATTCTTTTCATAACACACAGTAGCGAGACGCACGTAGTGTTGGTAAAAACTCTACAAACAAATACCATGCTAAATCTTCCAGCCCGTATTGCCTGCGCTTTATTTTTCTGCTACAAATTTAGTGTTTAGGTGCAGCAGTAATACTTATGAGTACAAGTGGAGTACTTATAGTAGAGCCAGGAGCGCTATGGAATCAACGGTACTCAGTAGCGCTTATGCAAATATTGTGTGCATAAACAAGTGCACTAAATCAAAATATAAGGAAGCCAAGTTGATGCCCACAGATCCCTTGGAAACGCAATTTACGGTTTCATGTAGAATAAAATAATCTCGGCTTATATATTCAAAGAAGGCAAAGAGGTATATACTTCAATTGAGCAATAGCGGTGAGGAAGGGAATCCTCAGCCTGGAGCCGACGTTTCGACGAGCAAACATAATTGTGAGGGCCGTGACGAACAAAAATTTACAAGATGAGGTTTCCCTTGCTCGTCGCTGTTGACTGGCTGAATGGTTTGCCGAAGTTAGTATTCTGCGAGTATATTTCTAAAGTTTTTTTTAGGAACACACTGTGCTCAGGTTTGTCATATGCTGTTGTAAAAGAAAGAAATATTGTTTTTCGTGCTTTGTCGTGTTTGTGAGATGTCGAGTAGGCCGCTGGTGTGAGCTTTCCTTTTCTTTCTATCCTTTACTGTGCAGGGCTATCCTAGTTATTAATGTCATACTAACTGCATGTTCATGAAACATGCAAGAGTGACTGCCAGAGATTCAGTCAACATGTGTCACTTCCTCAAAATTGCATTGAGCACTTTTGATTGTTTGAAAATTCTGCGCATTTTTATGTAACAGATTACTGTGACGGAGCATTTGGTACTTGGTGGTATTGTCCGCCAAATTGATTTGCAAAGAGCAGATAGCAGAGTTTGCGTATTAGCAAGTAGGAGCTTGGTACCTTCTTTCAGCGTTTTGGCTGTAATGACTAGAAAAGAAACAAGTTGGGACTCAATGTGTGACTGATAAGCTTATAATTATACAGCCCTAAAAATAACCTTTTATGTCTAATTTTGGCATTTCCGCTTGGTATGATGTAGACTGCTGCTTTGCCGACAGGGCCCACACTCCTCTATCCGGTAAACTTGAAAACATTTCATGGTGAGGCACATAGTTCAAGAAGAACTGTTGTCATTATGGCGACTACTGAGCTCCTTATGGCATGGCGTGGCCATTTTTCAGACCAATAATCTCTCGTTTGTCCGTCTTCTTGAAATAAGAAGTGATGAAGCCATGGCAAACATTCAAGCAAAAGACGGTGAAACAAAAGTTAATCCAATAAATGAAAAAATGGCGGTTCTTGGTGAAGTATTCAGAAACATACCTTGGGAGGATTCCAGCCCTTTGTTACTTCCAGTGGCGACACATCTACCGTTGACTTGTACGTCCAGAGGCAATATAGTCCATAGGGGTGCAGCGTCTTCGTGGCTAGAGTCGACAGACAAAATAGCCTGAATTGCTACGGTGGAAGAACGGGTGAGTTTGTGATTCGTATCCGACTAAGAAGAGTGCACAAAGTGCTCCATGACAGCGTTCCTAACCTGACTCCATGTTAGAAATTTTATGAACGTTGCAAAATACTAAAAGCCTGGTTTGAATTGCCTTTGAAGAGTAATAACTATATCATTATTATTAATTTCTGCTTTCCAGAAGTGACTAAGGGAATATGTTCAATGTGGCTCCCGCTCAAAGAATTTCAATGTTGAAAATGCGAAGCAGTGCTTTTTCAAACATCGGTGCACACGCCCAGAGGCTGCAAGGTTAATCCACTTTCGTGGGTAGTCTCTAAGCAGACTGCGCTCAGTTTCAGTGATCAAATTTCGTGCTAGATAGCAAATTTACAGACAAGCAACACGTCATTAGCGGCTACACACGGGAAATCACTAACGCTGGTAGCCGTGTAGCCCTTATGCCAGTGAAACGCCGCAGCTGATAAAATTCACCGTCTTTAAACACGTTCGCTTGGTGGTAGCTGTCGAATTTTGGGCGCATTAACTAGTAGATATATTATTGTTGTCAACAGAAAACTGTTTTAAAACCTCTGTGATGCTACTCAAAGGAAACCGCCGCCCCGTTCACAGGTAGTACCGCCGTGCAATCCAAATCAATAAACTCGGCGGATAGCAATCGATACCAATGGGCTACTACTTATCGCATGTCAGTTGCGTCTCAAAATATGTATTTAAGTAATAAAGTACAAATTTTCATAACAGCTAGAAGCCAAAAAATAATGGTCTACTTATTTTGTAAATAAAATGGCATGTTAAATCTGTTTGTTGGTTATACATACATTTATAGATGAAATATCTATCCGGGTAGAGCGTCCATAGCAGAAAAAATACGAATCAAATTATTCGACCAAATTACAGTAGAACTGCTTACGCGCTGCATGCTGGAACGCTGAGCTGAGATGATTTTTTCGCCCTGCTCGGCGATCACCGGAACATGAGAGTGTGCGGGTCCTGGCTATACGCCTTTGTCGTTCGATCAATATCATTTCATCGTCACTGCGTCGGCGTCATAGAGTCGTCGTCATGCCTCCTTGTTGATGGGCTACCTTGGCAAGCGAGTGCCTTAGCAAAGAGGGACGATATCGGGGTATGTGGCATGTAACCGAAGCAACGAAACTTTAAAAATTAGCATTACACGTGTTAAATTAAGTTACTTCAGGAATATGGTCCCTCACTAGAATGCTAGAATGCTATCCGCATTACTCTCGATAGTCATAGTAAGAGGAGTTCTGCCGTCATTTTTTTTTAATTTGTTCTCGTAATTGGAGCCCCTCCCTATTGCAAAAACCAGCGCCTTCCAGTGCCTTCCATTGTGAAACCAGCGCGTTTTTTGACACTTGATGGCACTGGGGACGCTGGCGCACGCTGGGAGTCACTGGGAGTCACTGCGACACTGGTGATATCGCTGGATAAGAGCTGGGTCACACTGGACGAGACGCAGGTTCCTGGTTTCACTGCTATGACGCTTGGGCGCACTGGTGTGCTCTGTACACGCGCTGGTTGTCGCTGGAGTTCGCTGGCTCGTATTGGAGACTGCACTGGTTTCGTTTGTGCCGCACTGCCGGAGTATAGGCGCTGTTCAATATTAAATGCTTGATACAATTTTATGGGCATCTCCTGTCCAAAAATAAAAAAACTGACTCCTGTCCTGAATAGCGCTATAATTTGGGATCATAAATGTCTGTTTCGTGTCGGCGGTGTTGCAGCTTGGAATAAAGTGCGTGAGCTCGCCCATGTATAGGCGACACTTCAGATCACTATCGCTTTGTACATTTCCCTTTTGACTATGCGGATAGCTGTATTCATGAACAAAATTACGCAAACGCAGATAACGCCTCGTTTACTAGTAGTTTGTGCGCAATCGATGATTGCGAGTTGTCGCAGTGTTGTACAGTCGACACGAAACCCACAAGCCGTTCAGACGCGTTCGAACGGAACCCTGGAAGCCTGCCGCTGATTAATATTATCGCACCGACAACAAAGCTGCGGCGATTCGTGCGCTTCCAATTTCCCTGGTGTACTTAAAATATTTTAAAGGTTCTGAAGCTCAAATACAAACATTTGCGCATTCGCCAGGTGCCCACACCAAGATCGTTCGCTTCTACCGAATCTTAGGCCTACCGTACCCGCAGAGTCCGTCTACACATTATCGGCCCATCCGGGCTGAGGAATCAAGAAGTCTAACGAGGATAAATCACTCTGTAGTTCAGCTTTCCCATCGGTGTTTTAAAACAGACCATTCTTTCCTGTCTACAGTGTCAGCACAACAAGCGATGAGCGCCGATATGACGCGTTATAAACATACTTTTATGTGCTGTCGCAGAAGGCTGCCAGCCGCATTAAGCGACCGCTTCTATGACAAAGATATGTGACTAAACATACGTGTCGATTGAAAAGCATTGTCGAGCTATGCAAATGTTGCATTACCTTTGCGCGAATAAGAAACGGCTGTCAAAATTGGCAATAACCGCCCATACAGCATCCTGGGTCGGCAGTTCATTTAAGGCTTTTTCCGTAGTTAATATGCTTATCGCAAAACCAAATCAGTTTTGCAGCACTTCTAGGCATACTATGCAATACGGAAAACAACGTTTTTGTTCTGATAGAGGCGTAAGTTTTAGTTGAAGGCGTTATCGCATCTACTATGTCTGTCCGAGACGTCTGCGCAAAGCTGCAACTGTGTCTGCGCGTTGACATGGCAAAATATCAATCGTTAACCGCGAATCGGCGCGGCGTAATGGTGAGATACTGGGATTGGGATCTGTAGGTCGGAAGTTCGAATCCTGGGGGTTCTTTTTTGGTTTTACATTTTTTCCCTTTTTTTATTGCATTAAAATGATATCTGTGTCTTTCTGTATTCGAAAAAGTATATATAAGGCAGCCAGGTACCACGTATTTCTCGCTCTAGATCTGCATTTAGCACCAGTACCACGCGCTCAGCGCCTCCCAGTATGCCTCGCCTTGCCAGCGTCCCAGCATCCAGCGCGCGATACTGGGCCCATAATCAGGCATGGCACTAGGCACTGGATACTGGGTTTTGCAATAGGGCTGCGTCTAATTTTCCTATATAGAAACGTACTAATGCACACAATCCAGAGATTTACCTCCCATTTACGAATTTTCTACTCCTGTCAGGCTTTTGAAGATTTCCTTAGTCTTGCACATACTGATCTTTAAACCTACTTTTACACTTTGTCGGCTAATGTCTTCGATTTATTTATTTATTTATTTATTTATTTATTTAATACATACTGCTAGCCCTATATATATATATATATATATATATATATATATATATATATATATATATAAGGGTGTAGCACGGTCGGGACCCAAAGGCAACTGTGAAAGTGGTGTCAAACATGCATGGTTAACAGTTTCTGTTACTAACAATTCTGAATATTGTGGACAAGGAATAAAGGCAGTACAGACACTTTCCTGCAAGTCATGTCAATGTATGAAATTCGTATACACACAGGTAATAACAACACTGTAAACATAAAAAGACCTTTCCACGAACAATCACTGGCATGAAAAACACTGACACCCACATTTATTCTTGCAAGCTAATAAGGCAGTAGAAAATATAATTAGTTAGTCTTTAGACAAACATATCAGTTGAACTATTACTAACGACGTGTTCAGGTAGTGCATTCCATTCTGTTATTGTCTGTGGGAAAAATGAGGACCTAAATGTATCATTGTGGAATCTATACTCGTTCAAGTGTCTACTATGCTTTGTTCTAGTAGGCCTGGTGTCTGAGAAGGATAGGAGTCGGCGGCTATTTTCGTTTACTTCATTATTTAAGAGCTCGAATGCGAACTTGAGACGTAGAAGCTTTGCTCGTTTGTATATTGTGAAAAGACCTGCTCTTGCAAGGAGTTCGGAAGTCGAATCACGGTGTCGATACTTGTAGACAAATATAATTGCTTTACTTTGTACTGCTTCTAATTTATCAATACATATTTTCGTGTGCGGAAGCCAACCTATATTACCATATGCAAGAATTGAGTGAAGTAATGATATATACGCTAATAATTTAGCACTTGGTGAAGCAGTCTGGAGTGACCGTTTTAGCGAGCAAAGAGCGGAAAAGGCCTTACATGACATATACGACACCTGCTTATCGCATTTTAAGTCTGAGGAAGTAATTACCCCGAGGTACTTGTAATGGTCAACGACTTTAACGGTACTTGATCTATTCTATAGGTGAATGACAGAGGCTTCTTTTTTCTTGATATTGCCATACAGACAGATTTATCTAGATTAATATTCATCTGCCATGATCGGCACCAGTTCGTAACGTTTCTAGGTGCATTGTTTTTTATGTATTATACAATCGTCTGTGAACATGCCGGCTGTCATATCCGAGTTTTCAGCTAATTCAAGAATAAAAATGAGGAAAAGAATAGGAGCTAGTACTGTGCCTTGCGGTACTCCAGATAAAACAGGTCAGTGTTCGGATGAGTAGTCGTTGCAGTGAGTACACTGGGTCCTGTCTGAAACGAAATTTTTAATCCATATTTGGACCTTGCAATTACCAAATAAGTTATCAAGTTTCCAGAATAACTTAGTCTGCGATATCCGGTCAAAGGCTTTTGTTATATCAAGAAAGATAACGTCACTTTGTCCGCGGTTATTAATGGAGGTTGTGACGTCATGGATTGTTTCAATTAGTTGCGTTCTCGTTGACCGGCCTTTTCTAAACCCATGTTGATTTTCACATAGAAGTTTGTTGTCGTTGACGAACTGCATAATGTGTTTAAGTATGATATGTCCAAATATTTTGCAGAGAGTACAGGTTAAAGAAACTGGACGATAGTTATAGGGATTTGTAGCATCTCCAGATTTATGGATCAGTATAATCTTAGCAGTTTTCCATTCATGCGGTAATTCAGCAGTGTTCATAGATTTTTGATGAATAAGTGAAATGCGTTTGGCCATCCACTCGGCGTATATTTTCAGCAAGGTATTTGAAGTGCCATTAGGTCCACTGGATTTTTTCTCATCAATGTTCAGATGCAGTGAAAAGATCCCTGGTTCCGTAATAATTATCTCGCCTATAGGTTCCCTTCTAGTCCCTTCATCAATTCCTATTGGGGGTAAAACACCATTATTAATGGTAAAAACACAGTTGAAAAAGTCATTAAACATTTTCGCTTTCTTTAAAGTTTCAGTGTGAGGTAGGTTGTTTTCTTTGAGAGTTCGGGAGTTTAAATAGCGCCACAATTTATGGGGAGCCGTTTTGATAAAGTTATTTAAAGTAACTATAAGGTATCTATCTTTAGCTGCTCTTATGTTTGCTTTTAGAGACTGGAAGAGCTTGCGGATTAGTTCATTTCAGTTGGATTCGTCAGACCTATTTTTAGCTTTTCTTTGCCTTGTAACCCTACGTTTCATGTGTGTTACATCACGGGTTATCCACGGGTTCTTTTTATGCACTCTCTTTTTCGTTTTGGGTACAAATTATTTCAAACAGTTTTGAACAATGTTCTTAAAAGATAGCCATAAGTCATCTGCTCGAACTTCATCATGTTGGTAATCATTCAGAAAAACTGAATAACAGTTTTCAAGAAAATCAATAGTGCTGACGTCATCAGCCTTTGACCAGTCTAAAACATTCGTGAAAAGCTCATCCTTACGCTTTGGTGAGTGCAATAACATAGATCATTTAATTGCTTTATGGTCTGATACGCCATCCAATACTTCCCACGTGGCACTGTCTGAAAGGACATTGTCACTTATAATTATCAGATCCAGAATACTGCAGCTTGTGGAAGTTACGCGAGTGGGTTGTCGAATTGTCTGTCGTAAACCGAAGTTGAATTCTATCTCGAGCAGTGTTTCTGCAGAGGCTACATCTGTGTGCCCACTGCAATTCAAATTCTAGCCTATGTCAGGAAGATTGTAATCTCCAGTAAGAATGGTTTGTTTTGCGTTTTTAAGAAGAATTTGCATATATTTGGTCAAAGCATCTAGCCATATATTCCTGAGTTAGGTGCGCGATACAGTGTTCCAACCGCGGCAGATAAGTTCGGCTTCTTAATCTTACACCGAAGTGCCCCGGCACCGTCGATTTGTGGTAGGGGCGTTACCTGAATGTCGTCCTTCACTAAAATTGCAAGTCCGCCGCCACGTGTACTTCTGTCGCTGCGTAGCACTACGTAGCCCGGTGGAAAGATATCGCTGTTTGATATAAGTGGGGAGCGCCATGTTTCAATAATATTGACGACATCATGACTATGCTCAATAAGGAATGCTTCCAGTTCGACCACCTTGTTTACGACACTTCTAGCACTGATACTAATGACGGTAAAGTCATCATATGTCTGGTAGGGTGAGTCCTTACGTGCTTTGCTTAGTTTTTTTTTGTGACTGCAACTCTGGTGTTCGTCTCCTCATATCAAGTGAATAACTGATCCTTGATTTTAATTTTGTCGAAGAGTAGCGTAACCTTTTCTTGTCTATATCTGTTTGTCTTGCTGCTAACCTAAAATGTATTCTTATGTTCCGTACTCGCAATTAAAAGTCTTCGCCGATAGATACTTTTGAGCCTTTCAGTTTCGAACAATTTCTGAGTATTTTGGATTTGTCTCTGAAGTCAACAAGCTTCAATATTACTGGTGCTATTTTGTTTGGTTTTTTTTTTTTGCACCAAGGCGATGAATTCTTTCGGTGCCCAATATTGTCTCCCCGAGGGTGTCTCTGAGAAGTTTGCTGGTAATTTCCGCCTCGAGAGTAGCCGATTTCGAGTAGCCGAAGTCTCAATTTCGGTCTCCGTAATGCCAAATACTATTACATTTGACCGCCTTCTTCTGTTCTCAAGTTCGTCGATTTGTCTAGCCATGCGATTGACGCTGTGTTCCAGTGACGATACGTTTTCTTCAGCAGAAGTTATCCTATTTTCTAGAAGTGCAAGCTTGTCGAGCTTAGCATGTATAGCTGTTAAGGATTCATTGGTTCTCTTGTTTTGTTCTTTGATAGTATTTAGGTCAGAGGCAATATTTCTAATCTCTGCCAAGATCGCCTGCGTGTCAGGTCTAGGGTTGCTCTCGATATCGCCATCCAGTAGCAGTAGCAGTTTTAAAAATGCGAAACAACGGCTAAGTATAAAACACATTGGCCGAGGGCGCGGCTGCACCAGGAGAAACAGGTCATTACTGTGATAGCATTTTCCAAAATATTTTCTCACCTGGAGAAGAAAAACGATAGGGTTTGAGGACCACATGTTCATTGCGGTGCCGTGGTTCCCAATGGCGAAATCTTGTAAGCTGTTCTCTTTATAAGCGTCAATCGTCGATGACGTCACGTAGCCTGGTATCACGGTATGATAGCTGTCCAGTTGATACGTCCGTGTGTCGGCCAACAGATCGGCCCATGGAACGTCGCAGAATTCTGTGCTTGTACTTCCACCGAACAAATGATCGACTCACGTTCGATCAGTTGTTGCAAGTCATCGCCAGCATTGCTGAACAGTAGCATACGGCGGTGTTTATTTGCTAGTTAGCTACTGCTAACATTCAAGTTCTACGTGACGCCTGCGGCTGAAGGGATGTTCTACAGCCGCTCCCATGACGTTGAGTGGCCTTAACTAATACTGCAATGGCTAGAGCTAGTACAAGTATTCACGAAATTTCCCAGAGACCACCAATTATTATTGTCAATGTAAACGAACAGACAGAACGATTGCACAAATATAATAACGAACAAACGAACGAATGAACGAATGCACAAACGTTTTTCCTGCCGCGTTCGGCCAACATAGCCCACCGACCAACCAAGGAAAACGGGCGAAAGAGATGAAGAAAGCTATTCTTTCTGATACCCGTCTCAGTGGACGAGGAGACCGCCGTCGCCATACGTCGATTGGTACAGCAACGCACTCGCAAAGCGGATGTTGCAGAGTTTGCTACCACTGGAAACAAAGCGTGTTTCTGGCCATTCTATTGCATATTGTTTCTGTATGATAAGGAAAACAATGGTTAATTTTCTCTAAGCTTTTCTTAGATTCATTGTTTCTTGGCTATGTCTCAGGCAGCAAGTTTGAGGGTCGTTGCTCCTGTAGTTATCTTAGTACGTTTTTAGAGGCCGACCAGCTGGTGCACGGAAACTACAGAAAAAACCATGGTAAAAGCGGGACAGCGCTTTACGGTAAATATTGCTTCTACAGCCGGCCGGAAAGTGTGTTTTATATAGAAACTATTGCGACGTTCTCGATACGCACTCTCTGATCGATTTAGGCATAGGTGCGGTATGACAGACGCCAGGATGAATACTGCGCCCTGAAGAAAGCTTCAGTATTGCTGGTGTTACGTGAGGGAAAGACAGCATTCCCATTTTCTATGGCACAAACATGCTGTCCGGCTGTTACAAGCTCCGGGCTCGATGGACATCTGCAAACAACGTTGGCAGACTTGCATCAACTGGGTCATCACCGGCTCTAAATAGCGTGTTTTCAAATCAAAGAAAACACGCTTGGAAGCAAGCACAAACAAAGAATACACTGGATGTTCGTCTTTTTCTTGTGTGGCGCGTGGGGTGTCCTTTGATGTGTTCCCTGAATTGCTACTAGAAGAAGCTGAGCGACTGACGTTCTACAACGCGTCCGACAAAAGCAGTTTTACGACCGTGAAGCAATACGAAACCAGATTGAGCGAGTAAGATGAGATGTCTAGCTACGTAATTTAGAACGGCCAGCGACGGTTCTATATCTTGGTAAATGCGATGTTGAATCAATACTGCAATGCCAAACTCGGTTGTTTCACTGAAGCAAGAGGCCAAGATCGGGTATGCTGAGCAGGAAATAAGAACATAAGAAAAAAGAACAAATGCGTTGGAGGGAAACATGAATGGAGATAATACGGCAGGAGTAGCGCAAATCCCATTTCTTTTTATTAACATAACTCATGCTGACCTGTTTGTGCTTTGTGCCCACATGCTGGCGTGTTTTTTTATTATTATAATTAAAGTATACTGTAGTCATGGGCGACTTCAATGCAAAAGTGGGGGAAAAGCAGGCTGGTGAGCAAGCAATTGCCAACTATGGCATCGATTCTAGGAACATAAGAGGAGAGATGTTGGTAGAATTCGCGGAAAGGAATAGGCTTCGGGTAATGAATATCTTCTTCAGGAAGCGCAGCTACAGGAAGTGCACCAGGAAAAGCCCTAATGGAGAAACAAGAAATGAAATAATTTTCATACTCTCTACTTTTCCTAGCACAGTGCAGGATATATAAGTGTTAGGTAGGGTAAAGTGCAGTTACCGTAGGTTAGTGAGGTATAGGATTTCTCTCAATTTGAAGAGAACGAATAAAATAGGACAAGATATACAGGCCAACCTAGACGCACTAAGGGTAAAAGCAGACCAATTCAGGCCGATGCTCGTAAACAAATAAGCAGCTTTAGAACAGGAAGATAAAGACAGCATAGAGGTAATGAATGAAACCGTAACTAGGCTGATCTCAGAAGCAGTAATAGAAGTGGGAGGTGGGGCACCAAGAAAACAAGTAGGTAAGCTCTCCCAAGTAAAGAACGAGTTTATGAAAAAATGACGAAGCATGAAAGTGTCAAACTGAAAGGCTCACATCGAATTCGCTAGACAGTCAAAACTCATGAACAAGGAGAAAGTAAGGGATATCTGAAATTCTACCCAGGGAAAGATTGAGGACGCCGTAAAATATGGACACAGCGTGAAATCAGTAAGAAAACTTGGCATAGGACAATGCGAGATGCATGCAGTGCATATAAGCAAGGTAATATCATCAACCATTTCGATGACATAGTAAAAGCAGCGGAAGAAATTTGTACTGGCTTGTCCAGTACCCAAAGCAGCCAAGCTACTTTCATTCGAAGTAGTGGTGAACAGGATACAGAGGCTCGTTCTATATTTTACTGGCGATAAAGTTAGAAGAGGGAGGATCAGTCGATTTAATCAAAGATGGAGGAGATATTATGCTTGAGAAGCTTGCGGTCCTTGATACGCAATGCCTCACGACTTCAAGTGTACTAGAGAGCTAGAAGAACGCGAACATTATACTAATAATCCATAAGAATGGAGACATTAAAGAATTGAAGAATTATAGACCCATTAGCTTGCTTTCAGTATCGCATAAAATATTGACGAATATAATTTCCTATGGAATGAGGGCAGCACTTCAGCCAAACAAGAGAACGGGCTGGCTTCAGGAAAGGATATTCTACGATGGATCATATCCATGTCATCAATCAGGTAATCAAGAAATTAGCGGAGGGCAATCAACCTCTCTATATGGCTTTCATAGATTATGAAAAGGCATTTGATTCAGTAGAGATACCAGCAGTCATAGAGGCATTGCGTAATCAAGGAGTACAGGGCCGGTATTTTGTCGCGATGCCTTATAACTTATTGTATACTAGTCTTATAACCCACCGCTCACAGCCGGCTGGTCCCGTTGCTAACGCGAGCGGACCGCCGCTGTGACCACTGACAAAGCGCGATAAGCACGAAAAGGCATTAGCCCTGGAAAGGCATCACTACAAAATACCGGCCCAGGAGGCATACGTGAATATTGACACGTGTACATGTTTATCTTTCACCGGTGACCGCCAGGCTGACAAATGTTAAACGTTATCGCTATAGGCAAAGGACGCGCCTGATGAATTGAAATTTTCTCGAATGTTATCGATGCTTCTATCCGTTGTCTGTTGTCACCGACGCTTATGTAATCTGATTGTATGAGCGACGCGAATCTTCTAGTACTTTTTGGAAGACACGCGGGCACCACGGATTAATCTGTAACCTTCGATGACTCATGTATAAAAGCCAACGCGTTTCGCCTCTGATCAGATTTCGACGATCGCCGACTGTGTTCGCCGCTATCTTTCTGCTTTGAGTACAACTTGCTTTTGTGGGCACAGGTTCGCCCAATAAAAAGTCCATTCCGCCATTCACAGTTTTGTGACTGTTTTATTGCGATAGCAATTATATGGACACTCCAAGGCAGATTTCTGCCGTCGGCGTCGCCGTCGTCGTCGCCGTCGTCGTCGCCGTCGTCGTCGCCGTCGCTGTCGCCGTCGCTGTCGCCGTCGCTGTCGCCGTTGCCGTGAGGTTCCGTATGACGTCAATGGAGATGAAATCGTCGCCGCGCGCCGCCGAACGCTGTATGTGCGAGTGAAAGGGCGCGAGGGACGCGCTCTTTCACGGGGAGTGAACCCATGGCGGAAAACAAACGCGCGTTCTGCGCCGTGCTTCATTAAGGGCTGCCGAAGTAGGTGTCTCTTTCCTCCTTTACAATCACCATACATGTAGAGCAAACGCGCCTTCTTCCGACGCGATAAAGACGGTGGGGGGGGGGGGGAGGGAAGGGAGGTGACTTTTAGCTGCGGCACCAAGTGCCTATTTATATCAGAGGCTCCGGCACCTGTCAGCAACGCCGCACGCATTTTGTGCGAACGCGGGCAAAACGCCGACGGCGTCGACATTAGTGCTGCTTGTTGGCGGTGCTGCTGCATGTCCAAGTTTATACAGCTGATAAAGCTACTATCATTTACTCCGTATAGCTCTCTACAAATTTGCTATCGCAATTGATGCTTCGCCTTTCAGGTGAAACTGCGACCACTTTTTCTTCACCGTCACTACTACGTGACAATATCTTGGGGAATATCTACAAGAATTCAACACCTACCTTGGTTCTACGCAAGTAGGTTACCCATCAAGTAAGGGGATAGGCAAGGGGACACAATCTCTCCAATGCATGCTTAGAAGTGTTCAAGCTCCTTGACTGGGAGGCTTTGGAGTGAGGATCAACGGCAAATATCTCAGCAACTTTCGGTTTGCAGATGACATTGTCCTATTCAGCAACAATGGGGGCGAATTGCCACAAACAGCTGAGGACGTTAAGCGAGAAAGTGTAAGAGTTGGGTTGAAGATTATTATGCAGAAGACAAAGGTAATGTTCAATAGCCTGGCAAGGGAACAAGAATTCAGGATCGCCAGTCAGCCTCTAGAGTTTGCAAAGGAGTACGTTTATCTAGGTCAGTTACTCACAGGGGACCCTGATCATGAGAAAGAAATTTAAGAATAAAATTGAGTTGGAGTGCATACGGCAGGCATTGAGAAGTCCTAACTGGGAGCTTACCACTGTCGTTGAAAAGGAAAGTGTACAATCATTGCATTCTACCAGTGCTAACATATGGGGCAGAAACATGGAGGTTAACAAAGAAGCTCGAGAACAAGTTAAGGACCGCACTAAAAGCGATGCAACAGAAAATGTTGGGCCTAACGTTAAGAGACAGGAAGAGAGTGGTGTGAATCAGAGAGCAAACAGGGATAGCCGGTATTCTAATGGACATTAAGAGAAAAATGCAGCTGGGTAGGTCATGTAATGCGTATGGTGGATAACCGGTAGGCCATTAGAGTTATAGAATAGGTACCAAGAGAAGAGAAGCGCAGTCGAGGACAGCAGAAAACTAGGTGAGGTGATGAAGTTAGGAAATTTGCAGGCGCAATTTGGAATCGGATAGGGCAAGACAGGGGTAATTGGAAGTCGCAGGGTTGCCTCCGTCCTGCAATGAACATAAATATAGGCTGATGATGATTATTATTATTACGATAGAGATTTGTCTCGAGGCCTACTGTCTCATAGGTATGTGTGTGCTGTAAAATCTGTGTTCACAGTCAGACGCAGTAAATAATAATAACAATGATGATAATATTGTTACGGGGAAAAGGAATAAGAAATGTATTTACAGTGTATTTACAAGACTGGCAGCGGCTGACAAGATCATAGTAAGCACGCGAAGTCCCGAGCTTCGTCTTCTTCAAGAGCTCTCAAAACGTCTTCTTCATCGCTCTGTCACATGACCCCCGGCGGCTGAAGCACCGACCCGGTGCTGGTTAGGAGGCGTTCGAGTGATACGGCTTAAGACGCGCGACGTGGACTACGTCGGAACGAGGCTGAGCCACGGTGGGGTCAAGAGGGGCGATTTTGTAGGTGACGTCGGTTACTTGACGCAAGACGCGGTAAGGACCAGAGTAGCGTGAAAGCAACTTCTCCGAGAGGCCAACGCGTCGCGACGGAGACCAAAGGAGAACCAGGGCGCCCCGTGTGTAGTGGGCGTCACGATGGCGGGTGTCATATAAGCGCCGCTGATTTTCCTGCGAGTCCACAAGTCGACGTCGGGCAATATGGCGTGCCGGGCGTACTCTGATGTGAAATACAGGCTATCAGGCAGGAGGGTGTCGAAAGGTAGCGTAGGGTCGCGGCCAAACAAGAGGAAGAATGGAGAGAAGCCTGCGGTATCGTGGCGAGAAGAATTGTAGGCAAAGGTAACGAATGGTAATGCAACGTCCCAGTCGCGATGGTCAGCGGAGACATACATGGATAGCATCTCAGTGAGGGTCCGGTTGAGACACTCGGTTAGACCATTCGTTTGTGGATGGTAAGCAGTAGCAAGTTTGTGTTTAGTCGCGCACGAGTGTAGAATGTCATTAACAACTTTCGAAAGAAAGTAGTGGCTTCGGTCGGTAAGGAGCTGTCGAGGGGCACCGTGGTGAAGGATGACGTTTTCTAGTATAAAATCGGCGACATCGGTTGCACAGCTTGTCGGAAGAGCCCGTGTGATTGCGTATCGGGTGGCGTAATCTGTTGCTACAGCAATCCACTTATTTCCCGAAACAGACGTAGGAAAAGGGCCTAAAAGATCAACGCCTACACGAAAGAATGGTTCTGAAGGCACGTCAAGTGGTTGAAGGCGGCCAGCAGGGAGCGTGGTCGGCTTTTTTCGTCGTTGACAAAGGTCACACGCAGCGACATAACGGCAGACGTCACGGTAAAGACCAGGCCAAAAAAAGCGCCGACGAACGCGGTCGTAAGTCCGTGACACGCCAAGGTGACCGGCAGTCGGCACATCATGAAGCTGGGCGAGAACAGTCCGGCGCAGATGCGAAGGGACAACTAAGAGTCGGTCAGGGCCGTCAGGGCGCATGTTACAGCGGTACAAGATGCCATCGTGGAGTTCAAACATTCGAAGGGAAGGGTCGGGCGTCGTTGAAGTCAGCCGTTGAATAAGGTCTTTTAAGAAGTCGTCCCGGCGTTGTTCCGCTCCGATATCGTCAAAAGCACTCAAAGAGAGAACGGTGACAGGAATGCCGGCCATAGAAACGACAGGTGGGTCGACAGGATGGCGCGACAAGCAGTCCGCATCTTGGTGTAACCGGCCTGTCTTGTATACAACTGAGTAGTTGTATTCTTGAAGGCGCAGAGCCCATCGGCTAAGGCGCCCAGAAGGATCTTTCAGAGATGAAAGCCAACACAGAGCATGGTGGTCAGTAATGACTGTGAATTGCCGGCCGTACAAATAGGGGCGGAATTTTCCCACTGCCCAAACGAGAGCCAGACACTCGCGCTCAGTGATGGAATATTTGCGCTCAGCAGGGGAAAGAAGGCGGCTGGCGTAAGCAATAACACGGTCTTGTCCTTGTTGTTTCTGGGCCAGGATAGCTCCAATACCATGGCCGCTGGCATCGGTACGGACTTCTGTTGGAGCTGACGCGTCAAAGTGAGCGAGAATGGGAGGGGAAGTAAGCAGCCGGATCAGCTCAGTGAAAGCACGAGCTTGCTCACAGCCCCAAATGAAGGCAGCGTCTTTCTTGAGGAGCTGAGTAAGAGGGCGTGCAACGTCCGCAAAATTGCGGACAAACCGACGAAAGTAGGAGCAGAGGCCCAAGAAGCTGCGAACGTCCTTGGCGCACGTGGGCACGGGAAAGTCTTTCACTGCCCGGATTTTATCTTGATCAGGACGGACACCCGAAGAATCGACGAGATGTCCGAGCACAGAAATTTCACGACGACCGAAGTGGCATTTGGACGAATTGAGTTGTAGCCCCGCCCGACGAAAAACAGATAAGACCGTCGATAGGCGTTCGAGGTGCGTCGCAAAAGTGGGAGAAAAAATGATCACATCGTCCAAGTAACAGAGGCAGATGGACCACTTGAAACCGTGTAGGAGGGCGTCCATCATTCTTTCAAATGTGGCTGGGGCATTACATAACCCAAGGCATGACTTCGAACTGATAGAGGCCGTCGGGAGTAATAAAAGCCGTTTTCTCACGGTCCATGTCATCGACGGCAATTTGCCAGTACCCGGAGCGAAGGTCTATGGACGAAAAATATTGTGCTCCATGGAGGCAATGAAGGGCATCGTCAATGCGTGGTAGCGGATAGACGTCCTTCTTGGTTACCTTGTTTAGGTGCCGATAATCTACGCAAAATCGCCAACTGTTGTCCTTTTTCTTAACTAGGACAACAGGGGATGCCCATGGGCTACAAGAAGGTTCAATGATGTTACGAGAAAGCATCTTATCAACTTCGTGTTGGATGATGTCTCGCTCGGTAGCAGAGACGCGGTAGGGTCGCCGATGGATTGGGCTCGCATCCCCGGTGTTAATGCGATGTTTCACAACAGATGTTTGTCCGAGATGACGGTCTCCAAGGTCGAATAAGTCCCAGTACGAGGCAAGGAGGCAACGTAGTTCATTGGCACACTGGGGCGGAAGGTCGGGCGCGATCATTTTCATTAGGGCATTCAAGTCTGAAGGGGCAGGAGGCACAGCAAGAGTTGCACACGAGGAGTCGTCAGCATTTAAAACCGAAATCTGGTAGTCTTCGGCCGGCGTGATTTGCGCAAGTGATATGCCGCGCGGGAGAACTTGTGCACTAAGTCCAAAGTTCACTAGCGGAAGACAGGACGTGTTGTCCGTAATGGTAATGACGGTGTGAGGAAATGCGACGTTATGCGAGAGCAGGACATCCGGATTAGGAGATACGATGTAGTCACCGTCTGGAATGGGCGGAACGGGTGAAACACCTATGTAGGTAACGGCAAGGTGAGGGAGGCGAATATGCTCTGTGGAACATAGCCGGATCGGAGCACTATCGGGGGGATCAATAGCAACAGGTAGAGCGAGTTGCACAACACCAGCAGAACAGTCTATCAAGGCGGAATGGGCTGAGAGAAAGTCAAGTCCCAGGATTAGGTCGTGAGGGCAGTGTTCTAGGACATAGAATAAAACAGAAGTATGATGATCGGCGACACTCACACGAGCTGGACACATGCCAATAACGGCCGGCGTTCCCCCGTCGGCGACTCGGAGCACAGGCGACGGGGCAGGAGTGAGGACTTTCTTGAGACGATGGCGAAGCTGAGCACCCATGACAGATACGTGCGCGCCAGTGTCAATCAGAGCCGTAACAGGTACACCATCCACGTTCACTTTGATGAGGTTCCGATTTGTAGGCAGGGTCAGAAGAGGATTTTGGCGTCGGGGCGGTATAGCAGCATCACCTCTAGGTGCTGCACCTGTTAGTTTTCCGAAAGCGTGCGCCGGAAGGAGCTGGGCGACGGTGACCGACGCGATGGGGGCGAGCGGGAGGAGCGGCGATGTGGCGAAGGAGAGCGGCTAGAGCGGGCGGGCCGAGAGGAGTCGCCAGGAGTTACTGGTTGCATGCGCGGTGGGAAGCGAGAAGCAGCATGAGGCGGGCGGTCGGATGGCAGATAGGGCCAAGGGGTCGAATTCCACGAAGAGCGGCAGTGACGTGAAATGTGACCGATACGGCCACAAGTGAAGCATATTGGCCTGTCGTCGGGAGTGTGCCATTCAGTCGGGTTGCGATACCGCGGAGGGGCATTCATGTTGCGAGGGCGCATGGCAGAGGCGGACGAAGCGTAGTCAGGCCGATTAACGGAGCAGACATTCATCAAGCCAACGTTGGCCAATTCCTGGCGTACGACGGTCTGGATCAGGGAAACGGTGGACTGGCAATTGTCGGAGCCAAGGGTTGGGGTTTGGATAGGAGATGCGGCCTCGATTTCACGCCGGATGATGTGGACGATGTCATCAGAGCGATTGGGTGTGGGCAGACTGCGGAGGTCTTCGCAGGTGGACGTAGCAGCCGTGTTGGGGAGGCGGGGAAAAGGGTGGGCAATGCGGCGGCTCTTGGCTTCTTCAAACCGCCTGCATTCGGTAATGATGGCTTGTACAGTAGAAGAATTCTTAAAGACGAGGAGGTGAAAGGCGTCATCTGCTATGCCCTTAATGACATGTGCGACCTTATCAGCTTCGGACATTCTCGGATCCACTTTGCGGCACAGAGCGAGCACGTCCTGGATGTATGTGAGGTAGGACTCAGTGCACGTCTGGACACGCGAAGCGAGGTCTTTTTGAGCGGCGCGCTGACGTCCAACAGGCTTGCCAAACAAATCCGTGAGCTTCTGTTTACAAATGTCCCAGGTGGTAAGTTCCTCTTCGTGGGTCTGAAACCGGACGAGTGCCGTTCCCGCGAGATAGAAGATCAAATTAGCCAGCATGGCGGTCTGGTTCCAATGGTTGCTCTTGCTCACCCGCTCATATAGTTGAAGCCAGTCTTCAACATCCGTGTTGTCAGTGCCGGAAAAGGTGCCGGGGTCGCGCGGTTGTGCCAGAATGACGGTTGGCGTGGGGGTCGACGAGCCCGAAGCATCCTCGCCTTGAGCTGGCATGGTAGATGCAGCCAAGGAGCGCCCGCTGCGTAAATCCGTCTTGAACTTGAGCCCGCAAACTCCACCAAAAATGTTACGGGGAAAAGGAATAAGAAATGTATTTACAGTGTATTTACAAGACTGGCAGCGGCTGACAAGATCATAGTAAGCACGCGAAGTCCCGAGCTTCGTCTTCTTCAAGAGCTCTCAAAACGTCTTCTTCATCGCTCTGTCACAATATTAACAATAATATTAATAATAATAAAGATTATTACGACAAGAGCAGACTGCCAATTATCTTTTAATGGAAACAACAAAGCTATTGACACAGCACAGTGTCATTTGATCTTCCTGCGCTCGTTTCCCTATATACGTGACCATGAACAACTGTGAAAAGCGCGACATGGGCTCAAGGCAGCAGCGCTTTGGAGGTAACTGCTGTAGAAGTGCGGCTGGGAAGCCGAAGCCTCAGCGTTGCGTCCGTATATGTGAGCTCCCAACAGAAGGTCTCGATGGGAGAAATTATAAGCGACCTTTGCAACCGCTGCCCAGCTCCGAGGATTATATGTGGGGACATTAACGCGCACCATACTCTCTGGGGTGACAAGGTGATTTATGCACGTGGGAAGCAAATTGTTAGTGGTTGAGACACTGAGCGACTCCGCGTGGCGAATGACAAACAGCCAACGTTTTTCCGACCACCGGCCTCTTACAGTGTCATTGACATTACACTCAGCGGACATCCTCGCGTCGTCAAGGACGAGTAAAGATAAAATGGGTAGTGACCATTTTCCTGTGTTCGTCAACATTGCTGAATATAGAACCAATGGTCGAAAATACTGTCCTGTGACGCATCGGGATACGTATAGGGACGGCATAAGCGAATCATCTGGAGACCTGTTCGCGGACATACTACGTAGGAAGAGATTAGCTACCGCTGTGCTGAAGCTACCGGACCACTTCCCTGCTCCGGTTCTAAAGCTAAAAAATCTATGCGCTGCCCGTAGAAGAGCGGAAAGTGGGCTGATGAGGACGAAGGGTGACCCACCAATGAAGACAGTATATAACAGAATTAACGCAGTGATTCGACGTTACACGAAGAAACTAAGAAGATATCAATGGGCAGCATTCTGTGCAAGCCTATTGGTCTCACGACAGTTCCAATGATATGGCGGGTCGTTAATAAAATTGCTGGAAACTTTGAACCAAACAAGCCATTTGAAGCCCTAGCATTGAAGTTAGGCAAGACGCTCGCTTGTCTTGCGCATGCCTTTGCTGGAGTACACTCTTCTGGCAGGTCAGCCGCCACAACCAGCCCGCCTGCGCCACTATCGTCGTCTCGGATGAATGCTGCTTTTACACTGATAGAGTTGGAACTTGCTATGAACAGCCTCCAACGCCACTGTGTGGTGGAACCTGACCTTGTGCGTAATCATATGCTGACTAACCTACCGGTTGGGAGGCGACGTGATTTGCTGGCATTTTTTAACCAAGTCTGGACCTGAGGGATATACCCTGAGGGAGGTAGCATGGGTAGTACCGGTTCTGAAGCCTGGAAAGAGTCCTGCAGGTCTGGACTCGTACAGACCGCTATCGCTTACATCCTGTGCAGCCAAGCTAATTGGGAAGACGGCGTGCACAAGACTCACTTGGTATGTCGAGCAGAGTCAAAAACGAGCGTCGTGTCGGGCACGACTGGGTTTCGGCAGCGTCTAAGCACTCAAGACAATGTGCTGGACCTGCTAAGCCACATAGAACGTTACAGTGTGGATGGCCTGTCGACACTTGCTGTTTTTATGGATGTTTCCAAGGCTTACGACTACTTGTCTCCAACAGCCATCATCAGCCAGTTAAAAGTTATAGGCGTCACGGGTCATCACTTTCACTTCATACATATGTTCCTCAATGATCGCCGCATCAGAGTTCGTCTTGGCGATACTTTAAGCGAAGAAATAAGTATATTTCGCGGCGTGCCACAGCGGAGCGTTTCATCTCCCATATTGTTTAACATCGCCGTGGCTAGCCTCCCAAGAGTACTAAATCATCGAACACCAGTGAATATATCTATTTATGCCGATGATCTCTGTATATGGGTCTCCAGCTACCAGCATCGGCACCTGGCACGAATAGCCCAGGGAGCAGTGCATGCAATTCAGGGCCATTTGGCAACGCTTGGACTATCACTATCAGCAGAGAAATCATCATTCATACTATTTCCTGGTGTGAAAAGAAAATCTACAAGCTTGAAGCTGAATATGGATGGATACCAGATTCGACGAGCCACCCACATCCGATTTCTTGGCGTTACCTTGGACCACAGGCTACTCTGGCGCCGCGCTGTAGAACACGTTGTGGCGTTTAGAGCCCTTAACGGGAAGACTTTTTCTGCCCGGGCCCGGCCCGGGCCCGATTTTACGCTGGGCTACCCGCCCGAGCCCGACCAAAAGCTTTATGATGAGACCCGGGCCCGGCCCGGGCCCGGAAAAAACCTACGTTACCCGCCCGGCCCTGCCCGCCACCTTAGGCCCGAGCCGGACCCGAGCCCGGCTCGAAACCGGCCCGAACCCGGCACGAGCCCAAAAAAAAATACAA